>NC_133170.1:65714924-66017954 GCF_040802235.1 Manis javanica | reverse complement strand
AGGACCTCACCCATGCCCAGGACAGACCAGCCCTGGGTCAGAGCTCACAGCAGAGTCCAGGCAGGCTATGAGAGTTCCCACTGAGCCCCATAACCAAGAGACTGCCCAGAAGAAGCATCAGACCCAAAGGCCCCCTCTGCAAGGCCTGGCACTCCCTTGACCCGGGAGTGATCCTCCCACTCGGCCTCTGCCACACCTTCCACCGGACCCACCCATCTGGGAAACCTGCAAAATGGGAGGAGCCCCCGGTAGAATGCCGTATGCCGTTCTGCAAATGTCTCCCTGCATCCCAGCCCCGGCCCTACACTGCCCGAGCCTAACGAGATACCATTCCGGCCTCCAACCCCGGGACCCCGGCCGCGACCCCCGCCGCACCCCGCGTGTCCCCACCTGCAGCACTGCTAGGATGTCGAACACCGCGTTGGCCTCGCCGCGGTTCGCCAGCACTGCCTCCAGCAGGCGGCCCAGCGCCCGACGCGCGACCCCGGGGTCGAGGTCTCGCTCCATGCTGCTGTCACCACCCCACGAGGAAGAACCCGGACTTCCGCGCCGCCTTCCGGCGCGCTCCTGGCTGCACCTATGGGCGCGCACCATGACGTAACCGCCAGGCGCCTAGTCCCACCTCACGTCACCGCCAGGCGCCTAGTGACGTCACCGCAGCGCGCCTCTTTGTCATCGCAGCGGGCCGGGCGGAGAGGCGAGGGTCCGGGCGGCATGGCGCTCTTCCACGTAGCGCGGTACGCGGGCCCCGAGGCTGGCGGGGCGGAGGCCGACGCGGACGGCAGGGCCCGCGCACTACTGGAGCGGCTGCAGTGCCAGGCCAGAGAACGGCAGAGGCAGAGGCAGCCGCAGCAGCCGGAGCCCGCGGAGGCCACGCAGATCGCGGAGGCGGCGGGGAGGCGGCGGCGGCGGCGGCCGCGCAGGCCGCGAAGGCACGAGAGCGGGGAGGCGCCGGTGCGCAAGCGGCGGAGAGCGGACGGCGAGGACGCGGGTGCAGGTGGGGCCGGGCGGGGCGAGGGAGTGGCTCCGGGGCCCGGGACAGCGTGCGGCTGACGCGCCGCCCGGCCCCGCTTCTGCCCCCAGAGGACAGCGAGGAGGCGCCGGAGAAGAGCAACGTGGGTACCCGGGCCTCGGGGCCGCGCCGCTCCCCCGAAGAGGTCTCCGAGCCCCCAGCCCACGCTCTGCTGCTCGGCGGCTTCAGGAGAAGTAAGGTGCCAAAGGTGAGCGGCCGGGGCCGGGCTGGCCGGCTGCTTGAGGAAGCCTTCCTCCCGCGCTTCAGGGCGGCTTTGGCGTGGGAGGTCGCCTCTGGGCGTTAGGTGAAGACTGAGTTAGCGCCTTCACGGGCTAACAGGCCCCACCTCAGCTGACTGGCCTCTAGTGGTTTCCTTAGTAGTTTGCTGCAAACCTTAATATTTTCACCTTCAGTTTTAAGTTTTCCCTTGTCAACAAAAGGTAAAGCTGTAAGTTATTTGCGTCTATTTGGGGTCTTAGGGATTACAGTCCGAGAGATAATTGTGCTCTGAATTGCTTCAGGGTTTTTAAAGGTAAATAAAAAGGAGGAAGTTAGTTTACTTAAGTTGTTTTGAAGATTTTGTGATGGGAGGGGGCAGAGAAGTTTGTATGTTATCCAGTTCTTGTTTGTTGCTATGGCCAGAGTCAGGCAAGCCTTTAAATCCATAGCAGATGGTGGCCTTGAGAATGTGGTTGGCATTCCTCTGAGACAGGAGACTGCTGACAGTGCAGACCCGTTTCCTTAATGGCCTCACGGATCCATTGTAACTTTCTTCTTGCCGTGTTGATTTGTTTGTCCCTTTTCACACCTTCTGTAAATCAGCATATTAAGCTGGCTCCTGTGCTGCTATCACAGAGATCTCTTTAAATGGCTTCACTTGCTTAGGGTTGTTAACCTTAAAGCTAAAACTGTCAGTTACTTTACCCCCCAAAATGGGTTTTCCTGGGAATAGCAGAGAATTGCAATTCAGGACCTGCAAACTACTGGCAAACTGTAGGTGAGCCCAACAGAGGAGAGAAACATTGCTTTTATGGTGAAAGGGGAAGTTGGGAGGAGTTGTTTTGAATGAAAGTCCACTGGAGAATAGCGCAAGTTCAGGGTGATGGTGGTTTCTCCTTGGCTGAGTTGCAAGGGTGGTCAAGTTTCTTGTAGGAGAGCAATGTGCATCCTCCCTGTTGCAGCCTGCACTTGATTCTTTCCTGTGGAGGCATCTTCTGTTGGGTCTGTAACTGACCCTTTTTCCTGTGATTGCAGTGGGCACCCCTTCTGGCCTCTCTACTCCACTTAATTTTTATAGGGTGTGCGCATAGGAGCTTCCGCTGTGCGCTCACTGATTTAGTGATCAAAATGGGAGATTCCACTAGGTTCCTGAGCTGGTGTTTATCTGAACAGGGCAGATTTTCAGTAAACAGATCTGTGAGCTATAGGGCTCCCAGATGACAGCTGCTGTGCAGGGAGCCATGGGCTTGCAGGGTGCCCAGAGTGCCACTGTGGCAGGGCCCATGTGAGGTCCATGAGGAAGGATTGGAAGACAGGCAACAGCCTGGTAAGGTGGAGGGTGGGGCAGGTGTGTGCCAGGCAGAGGGCAGGGTTAGGGCAAAGGCTCTGAGGCAGCAACGAGCTTGGTATGTAAGAACAGAGAGGTTTGTGTGGCTGGGCACAGCCAGTGATAGAAAATGAGGGCAGGCAGGTGAGTGCCAAGTTCTGAAAGACAGGGCAGATGTGCTCAGAGTGTGTGTGTTGCACCAGGTGTGAGGAAACCCTGGGTGATTTTGCTCAGGAGGGTGGCACCTTACCGTAAGTGTGTATTTTATAACTCTTTTAAAGGGTGCATGGGAAGTGGGTTGTGGGGGCCTGGGGAGAAGCTAGGAACCTGGGTGGGAGGCTTGCCAGGCCTTCTGCCTGTGGCCTCCTCCAGGTGTCTTGAGTCTGTAGTTTCCCAGATACTGGCTTCCCCAGCCAGGTGGGCCTTGGAGTTCACCTGGCCTCTCTCTCACCTCTGATAGGTCCAGCCTTTCCTGCCATCATGGCTGGCTGAACCAAGCTGTGTTGGGAAGAATGTCACTGAAGACCTGGTGCCTGTCGAGGACATCCCTGAGGTCCATCCAGACCTGCAGAGGAAGCTGCGGGCACATGGCATCTCATCCTACTTTCCAGGTGCCACAGCCCTGGGCAGGGGGCAGAGGATTCCTTCTAGAGCTCACTTGAAGGCCCCAGCTCAGCAGTAGCCATGTGAGCAGCCCCACCCATGTCCAGCTTCAAGAGCGGGCTGGGTTGTGGCATCACGCCTGGGCCTGATGCTCCTGGAGGCTCTGGTGCTGTCCTTGAGCGGTGCAGCCCAGCCTGGAGGTCACAGGAAGAGGCTGCATCTGTGATCTCGGGTACCCTGCGTGCACGTGACTTGCCCCTTATCCTGTTCCTCCAGTTCAGGCAGCAGTGATTCCCGCTGTCCTGGAGAGCTTGACCAACGGGTTTTTGGTGGGCAGAGGTGGCTATCAGCCCAGAGACCTCTGTGTCTCTGCCCCGACGGGCAGCGGGAAGACGCTGGCCTTCGTCATCCCTGTGGTACAGGTATGCACAAGGAACCCGCCCTCTGAGTGGGCTCGGCAGGCAGGGAGCTGGCCCTGCTGACAAAGGTGGCTCTCCTCCAGGCCCTGCTGCGTCGAGCTGTGTGCCAGATCCGCGCCCTAGTTGTGTTGCCCACCAAGGAGCTGGCCCAGCAGGTATGTGGACCCAGAGTCCTGTGGCAGTGGTGTGGGGCTCAGGCCAGGCTGGTGATGGCTGCTTCTCCACCAGGTGAGCAAAGTGTTCAACATCTACACAGACGCCACTCCCCTGCGGGTCGCCTTGGTCACCGGACAGAAGCCACTGTCCAAGGAGCAGGAGAGCCTGGTCCAGAAGACGTAGGTCCTCTGCTGGGCTGTAGGCCCTTCAGGGAGGCAGACCCAGCTTGGGGAGCAGGGGCACTGCTATCGGCAGCTTCCCTGAGTTGGGAGGTTAGCCTGAGTGCCCTGCGTATTCACTCTCCTCCACAGAGTAGACGGCTTCCGCTGCCTGGCTGACATTGTGGTGGCCACCCCTGGTCGCCTGGTGGACCACACCGACCAGACTCCAGGATTCAGCCTCCAGCATCTCCGTTTCCTGGTATGTCACCTGGAGGGAGTCCTGGGCTCGGAGCTGACGCGACCTCAGCTGCCAGCCCCCGGGCCTCTTGCTTCCCACAGGTCATCGACGAGGCCGACCGGATGATAGACAGCATGCACCAGTCTTGGCTGCCACGGGTGGTGGCAGCAGCCTTCCCAAGTGAGGCTGTCAATGATCCCTTCGCTCTGCTCCAGAGAAGGCAGCCCCAAGCTGTGACTGCTGCCAGGTACCTGCATCAAGCACTGCTCTGCCTCAGTGGGGCCTCCCTGAGCTCAGGCTCCCATCTACAGTACTCATCTTGGAGACCCACTTTGCCCTGCCCCAGTCTGGTCTGGCCAGCATTGAGCCTGGACAGGGCTCAGGCGGGTAGGCAGGCTGGGCCATAGCTGCTTTCCCAGCACCTGCCCCTCTTTCAGCACCAGCTGTCCCCAGATGCCACTGCAGAAGCTGCTCTTCTCAGCCACCCTGACCCAGAACCCAGAAAAGCTGCAGCGGCTGGGCCTCTACCAGCCTAGGCTCTTCTCCACAGAGCTGGCGTGTGGGGGCCCCAGAGACACCAACACAAGTGTGGATGCAGACTTAGGTGGGAAGTATACCTTCCCCACAGGGCTCACGGTGAGTGGGATGCACAGGGATGGGAGAGGACCTCACCCAGGTGCTCAGGACCCAGCCGACCCCGTGCTGTCCCCCATAGCACCACTATGTGCGCTGCAGCCTCCGCTCCAAGCCACTGGCCATCCTGCATTTGATCCTCAAGATGAATTTCTCCAGGGTTCTCTGCTTCACCAACTCCCGTGAGACCTCGCACAGGTGAGGCCCGTGGGCGGGCAGGTTTGGAGGCAGACGCAGGAGGCCAGTTTGGGTCTGGCCAGCCCTGCTCTGGCTCTGTGTTTTCCTGCCCAGGCTCTTCCTGCTAGTCCAGGCTTTTGGGGGTGTGTCTGTGGCTGAATTCTCCTCTCGCTATGGGCCTGGCCAGAGGAAGATGATCCTGAAGCAGTTTGAGCAGGGGAAGATTCAGCTGTGAGTACTTGGATGGGAGATGGTCCTGCTGGGGTTGCCCACCCCAAGGGTCAGCCTGCACCCCTGAAGCCTGCATCCTATACGAAGTCTTATCTCTTAACCCCATGGTGGCACCCCCACAGGACCAGGGGCATGGGTCTCAGCTCCTGGCCTGGGGCAGGGTCCATATCCCCCCATCATGCACCTCCAGCCTCATCAGCACAGACGCTACAGCTCGAGGCATCGACGTGCAGGCTGTGCAGCTTGTGGTCAACTATGACGCCCCCCAGTACCTGCGGACCTATGTGCATCGGTGAGGGCTGGCCCTTGGTCTTGGGTGGGGGTCCTCAGAGAGAAACTGCTGTCCCCAGGCCCCTGGAGGGCTGGGGGCCACACTGGACTGGAGGTGGCCTGCTTGTTTTCAGGGTAGGAAGGACAGCCCGTGCTGGAAAAACCGGACAGGCCTTCACACTGCTCCTCAAAGTGCAGGTCAGTCCTTGGGTGTCAGTGGGAATGGGGGCTCTACTGGGCACCCTCCAGGGAGAATGGGACCCCTCCTGCCTGTGTGCTTCCCTGCAGGAGAGGAGATTCCTCCAGATGCTGGCTGACGCTGGGGCACCTGAGCTGCAGCGGCACGACAGTCCAAGTGAGCTCCTGCAGCCGCTGGTCCCTCGGTATGAGGAGGCCCTGTCCCAGCTAGAGAGGGCTGTCAAGGTAGGGCACAGCACTCCCCCTCCGCCACCCCATGGAGAGCCAGACCCAGGGTTTGCCCTTGTGCTAACTGGCTGGGGAATGGGCTGGGCCAGGCCACAGACTACAGAGGGGGGAACACCATGTGCGCTTCCTTCTCTCCTCCAGGAAGAGCGAAAGCAGAAGGCAACCTAGGCTGGGGGCTCTGGGGACAGTGGGAACTGAGCCTGGGGTGGAGCAGCAGTCCCCTCTTGCTGGAGTTAACTACCTTCTCTCTGGAAAATCCCTGAACACCTACTGCTGGATGTGTGAGCAAACAGTGGGACCTCTCGGGTATCCAAGAAGGTGGCGGTGGGAGGGCCTTCCTCCCCAGCCACACCCCGCCTTGCACCAGGCCCCTGGACGTGAAGCCCTTTCATTGCTGCCCCAGGCCCACAACCATCAAGGACACACAAGGTCAGCCTCTCATGGGGTGACCTTTCTGGAAATAGGACTTTAGTAGAACTGTTAAAATTACTCCAGAACTGACAGGGTGCTGTCTCATGTTCTTGGCTCAGAGCAGGGGTTTAACTTTGAGCCAATTTTAGGACTTTAGCTCTCCTGACATCAGTGTGCTCACAGTCCTGCATTGGAAAGGCTGCCCTGAATCCCTCTCAGGGTGAAGTGGCTGCGCTGGGCATAGGGGCTGGGAATGGTCTCCCAACATCTGTGCCATGTGTTTGAAAGTACACACCCCTCAGGGCATTGCCACAAAGCCACCACCCTCAAAACTGCCTCCTTTAGCCGCTCTGCAGTCCCCAAGGGCCACCCCCCCATGGGCATTTCTACCCAGTCACCTCAGACCCAGTGGTCTGGCAGCTCTTTAATGGATCTCAGATCATGCTTTCCTGCAAGAGAAATGTGTTCAGAACTTGGCCACAGGCTTTGTTTAAAAATATTAATCTTCAGGATTGAGAAATTATTGGTATGAAAATAATCAAACATGAAGACAACATGTTATAAATTCCAGCAGGTAATGACTAAGTGTAACACTAAGGAGATGGACAGGGCATGCCTTGGCCCCAGCATTCTCATTCTTTAGGTAAAGATCAAAACACCAAGAAGATCCATTCCTGTAAGTAGCTGGAGGAGTTCTGTTGTAGAAATGTAGCTCAAGCCTTGGTGCCCTTCTGAGCTACATGCAAACCCCACCTACCACTGTCAAGAACTGGTTGGATGCACCCAGCGGGCTACATGGTGGGCCTTCCTCCAGATCTTGCTGGAACACAAGGCCCGACCTGAAGCAGCTTGATAGCTAGCCCTTGAGTCACATTCTCTGCCTGGGACCAGGCTGTGAGCATGTCGGTGGTCTGCCCTTCATTGCCACCGAGCACTGTGGCCATGAGCTGGTGGGCCATTCTCCTCCATTTGCCACTTGAAGAATGTTTGCCTGCACTATTGTGTGCACCTGTGGTTTTACGTTATGTGTAAATGGCAAAAAGTGAGATGTTAACAGAAACTGCCAAACTTTCCAGGGCTCTGCCACTTTGCATTCCCATCAACAAAGGACAGGTTTCTGTGTCTTTTAGGCATTGGGATGGATGGATAGCAGCATCTCACGGTGGCTTTAGTTTGCATTTACCTAATGACAGTGATGAGTATCTTTTCATGTGCTTATTTGCCATGTATAGAGCTCCTTTGTCCAAGTGTCTAAATCTTTTTCCCACGTTTAAAGATGGTTGTTGTCTTATATATGTCTCTGCCCCTGACTCCTGACACAGAGCACCCAAACCCTTGGAACCTCCTGAGTGAAAGGGTACCAGGAGCATCTTTTGTTCCAAGGAGAACAGACGATTCCGGGTGGGCTCCTGGATGGAGGTGATAACAGTAAAGGCTAAACTGTAATCATAAGATGGAACCCCAGCCCAAATCCTATCCTCTGGGGAGTAGAGAGCAGGTGGGGATTGAGTTAATCATGCCTATGTAATGAAGCTTCCACAAAAACCTAAAAAAGAGAGGTTCTGGAGAGCTGGTTGGTGAGCCCAAGGCAATGCGGGAGAGTGGTGGACTCGGGCTGGAAGCCTGGCACCCTTTCCCCACACCTTGCCCTACGTGTCTCTTCCAGAGTCTCCCATCTTCCCATTCCTGAGTTGTACCCTATATCTTAAACCAGTAATCCACTGAGTAAACTGTTTTTCCCGAGTTCTGAGTCATCCTAGCAAAAAATGCAACCCAGGGACAGCTGTGGAATCCTCCCATTTACAGCTGGTTGGTCAGAGGGCAGGTGATAGCTTAGGACTTGCAATTGGAGTTTGAAGTAGGGGCCGTCAGAGAGCTGAGCCCCTCACCTGTGGGGTCTGCACTAACACTGCAGTTGGTGTTGGGAATTAGTTTCAGCAGGACAACCAATCTGTGGTGGCCAAGACCAGAGAATCACCTGTTGTAGAAGACTAAAGGGTGGTAAAAGATTTGTTAAACTAAAAACAGGCTTCCTAAATGCTTCCATAGGTAATGATCGATTGCAATTGGCACTCCCCTTGGCTAGGGGCTTGGAAAGGCACCTGACCTGTTCCATTGTTGCAGAATGTGAGTATGCCAAGTGAGAACTAAGCAAGATGGTGGTGCAGGCCCAGCTTCAGATCCCAGCCAGATGATTCTGCATTGTGGGGCCATCCTGTGCATAGTAGGGTAGTTAGCACCAGCCCAGGCAACTACCCCCTGGATGCTGGGGGCAGCCCACCCCCAGTTGACAAAAGTGTCTCCAGACATTGCCTACTGTCCCTGGCGCCGAGACCTGGGTCTCTGCAGGTCCCTGCGCTCCCCAGGGATTGGGGGCTAGGCCCAGACAGCCCTCCCACTTCCTCCAGGTGGAACCCCCCACCCCGGGATCTGTGTGTGCTACCAACAGTGCACCTGCCACTTGAAGTAACTGTTGAGTGTCCCTCCCTCGTCAGCCCTGCACTGAGTGGTGCCAGCCAAGGGAATAGCACTACTGGTGACTAGAGGCTGCTCTTGTCTTAGACTGTGTGCAGATACATCCAGTGCATTCCTATGACACCACGACAGTGCAACAGGCCCATTAGAATGACAGTTACTAAAAAGATAGGAAATAACAATTGGTGAGGATGTGGGGAAACAGGGACTCATGCACAGCTGGTGGGAGTCTAAGGTGGTGTGGCAGCCATGGGAGAGTGGTGGCACTCAAAAATTTAAACAAGGGATTCATATGTTCCAGTGATGTACCTCCTGGGTCTGCACCCAAAAGAACTGAAAGCAGGGACTTGAAAAGACGTGTACACCTATTGTCAGAAGCAGGATTCACAGTAGCCGAAAGGTGGAAGCAGCCATCTGTCAATGGATAGACCATTGGCTCTCTCCTTGGGGTGGCTGTGTCCCCAGGGACAGCAGGCAATGTCTGGAGACATTTTTGTCAATGGGGTGGGCTGCCCCCAGCATCCAGGGGGAAGTAGCCTGGGCTGGTGCTGACTACCCTACTATGCACAGGATGGCCTCACGATGCAGAATCATCTGGCTGGGATCTGAAGCTGGGCCTGCACCACCATCTTGCCTGGTTCTGCGCAGGACCCGCCCTTCCTGCCCAAACTGCACCCAGCACACGTGAGCACAGCAGTACCTTGGAAAGGCCTTAACAGTCCGATTAGAACCATCATTCTCAACTTTGTTGACACTTGGGAGAATCTGGTGAAGGGTCAGACTATCTTGGCCCACATTTCCATCTTAAACCTACTAAGAAATCAAGACTGGAAGCAAATGCCCTCAAGCTGATAAAGAGCACCTACAGCTAACCTACACTAACTCTGGTATCAGATGGATGCTTTCCTTCTAAAATCAGGAGCAAGGCCAAGGGTGTCCTCTGACAATGGAAACTAGCCAATGCAACCAGCCAAGAGAAAAAGCATACAGATCATAAAGGAAGAACTAAAACCCTTCAGACAAAGTTATCATAGGAAAATCCTAGAGGGTCCACAAAAAGAGACTACTAGAACTAAGAAATGAGCTTAGCACGATAGAAGCGCAATGTACAAAATTTGTATTTCTATAAAAAATTTTTTAATTATAGCATTAAAAAACAAGGATAAATCTGAAAAGAGATGTTTAAGATCTGTACACTAAAGCAACAAAATATTGCTGAATTTAAAAAGATGTAGAAGTGTTAATGGGCCAGAAAACTAAATATTGTTGATATATCAGTTCTCCCAAAGTTGACCTAAAATTTTATTCAAAAATTTTTTTCCTTTTTTAATTGAAGTATATAGTTGATATACAATATCCCATTGGTTTCAAGTGTACAACATTGATTAAATGCTCACCCCAACTAGCGTAGTTACTGTCAACATATATAGTACAGTACTGATTTTATTTTCTATGCTGTACTTTCATCCCCATAACTAAGTCATACTGAAATTTTGTGCCTCTCTCCCTGACCTAAAAATTTAATGCAGTGTAAATAAAAACCCCAAAAAGCTTGTACAGAAATTGAGAGAAGCTGATTCTAAACTCCATATAGAAATGCAAAAGGACCTAGGGATAGTCTCAAAAAAATAATGCTGAAACACCTGGACATCCGTATGCAAAAAAACAACTTTGATCCACCTATTGTATGACAGGAACACAAATTTTAAATGGATCATAGACATATGTAAAACCTAACACTAAAAAACCCCTAGATTTGTGAAAATTGTAGTTAATCTCTGTGATTTTTTTCTCAAATCCTAAGTAGAGTTATACCTTAAAAAGTAATAAATAGAATAAAATAAAATAAAAAACCCCTAGAAGAAAGGATAGAAAATCTTTTGTGATCTTTATGACTTTGCATTAGGCAAAGATTTCTTAGCTACTACCATAAAAATCATGATTCATAGAGAAAATTTATAAATGGGACTAAGTTAAGGCTTCTGCTCTTAAAAAGACACTATTAAGCTAATGAAAATATAAGCCACAGACTAGGAGAAAATATTTTCCAATCACACTATCTGATGTAGGACTTCTACCCTAAAGAAATCTCAAACTCAATTTGAAGAAAAAATCTTAAATGTGCAAAATATTTGAATAGACACTTCACCAAAAAGTATGGATTGGAAAGAGCACATGAAAAAGAAATTGGAACCCTCACACATTGCTGGTAAGTATGTAATAAAACAGTGTACCCAGTCTGAGAAACAGTTTGGCAGTTTCTTTAAAATTTAAACATACACCACATGATTGAGCCATTCCACTCCTAGGTCTTTACCCAGAAAAAAAGCCTATGGCCATACGGACCTGTATGCAATGTTCACAATGATAAATTTACAAATATTTTGCATATATGGATATAAATTTTTTAACTAGTAGAGCCCAGCTCTATTCACTAATAGAGATAATACACTGTCCTCCAAGGAAGGTAAGTGAAAAATGTAAGAGTGTAATCAGAAAACTAACTTTATCATTAATTTTAAAGCTAAAAACCTATGAAATTAGCAGCCATTCCTAAAAAAATATAATGCATATCAATGGAAACTACTTACACATATTTTTAAAAACTAGCTCCCAAAACTCGAGCAAATATATTAACATACGGAAACTAATTCCATTAAATTAGTAAAAGGAGTGCTATTACCACTTGTATTCAGCTCAACAGAGGTTTTAAAATGAACTAAATAGGGGAAATGAAATTATTTTTATTTGTATACCATGATTGTATGCCTAGAAAACCTAAGAGACCAAAAATTAAATTAATTCGGTAAAGTGCTTGGAATCAAGATAAAAACACAAAGCAGCTTTTTTTCTATATCAGCAATAACAATTGACACAGAAGTGGAAAAGGTATTGCATTCACAATGGCCACAGAAAGCATTAAAATACCAATCAATACCTTTAGCAAGAAAAGTAGAGCATAACCTGAAGAAAACTACAGTCTTATTTTTAGGACATAGAAGGACATGAATAAATGAAATAAGAGACATGTTCCTAAATGAGAAGATTTAATATAAAATACCACACCTTTGAAAATGAGCACACACCAGTAATGCGATTCCAACAGAATTACAATGTGTCTGGCTTTTGTTTCGCTTTAGAAATAGGCAAAAATCACTTTAACACTCATAGGAAGAATGCCTAGGGGTTCTTTACTTAACAGTATTCATACTCCAGGCTCTGGTGATAGATCACTGTTGTCCCAGCACAGAAACAGACAATCCAAAAATATACAGCTAGTGGCATTTACTTTGAACAAAATAATGCTTTATTTAAGGAATTACGCTATCTACAGAAAAGAAAAAAACTACTTCCCTATCCCACAACACTTCAGACAGCATGCAGAGCTAAATGTTACCTTACTCAGAAGGAAGAGAGGGAGAGAGAGGCTTTATTACAATTAACATTTGGGAAAAATTTCTATAATCCTGAGATAGCGAAAACATCCTTAATAAACACGGCAGAAAAACTAGATGCCATACAGGGAATAGGTAACCCTACAAAGATGTGCTAAACAAAGTAAAAGGACAAAAAATGTTCGGGGAAAACATGAACACTTTATCTATGGCTGCAAAAGGTAAAAAATCCCTAATATACGAAGAAGGCCTACAGGTCAGTAAAACACAACTTAGTAGGGAAATGGGGGACCCACGGGCGGCTCAGAGAAGCTGTCAGGCTCAGCAGACAGAAAGCAGGGTGCACTGCCGGCTTTTCAGCCGCCTCACTGCAAATGCAGATGCGCAGTGAAGAGTGCTACCCCGAACGACTCGGGATTGTGAGCTGCTGACTTCCCCCGTACCCACTGCATGTCCTTTGACCCATTGTCCCAATTTAGTTCAATGGGGTTGGCGCCTATGGAAATGGCACCAGGGCCGGCGTGTCTCAGCAGCGCTAGCGGAGCGAAACCCAGGGCAATGACCGAGGACGTGCGGTATATCCTCAGGCCTGCTCAGCGGGCGGACTTGCACGGGCGTGGAGGCGCAGCCAGTGAAAATGGGTTAGGGGTGGGCGGTGGTCACAGGGCTCAGGGCACAAGACAGCCGGGAATTCCGACTTTCCTGTGGCGTTTGGATTTCTACGAGAAGGTATTTTGTAATATTTAAAAACTAAGTTTACCTCATTCTAAGATACAAAGTCAGTTTTCCAAAGTATCTAGAGTCGCAAAGGAGTCCAAACGAGCCAGAAGCGCAGACGGAATCCCCCGAGGCGGTTGGAGAGCAACACTTGGGAAGGCTGCCCGGAGCGGGGTTGGAACGCGCATCCTTGCACTGCCCCCTCACGGTGGCGCCACAATCTAATGGGGGACCAAGACTCGCTTCAAGCCTTTGCTCTCAACCGAAACGGATGGGGCCCCATGGCTTGCGGGGTCCCTCCTGAAAACCATACTTGGGCGGCTTACAAACGTCCCTCAAAACAGGACCCCCCCAACACCGCACCGGGGCCGCTCGCTCCATGACGATGAAAGCTACTGGTCGCTCATGTTCGGCGTCTAACATTGCCACTGTCACCTCAGCTGGAGCCCACAGGCCCAGAAACATAGGTCACGCCACAGTTACCGGCCGCGTCTCAGCAAGCGCGTGTGCGACACCCTGCTCATCATCTTCGAGGAGGAGCCGCACCGGCTGGCGAAGGGCCGCCATGCCCCGACCCCGGGCCGGGCCCCAGAGAGGCTCACCTCGGACGCCGGCCACTTGGCCAGGATTGCCAGGTCGTCCGCAGGCAGTGTAGCCTCAGGTGTGCGGCCGCACAGGTGCGGCTTGGCCACCCTCTCCTGGGGCAAGGGGCGTTCGCGCAGCTCGGTGCCCCCGGCTGGCGGACGCGCGCCGAGTCCCTGAGGGCACGGTGGGGGCAGGTCACCATTGACTGCAGGGCCTACGGGGTCCCTGCGGTGAGAGGAGGCGGCCCCGGGCGGGGTCACCATTTGAGGAAGGGCGGTCATCGCTGCGAAAGGGACCCCTCCAACCAAGCGAGCCTACAAACCCCGCGAGCTGCCCGGCCCAGTGCGCAGGTGCATCCAATCGGAGCTGTGGGGCAGGGCAGCGCCTGCGCACTGAGCTTCCTGCCGACCGCCCACCTGCTGCGCGAGGGCAGAGCTGCCGGGCTTTGTGTTATGGTTCCCAAACTGACGCCCCATCCGGCAGGCAAGTAGGGAGGCCGGCGCAATGCTGGGAGGAGAGCAGGTGTACGCCTAGTCGGCCTGTCTCCGCAGCCCCAATCACGTGCCCCCCGTCGGCGCCCAGATCCGCCCCTCCATCTACTTAGGGCATCATGACCCCTCCTCAGGCTTCCGGCGTGGCCGTCTTTCCTGCCGAGCTAAGAGCACAGCTTCAAGACCGGACAGGAAGGTGCTGCGCATTATGCACCCAGCAAGTACACCAGGAACTGTCCACCCCACTCCCATTAGCTTTGATCCCACTGAATCGGGATAACAGAACCGAAGTGCAGCCGGGGAAATAACCACCACCGTCTAGTACAAAGTCCTGATGGAGAGCAAGACCATTACGGACAATGGGAATGAAAGGCCCACACTGCCGACGGGGCCGGTCCTCGGAAAAAAAAAAAAACTGCAACAGAGAGGATCGGAACGAAGCCGTGCACGGAAAGTTGAGAATGCGAACGCCATCCAGAGAGGACGGTCCTCTGGGACCTAGTGAGTCAAGGCAGCCGCTCGGGGATCAGGCAAAGAAGCTGGAACTTGCCCCCATAAACAATAGATTCCTGGTGCGGGTGCAGGGTGAACAGGCTATTTTTAGGGCCTTTTTAAGAAAAAAAGTAATTCATGCGCCCGGCAAACTGTTTTAACCAATTAACGGTGCGGAGTAAGCACCCTTCATCCCTGAGCACCCTCAAACCGCCTCCCTCCCAGGAGACAGCTGCTGCCAACTCGTTTCCAGGATATTCTATGCACATCAAGCATACACGGAGTTCCATTTTGGTAGCCCACCAGACAACCACTCCCGCTTTCTTAGCACACCTTGGAGACCTTTCTAGTCCAGACCAGTTAGCACTACTTTCTAGTAGTCCTAACAGTCTATTCCAGGGCAATGGGACCTCTGGAAGAGGAGTTTGGAGTATGGATTATGCAGGCTGAGGACAGAGCAGGAAAGAGCTGCTGTCCAGAAACTGTGGCAAAGCCCCTGCTCCCCCGAAGGGCCTGGAGAGTGGGGAGGGCACTGGCAGGGCTGAAACAGGAGCTTAACACCTACCTGACAGGAGGTTACAGTCAAGGCAGACCTGAGTGAGACCTCCCAAGCTGGTCTAGGTTGTGCAGCCTGCAGGAGGGCCTACAGGGCATTTTATGTTAACATAAACTTGGATGCCCCCATGCACTGGTGCTGGTGGCTACTGGACTCGGACACAGAGGTGCTACCCACTGTGGCCAGAAGGCAGAATCGCCTCTTTCGAATGGCCTCAGCCCTACTAGAATGCACACACAGCCTCATGGCCAGGTAAGCCCACCCTCTCAGTCTATTGCCTTATGTACCATTGGCAAAAGGTGATCAGGGTCCCGGGATAGACTCATGGATCTGAAAACACACAATCTTATCCTCTGAGAAAAATCAGGACAAGAGAATCAACAATTAAGGGCAGGTGCCTGAGACTGGATGCTTTCTGAATGTCACACCTGCCTCAGGAACGTGTACAGAGGGGGAAACCGAGGCACTGAGGGCAATGTTGCTGGCCTGTATGTAGCTAGGTGGACTAGCACCCCATCCTCCAGCACCCGGTGGCCCTCAGCAGAAGGGCCTGAGCAAGGGCCCCAGATGCACATGAGCTTGAGCTCCTTGCTTGCCAGGGGGACGTGAAATGGGAGGCTGTGCCCCCATTCCTGTGGTCAAAGAGAAGATGCCAAAACTAACCACAGACTTCTTGGGGCACTTTGAATAAAGTGCAGTTTTTATGAAAAGTAGGCATTTTTTGTAAACATAAGTTTTTCTTAAAAGTAGTCTAAAGGTGAAAGACCTATACCCTGAAAACTATAAGACACTCTTAAGAGAAATTAAAGAGGACGCTAACAAATGGAAACTCATCCCATGCTCTTGGCTAGGAAGAATTAATATCATCAAAATGGCCATCCTGCCCAAAGCAATATACAGATTTGATGCAATCCCTATCAAATTACCAACAGCATTCTTCAACGAACTGGAACAAATAGTTCAAAAATTCATATGGAAACACTAAAGACCCCGAATAGCCAAAGCAATCCCGAGAAGGAAGAATAAAGTGGGGGGGGGGGAATCTCGCTCCCCAACTTCAAGCTCTACTACAAAGCCACAGTAATCAAGACAATTTGGTACGGGCACAAGAACAGAGCCACAGACCAGTGGAACAGAATAGACTCCAGACATTAGCCCAAACATATATGGTCAATTAATACATGATAAAGGAGCCATGGACATACAATGGGGAAATGAAAGTCTCTTCAACAGATGGTGCTGGCAAAACTGGACAGCTACATGTAAGAGAATGAAACTGGATCACTGTCTAACCCCATACACAAAAGTAAATTCAAAATGGATCAAAGACCTGAGTGGATCAAAGTCATGAAACCATAAAACTCTTAGGAAAAAACATAGGCAAAAATCTCTTGGACATAAACATTAGCGAATTCTTCATGAACATATCTCCCCAGGCCAGGAAAACAAAAGCAAAAATGAACAAGTGGGACTACATCAAGCTGAAAAGCTTCTGCACAGCAAAGGACACCATCAATAGAACAAAAAGGTATCCAACAGTATGGGGGAATATATTCATAAATGACAGATCAGATAAAGGCTTGACATCCAAAATGAAGAGCTCATGCACCTCAACAAACAAAAAAGCAAATAATCCAATTAAAAAATGGACAGAGGAGCTGAATAGACAGTTCTCCAAAGAAGAAATTCAGATGGCCAAGAGACACATGAAAAGATGCTCCACATCACTAGTTATCAGAGAAATGCAAATTAAAACCACAATCAGATATTACCTCACACCAGTAAGGATCGCCACCATCCAAAAGACAAACAACAACAAACGTTGGCGAGGTTGTGGAGAAAGGGAAACCCTCCTACACTGCTGGTGGGAATGTAAATTAGTTCAACCATTGTGGAAAGCAGTATGGAGGTTCCTCAAAATGCTTAAAATAGAAATACCATTTGACCCAGGAATTCCACTTTTAGGAATTTACCCTAAGAATGCAGTAGCCCAGTTTGAAAAAGACAGATGCACCCCTATGTTTATCACAGCACTATTTACAATAGCCAAGAAATGGAAGCAACCTAAGTGTCCATCAGTAGATGAATGGATAAAGATGTGGTACATATACACAGTGGAATATTATTCAGCCATAAGAAGAAAGCAAATCCTACCATTTACAACAACATGGATGGAGCTAGAGCGTATTATGCTCAGTGAAATACAAAGACAAATACCAAATGATTTCACTCATATGTGGAGTATAAGAACAAAGAAAAACTGAAGGAACAAAACAGCAGCAAAATCACAGAACCCAAGAATGGACTAACAGTTACCAAAGGGAAAGGGACTGGGGAGGATGGGAGGGAAGGGAGGCATAAGGGCGGGGAAAAAGAAAGGGGGCATTACGATTAGCATGTATAATGTGGGGGAGCTGTGCAACACAGAGAAGACAAGTAGTGATTCTACAACATCTTACTATGCTGATGGATAGTGACTGTAATGGGGTTTGTAGGGGGGACTTGGTGAAGGGGGAACCCTAGTAAACATAACGTTCTTTATGTAATTGTAGATTAACGATAACAACAACAACAACAAAAAGTAGCCTAAAGGTGAGAAAGAAGATGCAGGAAAGCAGCTGCAGACCGCCTGGTTACTGGGGGTTGGGTGGAGTGCCTGAGCAGGGTTCCACTCCTGAACTACCCCACACCTGACCCCAAACAGGGTGCCTGCAGGAGGTCTCACAGGGCCTGGGCAGCAGCAGCGGCATCTACATGAACTAGGTCTTCCTGTGTATCTGGCTTTGAAACATAACAGCCAGATGAGTGTGATCTCTGCAGAGGTGATTTTCACCAAAAACCTTGTGCATACAGCATTCCTTCTAGCTCCTTCTACAGTTTTGGGGAGGGGCCAGAGAAAGTATCTGCCTTCAAACTGCTTCTATTTGTTTTTTTTTTTCTTCACACAGTTAGCATCTTAATTTAACTTGAATACTAGTTTTCCATGAAAGACAAAATGAGAAAGCATATAAAAGGTCATTTTATTATACCTTTTTTTAGTGGGATATCAGTGCCCCTTAAAACCCTACTATTAAAGTACAAATGATTATGTTTACAAAGTATTTACAGTTCAGTCTTTTTCCTTTATATTTTAAAACACAACAGCTATCTGGTTACAATGTTAACAAAAAAATCATAAAAATTGCAAAAAAGGAAGCCTAGTCCTCATCAGGCACCAAATCTGAACCAGTGCTCGGATCCAACCTCCTGTTTCCCATGGGGTGCTTTCAAAACAGCCTGGCCTTAATTAGAACAAATGCCTCTTAAGTAAAGAATAACTGGGTAACTGCTTTCCCTGGTGGCAGATTCAAGTTTGACAGTGTTTTGGCTGCTGTGTTTACATTTTGTGTTCTGAAGATTTCTTTCAATCCTGACATACTGTATTGGTAGGAACCCTGGTTCACAAGGTAATGCAGAATTCTGCTAACATAACAAGCTGAAAAGGCCTTGATAATTTCCTACACTCACACTTCATTCTTAAATATGCAAAGTTTAACCTTTAAACAGAAGGCCAATAAAACTATATACTGGAAGGACAGTTTTTACTTAAATGACTCTACTGAAGACTACTAGGTCAGAGGTGACATCTAGATGTTACTAAATTGAGTGATACAAGTGAAACTAGTTTCTTTCCATATTTTGCATTAGGGGATCGCTGAAAAAACACACTTTGGAGGCAAGAGACTCTCACTCACAGAAGACAGGGCAGGAGTTCCACACTGCAAGTGTGCAGACTGCCAGTGCTGCTCTCTCAGTAGCTCTCGAGAGAGGTTGCTAAGTTCTCTTCTAGTGTTCTAGACTAACAGAGGACTTCCACGCAGGCAGCTATGTCTAGAATGTTCTAAAATAAGTGCACTCAGCATTTGATCATCTAAAAGGAGTCCACCAATACCCACAAAGGACAAGAGGAAACAAGAAGGTTGCATAAATTAAATAAGCTAAAAAGAGAGGGTTCCTATATATTTTATAGGAACTGTTCTCCACAGTTGAGGATAAACACAGTGGAACTTTCCTTGGGACCCAGATTCAAAGCTGGGGCAGAGAGCCTTCCTGCCCACCACACTCTAGTGACAGCCCACGCTAAGCTAGAAACAGACAAGTTGGGTTGTAAGGAAATGTAGTATTCTGTTTGATATGTTCAATTAACTAGTTAAATCCCTTCCATGTTTTTAACACTTGATATTCACTTTTTTCCAGATGTTTTTGCCAAGAGTTCAAAAATGAGCGGCCCAGCTGGCTTCACTCCATACCACATGTCACTGTCCACATAAACCAATGGCAGAAAACACCAGGAGACAGAAGACATTCTTCCATGTCATTTAAAGAGACAGAATGAGGAGGGAGCAGCTTAAATAAACTTACAGTTAAGATCTCGCAGTATGCCATAACTGGTCCTTGGTACACACAGGCCTGATACAACCAATTTCCTGGACCAGGTCTTGTAAAAGAGGCCCAGACCCATGGCAGAGAGGGCATCCCCAGACATGTGCCTTTAACCTAGGTAACACTTCCAGGAAAGCAGATATTGGCCAATCAAGTGCACTGCAAATATTTCCATTATCTTGACGTAGTAAGAAAATAAACACAGAAGCAAACATGGGGCCTCTTCTGTGCTCCTCAACAGCAGGTCTCCCCCAAGCAGCATGGATGGTTCTCTGTGCAGAACCGTGAGCAAGTGCATCTCTTCATGTATGACAACCTGGCACAGAAATCTGATCCTACAAGTCAATAATGGAGAGTTTCCTACCCCATTTCTATGGGTAACACTTGTACATTCTTGAGTAAGCCACTGTGTAGGAGGGGGTTTCACATCTGCAGACTGTTCCTGGGCTGAGCAGGAAGGCAAGGAGGGCGAGGAGCGGCATCCCTGCTCTTACGCTTGCTAGCTCCTTGGGAGTCACATCTGTGACATAACAATGCTTGCACGGAACTCGGCCCCAAACCAGTCCGAGACAGGAGTCATTTGATGGAGCTGCTTCAGTGCACAAAGTCCAAACACGAGCTTTATACAAAAGCTGGAAAAATCCGTGGGTGTGCTGGGATGGAGAGCAGTCCCATAGGTTCTGTTTACATGGCAACAAGTCACATTGGGAAGAGGGTCTGGAGAGGCCTCAGTGGTGCTGTTTGGAATGAAAATTCAGTGACATTGTTTTCCTTTGACACGAGCTGGGGACAGGTCATGCATGCGCTTTGATGGGTGTCAGCACTAAATATTTCCTTTAAAAGTTCAAACAAGTCATATTTTAGAAGGAAGAAACTACCTTGGCATTCTCTGATCTGAAATGATCTAACCTTAGTCTTTCTCCTGAGAACCACGATGTGCTTTCAGGTAGGTATAAAGAACCCCGTAGAGGCAGACGCTGTCAAAGACCTCTGCAAAGCCTATTTTAAGACTCACTGCACAT
This sequence comes from Manis javanica, assembly GCF_040802235.1. NCBI lineage: Eukaryota > Metazoa > Chordata > Mammalia > Pholidota > Manidae > Manis > Manis javanica. The sequence goes on along the minus strand of NC_133170.1, from coordinate 65,997,516 downwards.
CCCAAATGGCTATTGTGTGTGCAAAATGCTGCACACTAATAGGGAAATTCTAAATGGCTTTCAAGGCTCAGCACTATTGGTCTACAGGAGAAACTACAAGGTGAATCTGCTGGTCATTTCACCATGTAATACAGAAAATGGGGTATCACTGAGGACCTGCTCCCACATGTAGGACACACTGTAATAAAATAGTTAGACTCCTTTGTGTCTATTATAGTTCTTCAGTTGCTGGACATGTCAATGACACTGTCCCAGGGTACAATAAACAAAATCTACCTGATTGGTGAGATGGAGGAATGCCACCTGCTTTCCGACTAGGGGCACGGAGGTTTGGTGGGTGTCTTTAACCTGACGGCAGGGACCCTCATTTGTAACTTGGGCTGCTGGCTTGGGCTGTCGGAGCTGGCTGGCACCTGTGCTGGGTTGGCAACACCAGGGTTCTGCAGCTGGGCAGCCGTTGTCACAACCTGCTGCTGCATTAGCTTCTGCTGGACCACCTGTGCAGTCGCAGTCACTGCTGGGATCATCTGGACCTGCTGCCCGGCTGCTGTTGCCTGCGTGAGGGTCACAGTCTGTGGGGAAGCCTGAACCGCAATAGTAGAAAATACACGTTGCCAAGAAAATGCACACCAAGTGACGTGGCAAATTAACATTCCTCGCTGGGAAAGGGGCTTTAGAAAGTTAGCATGAATGCTGTTGTCAAGTGTGAAAACTACGTGGCATGTCAAAATACAACCTCTGGTTTCTAACCAAACAAAAGCACACTATTGTTTTTAGGCTAAAACTGGATATCTCTGGGAAATAGGCATCCAGGGCTGACGAGAGGGAATGGATAGTGGTGTTCAGCTTTTAATATGGTTTTGTTTTTCTGGAAATCTACATCCCAGTGTGATTTTGAATAAAATACAGTTTTTTTAAAGCACTGCTTTTATATGTTACATTTTGTAGCAGCAAACAAAGTGGTAAGAGCCTGGTGGTTAGGCTCTATTAGGAGAGTAAGTCGTTGCTGTCCCTACAGAACCTCTACTGCTAGGTCTCAATGTCACTACACCTGGATTTTGTTTTCTTTCTGGGCTTCCCTAAAGCTAAGGTGTGGTGGCTTCAGCTCATAAGACACACCTAAGAGTACTGGCTGAAGGAGGGATTCCAGAAATGACCTCCTTCAGAACATCTGATGCTGAATTTGAACACATTTGTTCAGTTTTTCCTGCTAGTCTAAGGATATCAAGTGTTTTCCCCAGAGGTATTTTTTTTGCTTCACAGTGAAAATCAAAAGTGATTTTTTAATACTACTTCCACAGGATTAAAACCAAGAACTCTCTTAACCTGGGAAAGTTGAGGTTTACTAAAAAAGCCCTCATGGGGACTTCCAGAAGGCACATCAGGTCCTACCTGTTGTGAAGCGGAGGCAACCTGCTGGAGGCTGGCCACAGGTGTTTGCTGTTGGACAACTTGAGGGAGTTTAGCAACCTTTAACAAAACAAAAAAGACTCCAAGTATAGGTCCAAAACAATGTGTGCACAGAGATTCCTCATCTTTTCTTCTAGGTTCTTAATGCAAAAACACCAGTAGCCAGATGAACAAGGGAGCAAATCTTGGTGTGCACACCCGCAGCTCTGAGCAGCTACTTCCCCTCCCATCAAATCGCCCCACTTCTTCTGCAATCATGTCATCTGGAGCTGATTTTTGGCCTCATGTTTAAAATGTTCTTTTATTAAGAATTGCCCCAAGTTTCTATAAGAGAATTAAATTAAGAATGGAATGGAATGGAATATTTCAGCATCTCCTTAGTTCTCAAGTGAGCCCCTTCCAGTCTGGGCAGGTAGCCCTGCTGAGAAGTGATCTGGTCCAACACCACAGTTCAGCTCATCTGAAGATGCACAACATTTCAAAGTGATTATTTTACCATTTTTCTTAATCATGATTGAGATCTTCCTCTTATAAAACAAAACTTTGCACCCTATGGTTGCCCTTTGTAAACATTTCATCACATGTATGTCTTCCTGTGTAGATGCAGTAAGACAGTTTTCCCTCTTGTGCCCGCATGGGACTGTTGGGGCCTGGCTCAGAAGCGGCACAGGCTCCTGAGTGGGCAGCTATGGGGGGCTGTGACGCCCTGGTGCAGGTCTCTAACTTGTAGAACAGGGATGAAAACAAGTCTTGATCAAGGTGATTTTGGAGAAAATGTGGAACTGTATGATGTATTTGTAAATGACAAACCTCCAAGGACACAGCAGTCCTCATCACCAAGAATAAATCAGAAACCATCTACTGGGGTATGTTAGCTTAACAAAACAGCTGCAAACAGGATCACTGAGATAAAAGCCCTTACGGAGCCCGTGCAGTGTGATGGGTACATAGGCCTGGTTGCAACCACACCTGTGCACCTGGATCACGATTTAGGTCAGCACAAACCCAAAATACTGGGATGAAAACTAGGACAGTACAGCAATGACCTCGCAGAAATTAAGGGACTCCCAGTTCCAGAACCTGACCAAGGTAGGAGCCCCAAGGGCGCGTGCTGCATGGGGAGAACTCTCACAGGTTCTCCACGTTCGCCCAGGGAGTGGCAGAGTGAGAAAAGGTCCAAACCCACTACCAGCAAGGAGCTCAGAGAGGCTGCACACCACCACCCACAGAGTCTTGGAGGAAGTCACCGCCTTAGGCCTCAGTGCTAGAGGGTGGGGAGGAGACACAATTCAGAGATCACACTGATGTTCCCTCGGAGACACCAAACCCTCAGGTCACAGGCTGATGCGCTGGCACCCCCGAAAGCCCAGCAGGATCAAGAAGACTCCTCCACCCACCCAGGCCTCAAAGCGTTCCCACGAACAACTTCCAGGAAAACTGGCTCACAAGAAAACAATCACTACAGAGACAAAGAAATACAGTTCCTGAAGCAAGAGCAGCAGAAACAAGTAAAATCAGATGCACCATGACTTCAAATAGAAGAATTATCAGACACACACTCTGTGCAGCCTGCAACCACAAAGACCAAGGAGATATGAGATTAAAGCACAGAACTTTAAGGCATAAAAAATACATAATAACCAAAATGAAAATTCCAGGACCAGATTAACAGCAGGTGGAACTCAACCAAGGGAAAAATGAGCGAGATGGGGATTGGGTGGGGACACATAACCCAGAAGGCAGCAGAGAGAGACAATGAGGCAGAAAACACAGGACTGCAGGGTCAGGGAGGGCAGGAGGATGGGGTAGAGGTGATGTTCAAAGAATAACAGTTGATCATTTCCTAAACTAGTTAAGAGATCAGTGCTCAGATTCCAGGTCAACAAATCCCAAAGCACCACAGTGATACTGCGGAACTCCAGAGACAGAGAAGAGCTCTTAAGAGGAAATAGGGAGACACACTAGATGGACGTCAGCTTCTCATCAACAACAAAAAAGCCAGGGCCAGGGAATACTGCTAATGTACTGAGAAAATAAATGTTAATCTACAATTCCAAACCAAGCAGTGGTCTTTCAGGAGTAAGAGTGAAACATGTGCATTGTGAGACAAACAGAAAACAACAGTGGTCAGTCAGGTAAGGCTGAAGGTCAGGGGAACAGAATTGCTCTTCTGGAATTGGAGGCTCAGGTGGGCACAGGTGAGGTCTGAAGTACCTGTGAGGTCATGACTCTGGGGAACTGTCCAAAGGTACTAGGATAAAGCCTCTGGAATGGGGACAGCTATGTGCTGCAGCCATGAACCTGACAGATGCAAGGCCTTGGGACTGGGGTTCCCAGGGGCGAGAGTGCAGACAGGTAGTTTTTAACATGACAGAAAACTGCAACAAAAGGAACAAACACACCCAGCAAACTCGATAAAGATGGGAAGTTTCTTACTCTAATGAAGGATGGTTTAAAAAGTCAGACTCTGCAGAAGGGTCACATCAGCAGGTCTGCACACCTCTGTCACGGTGCACTAAGGCCTGAGCAGCAGAGCAAGGCAGGTAGAAGAAAGGGAGAGCAGGGCCGGGGGGCCGCCGCACCACCACTCCTGCCCGAGGAACAGGAACTGATCCAGACTGTAGACTCAGAACTCAAGGCACAAAGGGTACGGACACACAGACCAAAGTGGGAACTTTTAAAACATGCTGTTCAGAAGAGCATCAGGAAACCCTAATTATTCAGGGATACAAACAACAATACCTATATGGAAAAATCAGAACTCGATTAAAGGGCATCAAAGGAGTTAAACAACAAAATATGTGTCATGTTGGTGAATCTGAAGTCAAGAATGTAGGCTGTCAGTTTTCCTCCAAACTGACCTGAGTCAATGCAGTCTGCTCTGCTCCAATTTCAGTACCTATGCTGCAAGCGAGCACCACCCCATGCAATTTTAGTAGAAACACTACAGTTTTGACTGTGGTGTTTGAACCTAATAAGCTGACTCAAAATAACATGAAGTGTGCAAGGAGCCCAGAGCAGCAGCTCCCCATGGAAGAGTTGGAGGGACTGCCTCCCAGATGCTAAGTCCCTCACGTAACCAAGCAATGAAGCTGAGCGAGGGCCCAGACACAGAGTGCTGGGAAAAAGTCCCCGCAGAGCTACACAAAGCCTGCACTGAGGTGCACTAGGGTCAGAGGCAAAGAATGGACACCTAGTAAGTGCTGCTGAAAACAAACAGGCAGGAGGAAAATTGAACTCCTAGTTTAATATCATCTGGAAAAACCAATTCTAGGAAAGTTAAAGACCTAAATGGGAAAAATTATTAACTGTTAGATGATACAGGAAAATAACATCATGAACTTTGGGAAAGACTTCTTAAGCAAGATGCTTAAAACACAAACAGTTTTATTCAGAAATGAAAAGACTGATAATAAATTCCAATACATTAAAATTAAGGACTTCTGTTTGTCCAAAGACTCCATAAAGTGAGAAAAGACAAGTCAGAGAAGACAGTGAGCATGGTGGCCAGCACCGTGCTGACACCAAGCCTGAAGGAGGGCCCTCCACAGGAGGGGAGATGGAGCCAGTCAGCGACTCATGGAAGACACAATGCGAAGGCCAAGTGCAGGACGAAGCTGAGTGACATACACGGGAACCACTGCAGAAGAAGCTCAAGGGCAGCCATGCTGATGCTCAGACACTGACCCTGTCCACCACGTTTACCTCCTGTGGGTGGCACGGCCAGGTGCAGCAGAGTGGCGAAGCGTGTGGCTTCATGAAGTAGAAAGATGGCAGCTGACTCCTGGAGGAGCCCCAAACACTGTCGAGGGCGCCACCACAGTGAGACCTCAGCACAGCCCCAGGCCACACCGTGGCAATCCACTGTGGCAAAGCTAGCAAGTAATTTCAGGGGACCGGCCTCTGAGAAGCAGTGGTTGATGGGGGCCACCTGGTTTTGTGCTCTGAATGCTGCACACTCCCCATGTGCCATCCCGACTGTGCGCTCCTCTGCAATCCAGCCCCGGGCTCACCCATGCTCACCTGGATCTGGGTTTGCACCTGCTGAGTCCCAGCCAGCTTCTGGGCCTGAGAGATGGGTGTGGTAAGGAACTGGGTTTTCAGGGCTGGCTGGGTAGCATAGGTGACCTTCTGTGCTTGGCCCTGAGCTGCAATCTGCTGTGCAGTGATCTGAAGGAAGAGAGATGCCTGAGGTGAGAGCCAGGTGGGGCCACCCCTTTGGCCCCACCTGCCCCAAACACCCAAAGCGTGGCCCTGAGCTATTCCATTTCTGCAGCTGCCCTTCCTGCCCATGCCTGGCCCATGAGTCATCCATCCCTCTCCCAGAAAAGTTCCCTCATCAGCCCAGGCTGGGGTTCACTACACCTCTGTGGCACTTGGTGTCATGTCCGCTCATCACTTAAGGGAGTGAACTTGACTGTGATATAGAAAATAGACACATACAATTTCTCAGATCTTTAAGAATTTGGCATATGCCCAAAAATACTTAGCCCAAGGGGCAGCAAACCTGTATGCAGTCTTTGCACATTTCATCTAATTTCTAGTCTTCTCTGCCAGGAGAATCTAAATAGTGCTCAGGAGACTACGCATATATGTGGACCATTTGGTTTACAAAGCTGTCGCTACATACAAGTGTTTTATAACATCTTGTAAGTTCCCTTTCAAATTACACTGATGTGCAGACCAGCACCTTAGGTGAAGCCCTTCTATCTCCCTTCTAGACGTAAGCTGAGCTGACGTGATTACTCCAGTCCCACCTGCAGCATCTTCAGCCCTGTCACAAGGCCTCTCCACGTCCAGCCATGGCCAGCTCTGCCAGCTGCCCTGCACCCCGCTCCCACTCCTTGCAGAGCAAGCCCAGGGGACTGCTGGGAAGGACTGATTGGAGAGGCGACTCTGCGTGGTGTTTCCTTCCCAAAACTGTCGACCACAGGAGAAGGTACTTTGCAGAGGTGGTGCAATGACCGCTCTTTACTCAGAAGAGACACACCCTTCCTCCGGCCATGGCTCTACTTCGTGAAGAGGACATCTAAAGGACACGTGTCCAGTGTGGGCGTGCTGATGCTGTCAGGACAGCTCTTTCCCAGAGGCCATTCTGCTTTCCTGCTGATGTCCCAGACACCTTGGTCCTTGCGTGCCCTGTCCATCTTCCTACTCAGTGCTGCCCCAAGCCTCGTGCCCTCTGGGTGCCCACTGCCTCTCCCACGTTTGCTGAGTATACCCTACTTGCCCTGCTGTCCCCAGAGACCACAATGGTGTCAGCGATCTGTGCCACTGCAGCCCCACCAGAGCCCAGCATGGTTCCTGTGGGGGGGAGCAGTGACACTCAGCAAGAGCTGTCCCAATGCAGATGATCAGCATGGAACCTCGGATTCTGACTGTTTAGCTTGCTGACTCCAGTCAAGTCGCTTCATTTCTCTGAGCTTCAATTTCCTCACAGTAACTTGCAGCTGTGTTCTGAGCACCAGAGCCAGATGCCCACAGAGCTCTCAGCTCACAGGGAAAGAACACGGTGCATCACCTCGCATCTCACTGCCAGCTGCCCACTAGCAGACCGTGTGTTCTAGTGCCAGTTCAGAAAACAGTATGAATACTATAGCAATTCAAGTACCAAAAAGTTATTGTCGGTATATTGGGCTTTCCACTATCAGAAGTAAACAAAGTACCTCGCCCTCCTCCTGCTCATCAACACAGTGCTTGTGTGCCTATGCCCCAGCATGGCCACTGAGGACATGGCTTTGGGGCCTGAATCAGTTAAGAGCTGCCTCCCAGACTTCCCTGAGGCAGTGAGAGGCTGACAGCACCTCCTCACCTCAGGCCCATTCTTCCTCACTCTCCCCTCCTCCCACCCTCCAATCACACACACGCAGCAGCATAATCCAGACCTGGCTCCTTGCCTGAATACAAGCTTGGCTGTGGCCCCACTCTGGGTCTGCCTGTTTTATATACCAGGAGCCCAGTTATGCCACAGACTGTAAGCTACACCTGCTTCTCTGAATCCTTCTGGCCCCTACCCAGCTGTGCAATTCCCAGTCCGCATCCTCCCCATCTTGTAACCCACCCTCCTTCTAGGACTCTGGAGAAACTCCAACCCTCTCTGTGCAGCCCAACCACACGACCATGGGGTCGCCTGTGCATGCTGCCAGGCAGTGAGGCAGAACCTATTCAGGACCCTCTCGTTCTCCTTGCTCCCTGTGCCTATTGGCAGGGCCCAACTCGGTGTAAAGACAAGATGACACAAGGATGCCACACAGGAACCCAGTACCTTCTGCTGGACAGCTGCCGGACTTGGGGTGGCCTGGGGCTGGATGGCTTTCTGCTGCTGGACGGCTTGCTGCTTGAGCTTTAGCAGCTGCTGAACATGCACAGGCTGGGCCACAACAGTCTGTCCTGCAAACACCAATCAAGTCTTTTAGTTACAAGTAGGGTCAAGGGTCTCAGGGCTCACATGAGATTCCCTACATCTCCCTCAGTCACTGAGTTGTTCAGACTCATTTCTGTACAGAGAACTATACACTGAAACTATGATGAGACAACTAAAACCATCGTGCACACACACTTAAATTGCTTCTAGTTTCACAATGCCATTTGGATAAAGGTATGGGTCATTCAGAATGTTAATGGTTACACCTAGAGCTAAACTTCTACTCAGGAAGCTCCGAGACACTTCAACTAAAATATACCATAGCATGACCCAAACAGGAGTCTGTCACAGGGACCAGCAGCCCAGCGGCCACTTCTAGAAGAGACTTGACAGCCCCACTGAGGCTCTAAGCAGAACAGTGATGAAGGGTGACAGGTACCTGTGGCTTTCTGCGGCTGCCCAATGGCCACACTGATCCCAGCAACGTTCATGGGCAGGGTCGTGACGCCCGGCGAGGAGACCACGGCTGCAGGCACAGACACCACTGGAGGCTTCGCCAAGGCCACCTGAGCTGGCTGGGGTGCCTGAGCCTGCATCTGCCCTTGAGCCTGCAGCTGCGAAGTGGGAACCCGGGTCTAAACAGGGAAAACAATGGGAGAGTCCAGAGAAATTCAGGATACCCTGTATCTTTGCAAACATTTCTCCACAAGAGGTCAAGTGGTGAGAAATTTACAAAGATTCACAAAGGTGAAAAATGCCAGTCAACTAAAGGAAAAGTCACTGTAAGCTGACTTATGCTTCTTAACCCTTCATTGGCAGATGCAGGGAATGGGGTTGGCAAGACCTACAAGCTAATTAACCATGCTGACGTTCAGATGTTGATCCTATCTCCCTCCGTCTCCGGTACCTTGAACTCACCCACAGTGCTGTGTTTCCTACAGAATACCATTTCCTATCCTTAGGCTACAAACTAAAGATTAGTGCACTGCCCCTTTCACCAAGACTGCTGCCACTGAAGCCCACCTATGGATGCCACTGCCTACCACTTGGTCATCACACTGCCACCAAGCACTTTTTTCCTTAAGTTACATCTTAAATAGATCCTTTTGTATATGTACAAAAACTCAGACTACCCAAGAAAATGTAAAAATCACTCATAACCCTAAAACTGCCCACATATGAATGTGAAAACCAGTATGTAGACTACCAGAACTTGTTCTTATCTATGCGGCTTGCTGGGAAAGTATGGAAAATGGGATGAATTGCAGGTATTTCATAATGTTTGTCTTCCTTTTACAGTCCTTTTCCAAAGTCACTTACTACTCCATTGTGTGTATGCTCTACAAGGTACGCATATGGACTTCTTAGTTATGGACACCAGAGTTTCCTCTAACACTGTTGAAACAAACAAGTTTGTCTATTCACCACTTTGTACTTATTCTATTACTTCTTTGCAGTGTAAGAGGAACAGGATCATTGGGTAAAATGGTATGTGTGTTTTTTAACTCCATTACTAAAATCCCCTGCAGAGAGGGCGGTTCCTGTCTGACAGTCCTGTGTGAGGAACACGCCTTCCCATGCCCTGTCCACCATGGGATGACCATTCTTTTCATTTGAATTTGCATTTTTTTGTGAACACAGGTGAAATCTAACTTGCTTTCACAGTTTTTATTCACTTCTACCCCCTCTTGCAGACTGAAAATGGAGGTGAAGCACACACGAAGCAGAGCCTGAGCACCCAGACCCCCATATCCGAGTTTGAGTTGTAGATAGTTATGTGTAGGTTTTGGACAAGTTACTTAAGCTTTGTGCCTCAGTTCCTCCACCTGGAAGATGGACTTAACATCATGACACCCACTCCTGCCTTGGCTGCAGTCCATGAGCGCTAAGCAGGTGACAGGTGTGAAGCCTGTGGCAGCTCCTGGCCCGGAGCAGGACCTCAAATGCTGGCTGTCAGCAGTGCCTGAAGTGGGCTCCCAAGCTTAGTGCTGCTTTGCCTGATGTGACAGTGTCTGACCCACAGGACACTCAGTCAACGCTTGTTGGTTGTAACTGATCTTCCCAGACACTATTTTCACCCTGATTATTCCCTTCCTCAGGAAATGCCCACAAAGCACTGAGACACCTAAGCCTTGCCCACCTCTGCCCATCCTCCTTCACCGGAACCTCTTTTCCAATCACGTGGTCTCATCCTTGCAGCTCTGCCCCAGCAGCACCAGGCCGCCGCCTGCAGGCCATGTCTCACCCTCCTCCCCCGTCAACCCCAACATGAATCCTGCCTTCCATCCATGGTCCACTGCACTTCCCACCTCCCCCAACCGCCCACTGCAGGCTTTGTGACACCTGAGTTCTGGGAAGTACAATGATTTAAATGTTCCCCATGTGCTTGCTGTGTTTCATCCTCTCCAAGAAAAGGTAAGTTCCTAAGGGGAAGAGCATGTCTTCTACTTTACGTGTAAGGCCACCATAATACCTAACGTCCTGAGCAAGCAATCACAGTTCAATTAAAATGGAAAAGGACGCTGCTTTGGAAAAACTATCAACTGGAACTTACGAGCCGAGCCACCTGGAGGTTGGCCACGGTGGTGCCCGTGAGCAGGGCTCCGGGCCTCGGGGCCGTGACCGTGGTGAGCTGGGGGCTCTGCTGCGGCGCGGGCGGCGGGGGCTGCACCTGCACTTGTGCCGTCGGCGGCGGGGGCCCCGGTGGGGTCTGCGGCGGGGGGGTCTGCTGGGGCAGCTGCAGTTTCTGCTTTTGCATTTTGATTAGGTGCTCCTAAAACCCAGATAAAGGATCTTTTCATCAATATTAACTGTATTCCACTTTTTATATATCTTGGTTTTAAGTTACTGTTGCACTAGCCATTAAATACCAAAGTAAGCAGTTGCTAATAAGCCATATGGAAACCATCGTCCAGGGCCTTTTCATTTTAGAAATGTTTCTTCATTAAGAATTAGCATATTGTCCATGAAAACTAGAAATAGTGAGCCTGATAAGATTAGTAAATTCATTCCAAGATATTTAGGTTCTTACCACTCACAAACAAGTCCATTTAAATCTGTAGTACCATCAAAATTTTTTCAAGTCCTAAAATCATGGTCCCTCTTGAAATCTTAAAATTTGGGCATCAGCTCTCAATTTTCTATTCTGTCTGTCTCCAAATGAAGATTTAAATAATAAAAGAAGTCAAAACATCAAGATATCAAGATAGTTCAAAAATATTTTAAGGACCAAATATATTTTTAGAAAATTTATACCAAGTGGTTTGTGACTCTCAGATCTCTTTCAACATGCTGAAAATAAAAATGACTTTGAGACTGATTCAGGGAAGGGAAGAGTAGAGAGTAAATGAATCAGGCAGATAATCAATCAGGGATTGGGATCATGGTAATACTCGGAGGAACCTGAGAGGGGGAAGGGAGGGAAGTAGGGTAGAGGAGGGCAGAGCTGGGCCTGGTCCCCAGGGGGTGCTGCTCCCCCTCCCCTTAGGGAGTAAGTGGGCTTCTGGGCTGCTGAAAGAGGGTGGGCCGGGGCATTTGAAGCCCAAATGTCAGAGAGAGCAGAGCATAAGCTGAGGACAGGAAACAGGGGTCCCTGTGGCTTCTCAGTGCTGACAACTCACTGACTCTGTAAGTTAGCACAGTTACCTAACGGAGTACTGCTCAACAGAATTTTCTGCCATGATAGGCATGTTCTAGATCTGGGCAGTCCAGTACAGTGGTCCCGAAACCTCAGAATGTGGCTGAGTGCTTTCTTTGGCATGCTGTTTCTCTGGTGCTTGTTCTGGCGCCTCACGGGTGGAGCCCCAGCTCAGTGCTAGCTCACCCTCCAGCACACCCTCTCAGCCCTCCTGTAACCAAGAAGGGGCAAACCCAACAGCTGGTGGGAATCCTAAAATCCTGCCTTGTTTTTATTACACATCCTTCTAGTCTCTCTATGGAAGCATTAATACCTTCCCACCCACAGCAGGAATATACTATCTCCTTTGAAAATCAATGATTTACATAGAAAACAGCACAGGTGGGAAAAATCAGGAACACCATATTCAGTGACTGGCTCTGAGAAACGCTACCACAAATGCCCTATTCCTAAAGAAGCCAAGTTCCTCACTGCCTCCTCTCTGAAACAGAGGATTCCTTCCCACCAGCATTTTCTCTGGTTGGGAAGAGGACTGAGGTCTCCTAGTCCTCTCTGGAGCCTGAACTATGTGCAGAGTGCTAGAGTGTGGGTGGAAAGGCGCATCTGGAGAGGGAGGCAAGGCCCCCGGAGCGCTACGGAGCTGGCCACGGCCTCATGGGAGTAGCACTGGATGGTGAGTGTTATAGACACACAAACACACTTCCACAAAGAGGACACCACGGCAGGCTTGCCAATACATTTCAAGTGGAGTGACACAACAAGGCCCATCCCAGACAGCGTGTGTATGCTTTTCCAGAAGATGCTCACCGGGGTTAGCTTGCCCACAGCTTTGATCTGTGTGGGCGCCTGGGCCTGGGGCTGGGCCTGTGGCACCTGGGAGGGCGGTGGTGGGGGTGGCGGCTGCCGGAGGAGCTGGAAGTGTGCCGGTGTAATGGTCTTCCCAGGCAGCTGCACACCTGTGGCTGGGGAAGCCACACATTAGATGGCAGCCCATGCTTCCCCTTCCTCCCACAGCATGGAGCTCCAGCCCTGGCTAGCATTAGCAGCAGGGTGGGTCACACAGGAAACAGAGCCTGCCTTTACCTTGGGACACTTGAGTCACCAAAGACCGGGTCGGAGTCTGCACTGGGGTTAGGCTGGTAGTGACCACAGCTGAGGCTGTAACAGAGGTGACTGCTCGAACACCCTGAGTTGGTGGCAGGGTCACCAGGTCGGATGTGGCTGTGGCTGGGGAGCCCACTGCTCGTGGCTGGGTGTGGACCCCCTGGGCAGGAGCAGGGCCTCCGGAGGTCTGGAATGGCAGAAGGAGACCATGAGGTTACCCTGCACTCTTCTTCCAGGCTCTTCACAGCCATCGATGGAAAGAAAAGGGCACCAAACCCAAAGCCAGGAAATGCAGTGTAGCTAGAGGCCAGGCCCAAGACACAGTGCTGAAGAAGCTTCACTGTAAACTCAAACCATGTGCCTTGGGTGCTGGCATGCACTGGCTGACTACAGAAAGAAGAGTACAGCTTCAGATGCCACACCCCTTCCAAAATGTTGCCTGTGCCTCTGTCCCGACTCATGGGGCCTTTGGGTCCCAAGGATCATTTCAACACTTCTGACCATCCTCTGGACAGGAGGCCCCATTGCACACATACATTACAGGTCACTGGTCACTGCTGCCTGTGGTGCTGACCCCCCAGCACTGTTCCCACTGAAGCCCCTCATATCCTTAGTGACAGGCAAAGGCTCTCTCTACTTATGGACTCAATCCTGCTCCATGGACTTATATCAACACCACACTGTCTGGATTACTAGAGCAACACCTTTGTAGGAAGACACTGTCCCTAACACTAGAGGGACATCATCTCACCTGCCAAACCACTGCTGACTCTGGAGCCACTTGTCATTCAGGGCACACGTTTCCTCTGGATGAACTAAACTAAGCTAGAGACCAGGTGGTAAATGTAAACTCCCCAGTCCCAGCTACTTATTTTTGTCTTTTGTGGCAAAACACCAAAGGCAAGGAGATGGCTGGCTCCAGGCTGTGTCTCGGTGAGCATCCCACTCCTCTTGGCTATGTGCTTGGGGTCTCACAGCTCCATATTGTCACCTCCACCCACGTTTGGCATCTGCTTGCTCCCCACGCTGGCGTTTGGACTCCACATAAGCTAAACACCCCCACCCCATGCCTTGCCTGGCCCTCCTGAGATACCCCCGCCCCTGCAATGTCCCCAGGAACAGCCCTCTCTGCATCCCCATGCCCCAACCAGGCCAGTCTGCTACCATGACAGGCAGGCACCCCATCAGCCAACCTGCCACCGTCATACCCACGGCCTCCTCTCTGGAATGCTATGAGAGTTTCAACATGTGCCCTGGAGCATCATGAAGGCAGGGTCCCCCGAATGTCAGAATGCCCACTTATGACATTGAAACCAGACCAGTACTCTCTGAACTAATGGTATTGCTTTTAAAAAAGCAAACAACTTCCACAGTCTCAGGTCACATGTGTTGTCAACGTGCCCAGGAGCAGGGACAACTCACAGCCAAGGCTCCAGGTGCCACGGGTGAAGACAGGCGTTTGTTAATCGACTGGAAGGTGGCAGCAGGAACGCCTGCAATGGTGTTCACAATCACATTTCCGCTCACCGTGCCTGTGGGGAGAGAAGGTGTGAGGCAAGAGGCAGGAGGGACCCATCTGCACCATAGCACCATAGCACCCCTGGCTGCTTACCCGCTGGCATGCTCGTCCCGGGGACTGAGGTTTTGATGGCTCCTGTCTGCTGGAGAGAGCACCGTCTGAGTCTCAGCTGAGCCCCCATAAGCCCTCCACAGCCTGTTTCATCAGAATCAGATCCCAACTCCTAACCAGGGTCACCTGGTCCCACGCCAACTCTAGCCCTCGCCTACCCTACTCCCATACCACTGTGTCCATCCCTCTGTCCCCAGGCTCCATCTCAGTGGCCCTCCTGACCTCATGTGTACCAAGCCTGGGGCCTCTGCAGTCTGTTTCCTTTCTTTTCTGACCAAATCCTGTCACTCAGCCCACAGTCTAGGGACCAGCTCACACAGCATCCCTCCGTGGCCACCTGCCACTGTTCTCCTGGAGTCTTGCCTGGCTGGGCTGCCTGCCCCAGTGGAACATGACTCCATGGGAGCCAGAGGCAGGCCTCATACCAAATAGGTGCTTAGTGAGCACATTTTCTGATCGAAGAATAAAGCTGCCCCAGCACACATAAAAATTCTGCTACAGCAAATATTACAAGGGGAGAAACGTCTACACAACAAAAACATCTCCATGCCTGGCTGACAGTGCAAAGAATTGGGGCTTCCCTCACAGGCAGGTGCTGGCCCACTGTGTGTTGTGCCTGTGTCACACAAGCCTGCACCCCAGGACACACGCAGGGTCAGAAGGAAAGTTTGCATGCTGGCACAAACCGCCTGCTCTATGTTTACAGGGAGGAAAGGAGAGACTCCTTATAGCTACGTTTCACAGACTCCTAACCCCAAGCTCTCCTGTCACTCTGTCAAGAGCTGCCTCAACCTCCCACATGGCCCCGGGCCAGAGCCGAGAAGAGACCCCCAAAGGAGGGACTGCTTGTGAGCTGGCATCCTGTGGGACCTCAGCAGGGGTTCCCTTGACCTCAGGCACCACACTGGAGGGTGCCTCCTCACCAGCACAGCCGAGCCGCCCACCGTTGTGATCGCAGGAGGCACCTTCGGTGGGGGCTGTGGGGGCTGCACAGGCTGCTGCTGGGCCTGCGGCTGGACAGCGGTTGGCCCTGCAGGCTGCTGACTCCCTGCCTGGGGCTGGGGCAGAGGTGGAGGTGGCTGCTGGGGCGGCGGAGGCTGCGGCTGCGGCGGGGGTGGCGGGGGCTGGGCCACGGGCGGCTGCTGCACCTTCTGCTGATCAGCCAGCGCCTACAGAGTTGAAGAGAAAAGGAGCCATGTGGAGGAGCCTGGCCCTGCAGCCCATGCCTGGCTGGCACCCATTCCAGTCACACCCAGCTGCCCCTCTGTTGGGCGGCAGCTCAACAGTCCATACCTTTTTCTCTTTGGCAATTCGCTCCGCACGGAGGGATGCAACCTGGATCGGAGGCAGTGGTTTGTCGTAGTTGATTCCACTGAAAGACACAACCCTAAGAATCAAAAACAAACTAGCCAGTTCTAAAGTATGTAATATTCTAGGAGCCCAAAGCACTCGCTCAAGAGGCCAAGCACAGTGAGGCATTGCCATCAAGCCCCGAGGGCGGTGCTGAACAGATCAGCTGGGAGAGAGAAAGGCTGCCACAGTCTGCCAGAGACCATGGTTCCCACCCGCCTGCAGAGGTTTCAGATGGCAGCTGGCCCAGCAGCAGCTCTCAGTACGGAGTCCAGGAGATGGCTGCCTCAAAACACGGAAGGAAAGAGCCCTTCAGTGCCACACACCTCTTGTGAACCACCCAGCCTGCCAAACTGCCCACCTGCTCCAGGCTGGCCTACCCTTGGCCAAGCTTCAGTCTTGTCCACGGTGCCGTGCCCAGGCCCTGCCCCGTGTGCTAGACGCCATGTCTGCGAGACCTGGGCACATGCATGCCCAGTCCCCTGTGGGTGACCCTCACAGACCAGTGCCACAAGAGCCCCACAGTCTATATACCCTCATGGAACCCCCCTACCCCCGCAGAGACTGTCACTACCACCTCGATTCCTCTTGTCATGGCACCGACTGCACTTAGGGAACACCTTCTCACCTGCATCAGCCCATTCGGTACCCCTGCCTCACTATAAAGGCGACTACCCTGAATCATATGGTGAGGCTGCAACCACACGAGACCCAGTCAGCCTGCTCCAGGCAGCCCAAGCACCTCCACTGATGCAGGGAAAGCCGCCCATGCACTGCACGCCCCTCAGCAGGCCATCGCCCCAGGACCAAGGCCTGGCTCTGCTCCTTACTACACCTGCCCACCCATCCTTGGTAGTGGTGGCCTGGGAAGCCCCCAAACCCACCCTGCTGCTTCACCATCCCTCCTTGCTCTGCCTACCAGCACCTGGAGATGACCCCCCAAAACCCCTGACCTGAACTAAAGGCACAAGAACAGAACTTGTGCCTTCAGTTTGGTTCAGATCCTAAGCCCCAAGACCCCCCAAGGTTGCACTCGCCTCATGGCCTCTCAGCATCCTCCTGTTGGATGCGCACCACCCACCTTCCGTCTGTCCTCAGCCACCTCCCCACTGGCAGACCCCACCTTGGTGGCACCATCCCTGGCTGATGCCAAGAAACACCATTCATACAGAAACGAGCTGACCCCATTGGGCCTCATAGACACACACTGAAGCCCCTTCAGCTCATGAGGCCTGAGCCACAGCCCCAGGTACCTCTCTGCCAGCACGGAGGCGTGCTTTGGATTCTTCTGGAAGGGATTCATGCCGAGCCTGCATAGAGAGGGCAGCAATTATGACAAGTCACAGAAACCACCTTCCCGCCACCAACTTGGGCATAACCAACAGGGCACAAGAACTCGGGAGGCGCACAGAGGTTTGATAGGGGGACTCCTCTTCCCAGCTGTCATCTTCATCAGGTCAAAGTGGCTTGTGTACAGCTGGGTGTGTGTAGCACTTTCATCCTGTGCGTACATCTGGCCCGTGCGCAGAGGACGGTTATTTTTACTCTGAAACAACATTGGCGGCGACACGTCAGAGTCAGGCAGGGCCCTAAGAACAGGAGTCCCTGATTCAGAGGCCTGACCCTAACCCCGTTTAAACACAAAGTTCCTTCTGAGACCACATACATGCGGCAGCAGTGACACCAGTGGCCACCATCTGCCAACCGCTGACACCACTCCTGGATCTATGCTAGGCCTTTCTGCACGCTGCCTTGTTAAAACTCATGATTGAGATGGGGAGAACACACCCCCACACACATTGCTGAGGAAAGACAAAAGTTGGGCAAAGTACCCGAGGACATACAGCAAGTGATGCCAAGCCCATGAAAACCAAGTGGTAGTGTTCTCCTTGTGGCCTCTGCCCAGAGCTGCCCAGAAAGGGGACAGATGCTTGGTGGAATCTGGCCTGCTCTTGGGTGCTTTGCACTATTTGTGCCTGGTGAGCTTGCCTTCCTAAATCCCACAGCTAAGCCAAGTGCCTCCATGCTCCCAAGACCTCTCAGCAACCTAAAGAACTTCACACCACTCCTCATGCCATGGAGAAAATTCTAGTCTTGCAATGCAGCATGCGCAAGGCCAGAGGGCTAGTGCTTGTGTCAGAGCTAGGCCACGGGGCTCCTCGGACTGTCCTCTGTGTCTCCAAGCTCTGCCCATTCCCATAACTGGGAGTAATATACAGCATGCCCACATGAAAACCAAGACTCCGAGACTGACAGAACACAAGTCCCTTATGAGAGAGGGTTGGCGTGTACATACACATACACCTCCATGTGTCCTCTGTGCTAAATGAGTACCTTAAACTTAGGAGGGCAACACCGAAGGAGGATCAAATCTGTTAAGCCAATGTGTGAGGCTGGACTGTGCATTCCTGGACGCTGGACCCAACACGCAAGTGCCCCCAAGTCATAATGAAGCTACACTAGAAAAATGGAGTGGACGGGCAGGGTAAGACCAGGTGCGAGCAACCAACGCCAGAAAGCAAGCCCAGGTCAAGGTCGGCAGGACATCCAGACAATGAAGGGGCTCCTGCTCTGTTTCTGCCTAAGTGTAAACTGCTCCATCTCACACACTGCCCCACCTGACACGTGGAGCCAGTGGGTAGTGGGGAGTGGGGAGGGACATATGCGGAGGGGTGCAGGACCTGTCAACACAGGCATCTGAACCACCAGCAACCACAGGACTACAGGGGATGGGGGCAGGCTAGAGCACGGGATGACCCCATCCTTCCAAGCAAAGCAGCAGGCATGCTCCATACAGCAACGAAGGCATGCAAGAACATTCTGGATTTCACATATCTGCTGGCTCTGAACTGTAGGCTAGCCTGAACCTCCCTGTACACTCTGCTGCACAGGGACCTACTCAAGGTTTCCTGATTTACTCAGTACCCGGTGAACACACCTCACACCGGATGAACACCTCTGCCTTTTTCATTAGATGAGCTTCATACGTGACTATGACAGAAGATAAAACCTTAGCTGTATGTTTCCGCATGTTAAAATTACGGCTATTACTAGAAATGCTTCTAAAGCCAAAAAGCTTGACACACATTTCCAAAAGTCTTGTTGGTGAAGGCACACAAAACAGTGTTCTGAGGATAACTAGCGTTTTTCTTGTTTCTCAGCAAAAAAACCAAACACGTGACTTATTTTCAGACAAATGTTTTCAGGAAAATGAAAACTGAGATGATGCCAAGAGTGCTTAGAGAAATAGTTTTCACAAATTCGAAATACAAGAGCAAATTTCATCAAGGTACAGAGTGTCTGCCTGTGCCATGTCAGCCCCACCAGTGACACACAGGTGTGACCATGTCTCCTGCTCTGATGGGACATCTATTAGTGGAAGTGAGGTCAACATCCCCAAAGGACATGTGCTTCTCATGTGGAGGCCAGGGACATGCCCCTGAGGAGATGAGCAGGGGAACAAATGCAAGTCAGGGGGCTTGCTGACCAACAGTGTGCACTCTGGGCCCAGGCCTTGAACCACTGGTAGCTTCCTGATGAGATGCCCATTCGTCGGCCTCTCTGCAATGCTTGCAGATGCCAGGAACGGGGGTCTAGCACTTGGGCAGTCCCAGCAGTGGCTGCGGCACAGCAGACTTCTGTCCAAATGCACTAACAACAAAACAAATGCCTTTCTTTCCATCCAATGCTTTCAGAAAGGGGGTGGGGGGCAGTGGAGACAGGACCAGCCCTCAGCAGCTAACACAGAATATTCTGTATGGCTAGGCAGCATGGATACCTCCCAGTGGGTGAGGTCGCAAGCGCTGGACCACAGCCTGATAGAGGTGAGCAAGCTGGCTGCCCATGAGACCCACACCAGGCTTGGGGCAGCAGCACCCCCTCCCTCACTGAGGAGCTCTGCAAGGGCCTTCTGGGCTCGAGGAGCCCTGCCTCACCTTCCCCTCCTCTCTTGGGATGAGCACATTCTCGTAGCGGTTCCGGCACTGCTTGGAAGAGCGGTAGATTCGACTGCAGGAGTTGACCACATCGCTGACAAGGTCCCAGTTAGGTGTGTGAGCCGGGGACACGATCGTAAGGTTCAGAGGCAGCTCAAGAAGCTGCTTCACAGCCTGGAGGACCATGTTTCAGTGTCATAGAGACGATAAGCTGCCCTCTCAAAGGTCCCGATGGAGACGGGTATGACAGGAAGGGGCCCCGAGTCCATGCATAGAGGGCAGAGGGCTCACCTGCAGCAATGCCCAGTCCTCGCTGATGAGCCACTCAGGGTTGTCTGCAGCTGCCTCGGCTGCTGGCTTGGCAAATGCTGGCAAAGGCTTAGCGAACTGTGTCTGCTGCTTCAGCAGAACGCTCTTCTTCTCCTTGCCTTCTCGACGGATCCTCAACATGCCCGGCGTTGCCCGGTCAAACAGCGACCGGGGAGGAACGACGCCCTCCCCGTGGCGTTGCTTCTTCCTCCTGCCTGTGGCTGAGTAGAGGCGCTGGGTCAGTGAGGCTCCCCAGGCACCACCCAGGAAGCAGGTGCCCCACCCCACACTCAGGGCCAGACCACTGTGGGTAAAGGGAGGCACCTGAGGGGTCTGTCTTGTGCCGCCGGCGTTCCTTCCTCACAAACACAGGCGGCAGCTTGGACTCTGGGATGGGAGTGGTTTCATACATGAGGCACATGACTGAGTCGATGTAGAGGTCATTGTCGTCCTGGGGGGGTGTGGGCGGGGTCCAGAGCTGCATGGAGAAGGGAGAAGGAGTGAGCTGCACGTTGCCTAGAGGTGGCAGCACGCGCAGGAAGCAGGCACTCACCGGCATGACTTCCACCTGCCCATCAGCACCCTCACAGACGAACTCCTGCAGAAAAGAGATGTTTTCAGTAGGACACAGCCTTGGGTTCATGCTGTAAGCCA
This sequence comes from Manis javanica, assembly GCF_040802235.1. Taxonomy (NCBI): domain Eukaryota; kingdom Metazoa; phylum Chordata; class Mammalia; order Pholidota; family Manidae; genus Manis; species Manis javanica. The sequence goes on along the minus strand of NC_133170.1, from coordinate 65,977,123 downwards.
CCAATTACATGCCTTCCTACCCATTAAGTCTCCAAAGTGAGGGTGACAGATGTCACTGTTGATAAGACTATTTGTAAGATGTGCCTTAGTCACTACTGGCAATTCTCAGGAAAAAGCCTGCAGATGCCTATAAAGCTCTAGTTGCGCACAAATCCCACACTGGCTTTTGTGGGGTGCAGACAGGGCCTCTGCAGGGCCATACCGCACTGTAGGCATCCTCCCGCGTGTAGGTGAGCAACTGTTCCTGCTCATGCTCCTGCCGCGCCTGGGCCGCCCGCTCCCGCTGGCTTCGTGCATTCTGTGCCTCCCACTCAGTCACAGCGGTCAGCACGGCGTCCTGGCAGGCAGAGCATGGGAAAGCCCATCAGGTGCCATTCGTACCTCGGGAGTTCCCTGGTTACACCCGCCACCTCCCTTCCAGTGCAGTGGCCAAATGCAGACAGAGAAGCTGTGGGGTATCACCAGTGAGCCCCGCCCCATCTATGCTGACATTTCTGGACCCTAACACACAAGCCTCTATTGAGCTGTTTTGAATAAAAATTGCCCACTCAGGGTTTTCTGAGACTTCCCACTTTCAGTGGTTTCTGTACTGGTGGGTTTGGTTCCTACGAACTCTGGGCGAGTCACATTTGCTTCAAACCAAATTAACATGAAGGATTAGGACAGCCAGAAGCCCACTCTTACCTCATTGTTCCTCCCTCTGTCTGGATCAAGGGAGGTGTGGAACAATTCCAGGTAGTTCAGAGCATACCTCTCAATAGGCGTGAGCTGTTTCAAAACACACTTTTTGAATAGTGTTAAGAGCAGGTTAACACCTCCCACCAATACCTGAATCAAAAGTAACCATCTTGAAGGGGGTATTATGATTAGTATGTATAATGTGCGGGGGAGGAATGGGGAGGGCTGTGCAACAGAGAAGACAAGTAGTGATTCTACAACATCTTACTATGCTGATGGACAGTGACTGTAAATGGGGTTTGTGGGGGGGATTTGATGAAGGGGGGACCCTAGTAAACATAATGTTCTTCATGTAATTGTAGATTAATGATAACAAAATAAAAAATAAAAAAAAAATAAAAAAAAAAAATGAAACCAAGGAGAAAAAAAAAAGTAATTGAAAAACTAGCTCTAATAATTACAAAAAAAAAAAAGTGACCATCTTGATCAGAGTAAACATGAGCTATTTCCTAAAAGGGTCTAATGTCTCAAATATTTATGTATAAAGAAACAAAAGTTGAGCACAAAAGAGCAAACGCCCATACCTGCTCCATGAAGTCAGCTAATTCCTCACGCTGTGATGATGTCTCCTCCCACTGTAGATGGTCCATGCCTGGTGACTCTGGTGCAGCTTCCTCCACAGGTTTTTGTAGGTCCTCCTCCAGATACTCAATGCTCTTGAGGGCCTGAAAGATCACATGTCCACAGTACCAGGGCATGTGTTTATCAAGGGGGTTTGAATAGGGCTGTGCAAAAGAAGCTAACTGGATGACCCACTGCACACTAGCCCCAAGGGGACATGCCCATCCTCGTGTCACCTCCGACATGGAAAGCCAGCTCTGAGGGGCAGAGAATACCTAAGAAACTCACTGCCGTGAGAGACCGGGATGACCAAAGCCACTTCACTGGCACACACAACAGAGGGCCCAGGCCCTGAGGACAGAGCAGTCCCTGCCAGCATGGCTAGTCTGAGTCTGACCAACGAGGACAGTTCTCTGTGATGCAGGAGGCAGAGGCCACTGTCCACAGCACAGACAGGACCAGTGACCCATCACAGCGGCCAGAGCCATGTCCTCCGACAGCATGGTGCCTACAACCAGACAAGCAAGGTAGTCCGCATGTCATCACAGCCTAACAGAGGCAAGTTACGGCCAGGAGCACACACCTACCTGGCAGGTGCTGGAGGATGTGGAGACAACATTGAGGATAAAGAGTTTCTGGTTAGAGCTATCAGCTATGCCCTGGTACAACCTCTTTCCAGGACAATTTGGCACAATTTGCAAAGTCTGAAACATACCCTTACCTCACACCACATGTAGAAATTATTTCCAAATAGACTATACATCTACCTATGAAGAACACAACACTGACATATCCAGACAAGAATAAAGGAGAACATCTTGGCAGCAGCAGGGTACAGGGCGCCTCTCCTCAGCAGGGCACAAAGCACCAACCACATGATAAGGATGGCACAAGGATCGAAAGCTTCTTTCTGCTCATTGGCAGACAGCATTAAAAAGGCACACCGCAGGGTGGGAGAGACACTCTGCACATGTCCAACAATATATGAAGAACGCCAACCAATAAGTCACTAAGACAGAGACAACCTGGAAAAGCCAGAAAAGAACCATCATGGGCAGAGGTACCCACACTGAGCGTGGGTACACAGAGGGGCAGATCCATCAGCCAAAGCCACATACAAATTAAACCTCACACTATCATGTGCCTGCCAGGCACTCTGGCACCACCAGCACAGCCCCTTCAGAAAACTCTCTGGCAGCCTTGTTAAGTCAAACATGAGCTCACCTGATGCCCGGGACTCCAGCCCAAGGCACAGGTTAGCACAAATAAACACATGTCTATCCAGACACATGGAGAAAACAGCTGCATGATCCCATCATGTCCACAGGCAGCGGCCCTGTAAAGAAACCGTGGCCACCCTACAGCAGCATGTCGCCAGACGATGGGAACACATGAACGTAGGGAGGGATGCCAGGCCCACAGCAGACTCCACTCAGACCGCAAAGCCACAGCCACACTGCTGGGAGAGCAGCTCTTTGGGATGGGAGTGGTGAGAAGGGATGTGGTTCTGGTGGGCTGGCCACCTGGGTGCTTTTCCTCGGGGAAATCTATCGAGCTAATCTGCACAACATGTATACTTTTCTGTGTGTTTTCATACTTCAACAAAATTCTTACTTAAGGTAATTTTTATGTACGATTCCTCTGGTGGGCATGGCTGCGCCAGCACCTTCAGCCAGAAGCTATGGATGCTAAGCAGGGACAACTTATGTCAGTGGGACCCTGGGGAGGCAGCTACCCTCAATGGGGGCACACACATCCAGAGCCTCCAGCCCTTCTGGCTTTCAGCTGTCTGCACCGCCCCACGACTGCATGTGCCCTATGACGGTGTTACCGCCCCAGCCCATGAACTAGCTCCATCTTATCTCAGCACAGAGCCAGCAGGTGGTCGTTTCAAATAACATGCCCAGGTCAGGCCTTACCTATATGGACCCTGGGCCCCACCTGACCTCTGCTGACCCAATCTGTGCCACCCCCACAACACTCCCTGCTTGGGCAGCTGCTCCATGCCCGTCCCCACAAGGTGTGCACATTGGGCATGTGCTCGCTGACATGTGGCCTCTTCCCTCACAGAAGCAAGCCTCCCAGAGGCTGAGATGTCTTTTTCAGCGCTGTATCCCTACTGCCTAGGACAGTGCCTGACACAGCGAGACACTTCCACAGGATACATGTGCTGAGACGCTGCTGCTCAAAAGAGAACAAAGCAAGCATCTACAGGCTGACATACGAGCACCTACAAGATGTGTTAAGAAAAACAGCAAGGCTCACACTCCTCACACACATGTGCACACACATCTTCATGCCACACCTCTTTTTTCCAGAATACATGTGAGATTGTTGATAGTCACTGAGTGGTGACCTCTGGGACAGAATCTGTTTTCCCTACTATCTTTTTGTGCTATTTGAGTTTCCTTTTGAATCTCATGTACATAAAGCCTATTTTTTTTTTTAAAACAAGGTAGATGCATCTATCCTTCCTGGTGCAAAAGCCATTAAGATATTCTCTGTAAGGATGTTACCCATAGAAACCTCCTGGGAAGAAATAAGAGCGTGTGGACAGTGGCTTGTCTTTGATCAGGAAGCAAGGGTCTGGTACAGGAGACGTGATGGCTCTGCCATGCATTTATCGCTTCCCAGTGACTGAACAGATAAATGGCAGTGAGTCCTCCTCACTGAGGGCCCCCGCTGCAGTGAGGACAGGGGCATGGGTGGGGAGGGCCCCTCAGGGAACAAGGTGTTCAAGGACGGCAGGGGACAAGGCAGGGACACAGGGCCCCTCCCACGTCAAAAGCCCAGAAAGGAGGGCCGAGGAGGGGAAGAGAGGCCACCACCCAGCTCTAGACAGGGTGAGCACTGAGGGGGCCCACAGGGCTGCAACATGTCTGTATAGCAGTGCCACCCAAAAGCAGCAGCATGGAAACCATGTGTGTGATCTAAAAGCCTGCGCTACAAATGGAAAAAGCAAAGTTTAATTTAACCCAATACATCCAAAACATTAAGATTTCAACACATATAGATGAGGGAGCCATTCCAGGCTGCCACATTGCACGTTTCACACTCACACAGGCTCCCACTCAGAGTGTGATGGTGTTAGCCACGCTGTGACAGAGGCTGCGACAGTTGACATGGGGACAGGCAGGCCTAGCGAGCATCAGGCTGACACCCTGTAGCTGTGGGGGGAAGCTGGGGATGGCCTCTGAGCTGGGCAGGGATCACCTGAAGCTCATGCAACCCTCTGTGCTCCCTAAACTCCTTTACAGCTGGTAATCATGAAATGGAAATGGGGGTGAGTGAGGCAGAGGGTGGACCAAGGGGCAGCTCTGGGCTGCTCTTACCTCTATAAAAGGTCTTGCAATTTTGGGTGCAATGGTTTCTGTGACAGAAGGTTCCTGAGAAAGGACAACAAACTCCTCCGCTTTCACTGGGAAGCCAGCATCGTCCATGGGAGAGTACACCTCAAACAGCTCCTGGATGGTCCGCTGAACACAGAAACACCCTCACTCTACTGAAATGAAGCCCAGTTTCGTGCCCGGCTTGAGCCTGAGCCCTCAGGACCAGGGAACTCAACATACCTGTGTCAGAAATGCCATGGAGTAGTCATTTCCCTGAGCGGCCACCTCTCGGATCAAGTCTTTGGTCCCATTTTTCAACAGTTTCTCTTCAATGGAGTTGCCACTCACAAGCCTACAAACAACACACGACATAAGTGGAGTCCTGGGAACACAGCCACCCGAGCAGGCCAGCACCTCACTGCTCACGGTGCATTCGAGGCTCTGTCCCTGGCACTGCCCACTGCAGTGCATGATCCTTCTGCAGTGCATGATGGTCCCAGGCTCCTCAGGGGCCTCAGGCAAGCACACCTGCCCCCTTTTCCTTATCACTTACCTTCTACTCCAAATGCACTTTAACACCCATCTATCCAACTGTGTGTACGTGCATGAGACACATACACTCTCACACCCATGATAAATTTTAATATCACTTGGGGACACATCCTATCTTTAAGACTGAGGTTTTCCTATCTAAGGACAGCACAACTTCTGTGGTGGTGGCCCATCTCCCAGCCTGTCACCAGCTCATAGTGATTTTTATGCATCCTGCACCTTTACTGCTAGGACCACTCGGGAGTGTTTACAGACGGTGGCTACTGAGAATTAAATACTCTTCCTAGTTCTAGTTAGTAATCACTAAAGGGTCAACAATAACGAAGGGACTCCACGGGGAAACACTGTTCATTCAATATGAATTACATGCCAAGCTTATATTTAGTAGTACAGAAATACACTAAGACACTGTTAAATACCCTCCTAAGACACTGTCAAAAGAAAATGGGATCACAGGTAGGACCAGCCACGAGCCCTGGTGAACTAGAGAAGCATCTGGAAGGACACGGGGTCTCTAGCGGCCACCTCTGCAGGATGCTTTTCTCCATGAGCTTCTCTCCTTTTATTTCAATGAAAAAGTAATGTATTTATAATAAAAAAAATAGTAATAAAGCTTCTGGACTGCTGTCTTGATGAAAACAGGGTGGTCACATGCACTGGCTGGGTCCTAGTCCCAGGTGGCAGGCCACACGAGGAGGGCAAGGGTCGTGCTAGTAGATGAACACCCCTCTGTGCCCTCGGTGACATGTGCCTGGCCAGTTACAATTTTTGTGCTTGAAGATAATGAACACAGGTTTGAATTCTCCATAGCCATTTCACTAACAGGCAGCTTTATCTTTGATAATAGTTGAAACCTAAAATATGGGTCACCCTCCAAGCTTCAGGAGTTCCAGAAGGTAAATGTTTGTAGGACAGCAAGTATGTCTAGGTAACCCAACTCTATCATGACATCCACCAAACCAAGTTATGTCCCCAGCAGAGGTTAAGAGTAAGGAAAGGGCAGATAAGTCAGCAGGAACGTAAGTCCACCTTAAGGAAAAATGCAGAAAACATGCAGAAACATTCACGTGGAGCAGCAGCCATCATTGCCCTCCATGCAGCATGCTGTGCCTGCACCCTGGTGCTCCTCACCTATATATGTGGACGTCCTGGCGCCTCCCAATCCTGTCACACCACTCCTGTGCCTTGGCGTCCATCACGGGGTTCAGGTCGTTGTCATAGAACACCACTGCGTCTGCCTCTACCAGGCTCACGCCTGTAGCACGGCTGTGAGTCGAGAGAATGGCACAGAAAATCCGCCTGTCTCTGTTGAAACTCCTCATCAGTTCCTAAGGCAAAATTAAGCCCTTGAGTTGGTACTCCTAATACATGCTGGGAAACCTCTGACTGTTCTGAAGCTTATTGGTTGGAAACCGAACTGCAATGTGTTTCCTTAGATGAGGCTGCATCCCCATGGCCTGCGATAGCATTTCACCTGGCTCTTCAGCACACTGCACCCTTTCACTTACTCACCTGAAACTATTTAAACAGCACAAGGGCATCAAGGTCGGGTCCCACCTTAGTCTGAAGGCCCCTCAAGGACAGTCTCACTGTCGGGGGAATGTGTTTCCACATGTACCCCCAGGCAAGGCAGGGCCCTCCTCATCAGAAGCCCCTGAAATAGGCTGAGGGGGCAGGAAAACAAACCAGGCTCAGGCCCTCCCACAGCACAAGCACGTGCAGGATAGCCTCATCTGAACACCCTCTTGGGCGACTGTCAGCACCAGTACAGACCATTACAGGCAACCGACGCTCTTCTTTCAAGAAGTTCTATATGTATAATTTGTTACATGACCACCAGGAAAAGTTGTTAGAAAAGACAGAGTATCTCGTTCCAGCCCTTCTCTGTATGTGTACACAAGTGTGAGAAGTCCCGTATGTGCTGCATAATGTGAAGTAGGGAACAGCACCTACAGCTTGCTGTTGCCCTTTGGGACAGGCTGCCATGCAAGTTCCGCTCTGAGATGCTGCTGCTGACTGGTTATCCCACCCGTGGAATGCTGGGATGATGTGTGCTAACCACATGGCCACACCCATGGCACACAGACAGCTCATTTACCCACTCTTGTCCTGGACATCCACTCCATTTCTGACTGGGGATTATGATAACATTTGTACAAAGAATCACCATGTATGTAGGTCTCAGGAGTGGTGCTATTCAAGGTCAGTACAAGGTGAGCTGCTAATTCATAAGTGCACCAGCTGCAAGCTCATGACCGTACTGCCAGCTGCCTCCTAGAAAGCTGTCCCAACTCATGAAACGGCACACGGTTTGAACAGCACATCAGCCTGGACCATCATGCCACATGGCACCTCCTGCAGTGCAACAACCCTGCCCGTGATGGCTTTGGGTCATCAAATCTGATCCTGAAATTTCCAACTAGCCTCACATTTCCCGAATAACAAGACTTATGACAAAATACCGGAGACGGAGCTCAGCCTTGCTGAAGCCCAAGAACTCTCCCTTCATCTGTAAGGGTCATGGCGGCTCTGGGCTGACACCACACTGAGAAACCCAGGCAGACGCTGGCAGCGGGGCTCGCACACCAGGTCACAGGGGACAACACAGGTGATGCTGTCCTTACCTGTCGCTGTTCACGGTTGGCGTTCTCATCAATTCTCACATAGGTGAGATGGTGGAAGTCCAAGAACATCTCTAAAATGTCCAACATGAGCACCATCTGGGACAGAATCAGCACGCGGCGCCCTTCAGACCTCAGCTTCTGAAGTAAGATTGCCAAAGCTTCTAGCTTTCCTATGAAAGGAACATCAAAGAGCCCCTTGTAGCCCACAGTGCACGGGTCTGACCCCAAACTGTGCCAACGGGCCCCTCAGTACCTGAGTCAAACTGGACCAGCCGGGGCTCAGGGAACTGCAGAGAGCGTGGGGCGGCTGCCCGCTGAAGCTGATGTGCATAAGGTGCCATGTAGTCCTCCAGGCGATGCCTAAAGGCCCTCATCCTGTGGCTGTAGAGGGATGGTGGCCTTGCCACCCACAAGCATGGGGGTGCAGCCACCACCGGAGGGATCACACACAGCACCCTGAGAAGCAGAAAGATACCCATCACATGGCACCCATGGTGTCCTCACCAGGCAGCCCTCGGCTGCTGGTGCCAAGGCTTGAGGGGTGTGGCAGAGGCCTCTGACAGCGACTCTCCAGAATGAATTCCAGTTACCACGGGGTGATGTGGTGGCTGGCCCACACTGTCTGTCCCAGCAATCACTAGAGCAGGTGCCACCAGTCCTGGCCATCGAGGGCCACCCCAATGGAAAAGGGCAGCAAGGTCCACCAGGCCACAGGACAGGGTGGAGGCGGCCTGTTCCATATGAAACGTGTCGTCAGATGGGAATTTTGAGACCTGGGCGCTGTGTCTCCTGGATGGTTGGTGGGGAGACTGTGAACCCTGGAGCAGCTACAACCACTGTACTGCCAGGAGGGGAGAAGGCCTGGGAGGAGGGGCCCATGGAACGGCATGATGGTGGCTCAGGTGAGCCTCACCGCCAACCCAATGCCCACTCCAGGCCTCCAGACAGAGCCTGCACCAGAAAAGCCCTCACTCTGGACTTCAGCTCATGCTGAGTTTACACAATGGGCTACCAACTGCACGTAAACTGAAAAGCCATCTATCACTAGATGGCTGATGAATGAAACCTCAGAGAACCAGATAAGTGGAGAGACTCCACGTCCACAGAAAGGGAGACTAGACACTGTCAAGACATCAGTTCTTGCAAACTTCATCTAGAAATTCAACATAATCATAGCCCAAACCCCAGCTGGTTATTCTGAGATATCAACAATCTGACTCTAAAGTTTATTTGAAGAGGCAACAGACCAGAAGAATGAACATAATACTGAACAAGAACAAAGGAGGAGGCCTCACCTCTGAGCACAACTCACTGTAAAGCTAGTGATCAGGGCAGCAGCAGGCTTGAGGACAGACAGAGCAGGGACCCCCACAAATGCAGTCTCCAGTGTCTGACAGGAGTCCAGGAAGCACAGCCTCTTAACAAATGGGGCTAGAACAACTGGACGTTCACATGCAGAACAAGAACCTGAGAGACAGCCAGGCATCATGCTTCCCAACACAGAACACGCTACCACCTATTCTTGCAAACAGCCAAATAGCAAGCCTGGGCTCAACCAAGTGTCTAGATCTAATGATTTACAGACAATACAGGGAACAATGTGTTTAAAGCCACAAGTCAAATGACACCTTATGTGGGGATTCTGCAGGACAACCATGAGACTTCTACAAATAAGCTGCAAGGGAAAAAAAAGGGAGAAACAGAAGCAGAACCCACAGATTGGAAGACAAGTAACTCCATCAACTGCTAGGTGTCTACTTCACTGCGATCTGATCTGAACAGTAAAAAATTGGAGACTGTCAAAAACTGGACAGCACTTGATGCCACCAAAGCACTGCTCATCTGCAGGTGTGACAATGCATCCTGACTACTTCAAGTCCGTATTTTTCAGAGCACAGTGAACTGTTAAAGGAAGCCATGTCAGTCCAAAATCTGTTCCCAAAGTGTTCTGTGCTCAAGGGAGTAATGGGGCCCAGAGGCAACAAGCAGCTGTCAGCCAGCAGCTGCAGGGAGTAGGCAACAGACATCCAAGGCCACTGTGTGGGTCTACCTGGATCTAAGGCATGTACTTGAAAACCATCCATAATACAGGATTTTAAAAATGGAGGGGAATAAAAGGATCCAGTCACAGACCTATTCCTTCCACAAAAATTAACTCAAAACTGATCAGAGATCTCAATATAAAATGCAAAATGATAAAACTCCTAGAATGTTAACAGGAGAAAACCTAAGTGGCCTTGGGTGTGGTGGTGGCTTTTCAGATACACCTACAAAAGCATGATCCATGAAAGAATTAGATAAAATCGCTATGGAAGACAGTGTCAAGAGAATGAGAAGACAAGCTACAAATTGGGAGAGATATCTACAGAAGACATCTGATACAGTACTCTTACTCAAAATATACAAAATGCCCTTAAAACTTGACAGTAGGAAACAAAAACATGATTGAAATAATGGCCCAAGACCTGAACACCTCACAAAGATACAAAGCTGGCAAACAGACATTTGAAAAGGCGCTCAGCATCCTGTGCCACCAGGGAAATGCAGATTAAGTCAGCAAGGAGCCACTTCATGGGGTGGGACCAGCCAACTTCAGCCCTGCCCACACTGCACTGGTGAGGAGGCAGGCCCTGGTAGGGGCATTTCACTGCAGTGGGGATGCAAAACAGAGCAGCCAACCTGGTGATTTACTACAAAAGTAAATATACTCCTACCATCCAGTCCAGTAATGGTACCCCTCGGTATTTATCCCAAGAAGATGAAAATTATATCCACACAAAACCTGCACACAGACGTTTACAGCAGCTTCGTGCATCGTTGTTAAAACTCAAAAGCAACCAGAAAGTCCTTCAGTAAGTGGATGGGTAAACTGTGGTCTATCCAGACAATGGAATATTATTCAGCATTAAAAACAAATAGGCTACAAGCCTGAAGAGACATGGAGGAGCCTTAAATGAGTATTACAAAGTAAAAGAAGCCATCTGAAAAGGCTTCATCCTGCCTTTTAGGGTTCCAACTCTATGACAGGTTGGAAAAGGCACAACGGTAGAGACAGTAAGCCAACCAGGGGCCACCAGGAGACCGTGGGGAGGGATGAGCTGGCAGAGCACAGGGGGTTTGAGGGCAGTGACCTACACTGTTTGATACGGTGGTGGCAGACAGGTATCATTACATGTTTGTCCAAACCCACAGAATGCTCAACACCAAGAGGGAACCCTAACACAAACCATGACTCTGGGTGATGACGACATGTCAATACTGGTTCATCAATTTTAACAGATGTGTCCTCTGGTGGGGCCTGCTGATGGTGGGGGAGGGTGTGTGGAGGTGATGAGGAGGTACATGGGAAGTCTCTGTACCTTCCCCTCAATTTTGCTGTGTATTAAAACTGCTGTAAAAATAGTCTACTTTTTAAAACAGAGGAAGAGAAGAAGGAAAGAGATCAGCATCTAAAGAGAGAACATAGTACCTAAGGCTGATACCCTAACTACACAGCCTGGAGGGAAGAGGCCACATGCTCCCATGTGGGAACCATGCCTCATTTCCCTTTCCTCCCTTATTCCTTTCTCTGATCTGAGACCTAGAGTAGGTACATTCTGACAGTTGAGCCAGGCAGGCCACAGGAGCATGGCTGGGTTTCCTACTGTAAAGCTGGAGGAACTAGAAACAGCCACCTGGCAACACCAAGAGAACAGAGATGGGACGAAAAACATGTGGTCAGGGGAACCTAGAGGAAGGTCACAGCAGTGAATGAGCCACAGACAGGCGGAGGGTAAGCCAAGATCTGTGCCCACAGCACATGAGCTTCTGTCCCTTCTTGAAACTTATCTGAGGCCAACTCTGAAATACACACTTCTCATGGTGCAACGTTAAGTCATTCACATGATTTTTAGTAAAATATTATTTTAAAAGAGCAGAATGGAGAAAGCCATCCACAACTCAGTGGTCTGTCCCCATGCCCAAATGAGCAAGGCGCCAGCTAAGCATGCAGGCCTGCTGCACTCATCCAGAACTGTCCTGGGACAGGCAGCATCCAGGACAGCACAGGGAAGAACTACGCCCATAGGGTAAATGTCCTCCCAACTCCCTGAAAGCTGTGGGTGCAGCTCAGCAGGGAAGTGAAGCACTGAAAGGGCACCAGTGCCCGCCAGCTGCCTCACCTGTCAATGACATCCTGGAGGGATTCCTGGCGTTGAGTCAGTGTCAAAACCAGGTCCCTTGGAGTCTCTGAGAGTGATGTGCAACAGCTCGCTGGCCCGGCCTCTGGCCCAGGACTGCCATCCAAAGCTCCAAGCCTAGGGAGCCGTCCCCTGATGGCCATGGAGCACGCACCCAGCAGGTCTCTACCATAGACTGGAGCACGGGCACAGCGCCGCTCGTTAATGAAGTAAATCTGGTCCAGCCGCTCCTTCCAAAGTCTGGTCTTTTCCTCCTTTATCAAAAACGGTGATGAAAAAGGTTACTGAGAGCCACTGACCTGACACACACACCCAGCCATGGAGGTCTGGCTCTATGCAGGGAAAACAGACACACCTCCTTGCTCATGGGAAGCGTTTCTCAAGACCCAGCAAGAAGGTCTGAAGCCTGACAAGGGTGGGAAAATAGTACAAATGGGAGAGGGGACTTTGCCATCACATAGCCCCATCTCATCTTTTTGGGAAATCTGTTTTTAAAATCAAGGTTTTGAAAGTCAAAGAAACCATGTGTTTCTGGAGACATGAGTTGATGGTACCTCACAGAAGCCATAAGATGCCACAAGCAGCCCCTATAACAAGCAGCTTCTGAAAAGCAGCATCTGAGCATGGGGGTACAGCCCGCTGGCACCCCAAGCCATTCAGGGATAGCCCACAGTGTACCTGGGTTGGTCCGCCAACAGGAGAGGCTGGTTTAGAGGCCATTCCCAGTTCTCCTACAGCCAGAGGATTGACTGCCACTCGACCAGGCGCCCCAACTACAAATGCAAAGTGAAGAGTTAGAAAATAAAGCTCCAGCATGGTCCCTGGACACCACCCTCTTTAATCAACACGCTTCTGGAACATGTAAACCCTAATCTAAATGATTTACAACTCCAGCAAAGCATCCTGCTCTCTGGCCACTAGGAGCCAAGCCTTTTCCTTGGCTGAGGGCCCAGTGGGCTCAAAGGAAGGTGACTTGTGCTCATACCATGGTCACCCCCTGCCCCCATGGCAGGGCAGCAGCCACATGGGCCCTGGGACAGCACTCACCTCAGAGCTTCCCCTGTGGGCAAGGAGTCAGCTTTACACCAGCCAGGCTAACATGACCCAGCATCCCAAGTAGGCTGCTGCCCCTGACAGAGACCTGTACACAAGCATGCTCAAAAAGGCATCTGAGGACGGAGTGGGGCCACTTCAGGGGGCAAAGTGACCAGAACCTAGTGGCTGGCGCTGGTGCCAGCCATGGCAACCAGGGGCCCTGCAGGAAGGGGTGCTGGCATTGGTGCTAGGATGGGAGAAATCTCAGCCAACAGGAGCACTACAGGTGCAGCCATGTGCCCCAGCTGGGGTGCAGAGCGCCCCCACCTCTCCACTGCCGGCAGCCTGCTGGCGGTGTCTGATAGGAGTGTGTGCAGAGGCCTGCCCCCTCAGCACAACAGAGCAGGCCAGGGGCTGAGTGCATCAGGAGGAGCCCTGCTGCTTCCACACGCTAACCCGCTGGCCTGCCATGTCCTTGGCAGGTGCCACCCAAGACAAGACATGTCCAGGTTGAGCAGGAGGCTGGCTAGAAGCAGGTCGGATGAAAAAGCACCCAAGCCTGCCCTGGCACCTGCCTGGGGAGACTCCCACACCTTCTAAGCTATGATGCTAAGGAGCAAAATTTCTGGTGACTCTTAAGTCTCATTAGAACAGAAACAGAACAAAAACCTAAAGTAAGTGGAGGCTGGTTAGATCCAACCAATATATTGAGAGCAGAAAAGAAAATAAAGCTAGTACCGGCCCATCTTTGGGAACCAGACACACCCGCAGTACACTCAAGGTTGGAGGCACTATGATCAGAAAGCAGAAATGCCTCTCACGTAACATGGGACACAGGGGTCAGGAGGAAGCTTCCATCCAAGTCCTGCTCAGGGCAGTCTACCTGGTGGGGTCACGGGAGCAGGGCTGCCTGCCAGGGGCTTGCTTCCCAGCGCATTCAGGGCACCAGCTGGAGACATGGTCTGCATCACAACAGGGCCAGGGGGCCGCAGGTAGGACTGGCCCGGGGCAGAGACGATCTGCAGAACGCTGCCTGCAATCACATAAGGTTTTTGCAGTGGGGGCGTAAGTCACAGCCACACTCGCTTCCAAATGCACAAAAATTAGGCAATAAACTGAAAACCCAAAATCAAATTTCCTGCTACAAAGCAACAGAGTTCAGTTACCTAGAGAAAAATGGAAATAGTTCATCTACAATGAATGGAAACTCTAAGGAACAAAGTCATTTAGCTTAATGTCAAAAAAAAAAAGGTTGTCTATTCCCTGCAACTCCTGATTTCAGGCAACATAGGCACCCACTTGGCGTCTGTCCCGTGGATGCTCAAAGTCTGGGGCAACCAGCCCCAAGACCACATGTCAGTGCTTGCCGACTGGATGAAGAAATACCTAAAAACCCAAATGCTGCTCTACTGCTGCCATTTAAGGACCTTGCCATTTTCAACTTTCTGTGTGGTTAAGTCTTTCCAATGTCATGCACTCTGGAGGAATCTCCCCATCATGCTCCACAAAAACTAGAGCCCACCAGAGACGTGAATGGGTGGCCTTGCCTCTTGGTCAAAAAAACAGAGAAATAAGCAAATAGATTGAATTAAATGGAGTCTCTGCTACAGGCCTTGGAGGCCTTCACTCTGCCACCCTGTGGGACCCTCCAGCGTCCTCAGAGCTTCCCAGACTGGCTGCCAAGAGCCAAGAACAACAGGTGCCGGGAGATGGTCAGCCAGGGCTGCTACAGACCCCACCTCTGACCCCTAACCTACACTGAGAGGAGCTGAAAGGTTCACCTGCTACCACATCATCACCTAGGATCAGTTAACTGGCACTCAGATCACATCCCTCATCTTCCTCACCAAGAGTTACTGCATGGACAACTGAAGGCCTGGAAGTAAAAATGTAGAATTTGTATTTAGAAAAAGCATTAACTTCTACATAAATTGCTTTGGTATTTTCAGGACAATGTACCTCATACTAAAACCTGAAAGCAGCAAATATTTCTATTTTGATTTTAAAAATAGGGAGCTTTTCCCAAAAGGCAGATTTTATTTTAAAAATGACTATAATCTATTTAATATGTACCAAGGACCAATCAACTAGGTGGCTTAAGTGTCACCTCCTCTCAATGCCTACAGGCCAGACTCACACAGAGGGTTGACAACGTGCCAGCCCCAGCTGCAGGGGAGAGGGTACCTGGGTGGCTCCAGGCTGTGGGCTCCACCACCCAGGGCCATGGATAAGCTCTGCATGGTCACCCAAGTTAGCGACCTGTTACCTTGGAGTTGCAGGGGCTGGCCAGCCGTGAGCTGCCGGAGCTGGCTGTGGGACAAGGTGAACTTGTTCCCCTGGAACTGCAGTGTCACTGGGGTCTCTGGCTGGGCCACTCGACTTGGTGGTCCTGCTAGGGAAGCCAGCTGGGCTATTTTGACCACCTCTCCACCTGCGAAAATGTGGGGGAAAGGGAATGAAAACTGGGGAAGTTTGCAATTGTTACACTGTGATTATCTGTTGTACAGAATGACATCTGTAACAGAGCACAGTGTCATACAGACACTTAGTAGGTAGGGTTTTCTAACGTTTTCAGAGAACAGTCATTTTAACAGAAAAAGAGAAAATAAAAATTAACAATGGACTTTCATGGTTAATGTATTAAGTTATAACTAGCAAAGACTTTAGGTATCAGATATTAATATAACTAACCAAACCATTAAACATTTTACTTTCTCCAACCAAAGGTAGCCAACTTTGAAAATGGCAGAGATCTACTTGTAATACACTTTGAAACTCTCATATCAACCTGGAGAACTTTCAAAATGTGAAAAAGTCCGTGCCAAATTTAGTTCACAAAGGTAAACAATATCAATACAGATACAAGAGTAGATAACCAGCTTCAATTATATCCATAACCTCTTCAAAATCTAAGAATGTATTTAAGTACATAAATATATCACCTGAGACAAAGTTCTACATTAACTGGGACTAGGTCATATGATCCAATCTGTGATATTCACTGTGATTAATACTGCTTACAACAGTTTTTTGAAAACATATAACTCAAATGACATCATATGCACCTGACTCAAAAAGGTACTACTGCCTTCAGGTTGTAACTGAGCAACAGGCTGAAAGCTTTCTATCCAATGGTTGATATTCAAGTCTAAATGCTCCTCCCAAGAAAATCCATGCCAGAATTAGTAATGATGCTATAAAGAGAATGGTTAGCCGAAGAGTAAGAAAATATCCCAGGATATCTTTTCCCCAGAAACTGTGTGGAGGAAGGGAACCTGAGAGGAGGAGACACAGAGGACTGAGTACAGTGGTCCAGCTCTCCTGCCAGTCTCCTCAGTCCCGCCAGGCACACCCGCACTGCCTGCCCAGGTAATGAAAACATCATGGTGCAGGTGCTTTACTCCCGGGGCCATGAATGAGCACAGATGCATTATTTGCTGGGAGTGGAGCAGCCTGTATGAGCACCAGCCTGCACTCAGCCTGCTGAGATCAATTTCTCTCTCAGCATTGCAGGATGGCTTCAATGTACCTATTACCCAGCAAATAACATGCCTGAAGTGGCATCTGAGAAATGAGGGGCTCTTAATGGCTTCAGTGAGGGTACTTTATGGCAGAATGTACAGGGGTATGTGTAGGGTTTGGAAATATGATAATCACTCTGGTCACAAATGTTCTAGGAAAACTTAGTAAGATTGTGATGTTCTAGGCATTGAATTTTTATAAAATGGCTCTGCTGAGCAATAATTCATTCCAGCTTCAGATCTGGTTAATAAGGGAGAGACTAAAAACAAGTCACGGTTTTTAGAAACCAAACACTAGTTCACATCACTGGTGGGGAGGTCATGTGCTTCCAGGTCACTAGCACTTGCTCCCTCAGCAGACTGTGTGGCAGATGGAAGGACCCCTGGCTAAGGCTAAGGACAAGGGGGCAGCCAGCACACCAAGGCAGAGCATGAGCAAGGAAGCAGAGCTGGTGTAGGGACCAGGAGAAAGGACAGAGAAAGACAAGGCCCCACACATTGGCCCTGAACAGGAATCTTCCCCTTCAGAGTCAGGGCAGAAATGACAGCATGGCAGAAGGCAGCACCAGGCGTGGGGCCAGGGGAGGCAAAAGGAGTGGACAGCGGGCTCCTCCCACAGGCTGATCTGAACACAACCTCGTCGCAGTGACGACGTGGCAGACCCGAGCGGTGAGGCCACTTACTCGGCAGGCGCGCGTGGGCCTGCGAGGTGAGCACCAGCCCCTGAGGCAGCGTGCTCTGCCCAGCTGGGTGCGAGGCCTGGGGCGGGGGCTGGGGTGGGCCCGGGGTGGAGGCCGGGACAGTGGTCTGAGCCCGCAGTTTCACAGGATGGGCTGGGCTAGGTGCCGTGCTGCAGGTCGAGGCAGGCTGGTGTCTTGGAGCACCGGCGGGAGCCTGAGAGGTCTGAAACGGGGCGGCTGCTGCTGCAATCAATAAGGTTCGTTTGTGCAAAGCTGTTAGAGGTTCTAACAAAACGCAGTGCCTGAACCCAACTTCAAAGAAACAAGACAAATGTTACCGCACGCTGCCCCTCAAATGAGAGCCCTCTGGGGGGCGTGCCGGCCAATGAAGTCCACCGTGTGGGAAATACCATCCTCAACTCAGGGTTCACTTTGCCCTGAGATCTGTTTCTGGAGCCAAAGGGGCTGGAAGCCTGCCCACTCAGGGCCTGTGCCCACAGCTCGGGAGCACGGGCAGCCTGCACCCAGCTGCAGTGCATTGTCGAGACTTCAGAGCACAGCAGACAAGGCTGTGCCCTGGGTCAGGGCCGGTTCTATCACCTTTCTGCCATTTAACTCCCCCTCCTCACAAAATCACTAGGTCACACTGAAGTGAGCACAAAACACAAGAGCCAGCCCCCAGAGTGTCCACAAACATCTCCATGCACTTGAAGGCTCTCCTAGGCCCACCGCTACCATCCCATCAATAGTGGTATCTCACACAGGGACAGATCCTCTCGAGAATTGCACACAGTCTCTTTGGCAGAGCCAGAGCTGACATGCTGCCCCTGCTTGGAAGGGCCTGGGCAGCATGAGGGCCAGCCTCCACAAACCCCTACAGCGCCCGAGCCCCAGCACCCACCACCACGCACCATACCTTTTGCATCTGGATTTGCAGAGAATGTGGCAATTGGCGGCCGTCCCCGAACGTGGCCCTGAGGTGTGGCAGTGGCTGGAGCAGAGGTCACAGTACGGGGTGGGTGTGTGCTGGGGAAAGCCATAGTGCGACCCTCGGGCTTCTGGCCATACTGCACAGGCTGAAACAACCTAGGCACCCGTCATGCAGGAAGGAAGACACAATATTGCTAAGCAGACCAGGACACAGGACCACCCAAGTGCAGCACAGCCCTGCACGCAGGTGCAGCTTAAAGATAGGTGGCACAGGCTCCCACACAGGGCACTTAGCAGCTTATCAAAGGCCCTAGGGATGTGCTGACAACACAGTACGTAGAAGTGACCCTCACCATGCTGGTGACACTGGCTGAATGTGATTTTAATTTATAAGATAAGGTGGGGCAGAAAACCACCACACACCACTGGGTAACAGGGTGGAAATGGGCAAGGCACTGGCAGACTCAGAGGGGAGCCTGCAAAGGGCACTCCCATCCCCACCCCCAACCACTGCCCTCAGCCGCATCACACAATGGGCTCTTCCTGTTCCTTTTATTCAGAAACTAAAATGGCAGGAATTGTTTACTTTCAAAGCCCCCAGGGAATAAGGCAGGTAGAGGCAGGCAAGACAGTGCAGCCTGCTGCCCATGTGCACTGGGCAGGGACCAGGGGATCAGGCAGGATGGGGAGGGGCTCCGAGTCCCCAGGGAAGTCACTCCAGAATGAGGCAGCCAGAGTGGGGGGCCAGTCTGCTGAACTCTCTCTCTAAAACATGTTTTTCTAAAATACCTGTTTTTCTTTTTCTTTCCTGATTTTAACCTGAGCATAGGATTTTGCATTTTTCTACCTCGCTGGATCCAATCTACCGTGAACCATTTGTTTGGATTTCATCATCTAGCACATTCTGCCCCTTCCAGCCTCAAGGCACCTTACAGTGGCAGCTTCAAATGCCCTCTGGATGTCCCTTATGCTGTAGCCAGGGGTAGAGCCCTCTGCCTGCCCGTAGGGCCAACATGGCCCACCACAGCCCCTCTGCCCCTGCTGTGTGGACACCTGGTCACGACAGCTGCCACCACATCACACACCTGACCTCCAACCCTGACCCCCTCCCCACTCAGATCCCTCCCAAAGCAAAATGCTTATGCAAAGAGCCATTCGGCCACTGAGTGGCCACAGAGCCTTGCCAGAGGTGCAGGGCCCGCACCTGCTATTCATCATTAGCCACTAGAGGGTGTGTGAGCAATTTTCTTCCACAAGCTGCAGCCTGGGCTCTTATTGCCCAAACCATGTCCTCCCTGGTCTCCCTGAGGGGCGGTGGGGCCAGGGGCAAGGGAGACATCAACCAGACCCCATGGCAAGTCACAACCAGCCAAGACCCACCAGAGATGGGCGGGAGCAGTAAGCCCCACAGCACACACCTGCTGGGCTTCAGCCTGATGGCCACTGGCCTGCTCACCGGCGGCACCGCACACAGCTCCTCCATGAGCTTCCGGGACACCTTCCTCCTGCTCAGCACATCTGCCTCGTGGTGAGCCATTTTACTTTCTAAGCCAATAAGGTCAAATATGGAAAGATCGGTGTCCTGCAGGAAGAGAACACAGCTTTGCTGTGCGAGGCAGCAGGAAAAGCACCAGGGAGTCAGAGTAAGACAGTCCCAAGCTGGGCAGACTGGGCCCAGGAGGCAGCCATCTCCCAGAGGCACTCCTGCAGACCATCCCTCCACACCCAGTTGGGGTCTGTGCCCACTTGGGCTTGGCCAGGCCACTAGGCCTTGGTTTCACCATCTTTAAGATGGGGGTGATGGCAGTGGGGATCGGGAAGGCAGAGGGGAGAGGCAGACTAGACTCAGCCAAGGAGACAGCAGGGAGTTGCAGGTCTGCCAAGCAAGGTCAACCCAAGTGCCGGCTGGGCCTAGGGGTATATTCCTCAGGCAGATGATTGAGCCCCGGGCTGGGGCAAACCTCGCATGCCTGGCCCACCCTGTGCTTCTTGAGGATTAGGATGGACACACAGCCCAACTCTATCAGGACATGCAGCAAGGGACAACCCCCACCCCTCTACACCCAGGTAGGGACACAGAGGGGGCAGCCACCACTGTTCAAGTCTGGTGGGCCTCAGGCTGAATGTAGAGTCAACATCTGACCCCACAACTCCACATCCCAACCTGTGCCCAAGTGAAATGAAGCACATGCACACCAAACTAGTCCACAGCAGCAATGCTCCTAACAGCCAAGGGGTGGAAATTACCCCCATGTGGGTCGATGAGCAAATGAAGAGTAGACGTAATGTCCATCCACACACGGAATTTGATTCAGCCTCAAAACAGAAGGAAATGCTGATGCCAGCCACCAGGTGGATGGCTCTGAAATACTATGCCAGTGAAGTAAGCCAGACACCCAGACCATGTCATATGATTCCATTTACATGAAACGTTCAGATCCACAGATGACAGAGTGGGGCTGCCCGGGGTAGGGAGCAGGCAGGGATGGGAAGTCGCTAATGTGTGACTTTTCTCTCCAGAGCTGAGGTATTCCAGTATTAGTGCAGAAGGCGGCACAACTCTGTAAACAACCTAAAACCAACCCACTGTATGCTTGAGAGTGGTCAGTTTTATGGTAATGAATGGTCTCAACATAGCTGTTTTCAAAATGGAAGCACCACATAAAAAGTACCCCCTGTGAGATGCCCCTGACACCTTGAAGCAATCTGTCAGACTCTCCTATATCTCCCAGAGCTCCATTTTCTCAACTCAACAACAGGTGGGTGGTGGGTGATGTGGCGCCCCACCCCAAGCTGACTCACTGCCCTGCTCGCCACCTGCCATCCCTCAGAACATCACATCCAACTGGTTCCCTCCTCCCAGCCTCCCTCTGCACTGCACAGCCTACCCAAGACACAGAGAGGCTCCCAGTTCTTCACATTTGCGAGGCCCCAGGCCCTAGGAGCCAGCAGCTACCCAGGAAGAGAACAGGGATGAACGCCACCTGCCCGCTGCCCAGTGGGCCTAGGCAAGCTCTGTGGCCTCCTGAGTACAAACCAAAGTTGGTGGGTCTTCCTCACAGAAGGGGAAAGAGGGCCCAAGAGAGCACAGCCCTAGTCCCACTGAGACCCAGTGAGCTTGGCATATGCCTGTTCAGTATCACTCAACCTAACCCAATTTCTTTTAAAAATGCTGATTTTGTAAAAAATAACTCTCTTTACCAAAACATGCAAACAGAAATGTAAGTATTTTTTTGGTTAAAAAATAACCAAATTTCCATATAGACAGATATTCTACGAATGGATTACTAACATTTTAATAATCTTTCCACACACGTGAAAATGATGAGAATGGAGGGGGGGGGGCAGAGAAACTGAGATTTGGCTGTCCTGTTCACTGCTAGACTAGAAAAATGCCAGACACCTGGTGGCACACAGCACATACTCACTTTATGAGTGAAAACAACAAAAACCGAAAGTAACACATGCCAGACACCTGGGTGCTGAGTACAGCCCAACCCCCTCCCAGCAGGCCTCTGGATCACTAGATCACACGCATTGCAGGGAAGGGGGGTGGCAGGGAAGGGGTGGCCCACCCAGCGGGGACCCACCCACAGCCCCAGTGTGTGGGAGGGACGAGGTCAAGTCTGGGCCGTGGTCAGGCTGCACACAGGAACAGACCTGCCCTGGCTCACTCCACGCCCTCTCTGCCCACCCAGCACCACAGGCCAGTTCTCACGATCCAAGGGCACATGTGGCATGGTGTGAGGAAGACCTGTGCTCTTTGGCACTGTGTGCATGCTCCCGTGTGGCTCCAGAGGTGGACTGTGTCAAGTGGCAGGCAAGGCACAGAAGCCACGAGGGGAAGGCGTGCAGGTGTGGACTTCCCAGAGCCGCCTGCAATGCTGGAGCAGACCTCAGGCAGATGCCCTCCCAGACCCTCTCTCCTCACCTTCCAGGGGTCTCGATCAAGTGCCCTGAGGATAAGGGAGGCCAGGCGGTACTGCAGTGGCCCCGCTGCATAGGACGATTCTGGCAGCCGGGGCTCTACCAGACCAGGGTGGTTGCAGATGCGCTGCAGCCGCAGGAGGATGCTCAGCACATCCACGAAGTGTCCGCTCTTCAGGGCTTCTTGTGTCCTGCTCCAGGAAGACACCAGCACTGCCGTCAGTGCGTGAATGTGCCCAGGCCCCACTGAGCCCCTGCTGACTCTGCACACATGCCGCTAGCACCCCAGACTGGGTCAATAAGCCAGTTCATGGGAACACCCAAGCCCAATTACTCTCCGCAGGGTACAGGTCTCAGACTCAGTGCCACAGTGAAGCAGGCAGGCAGCCAGAGCACCAGAGGTGAGGTCTGATAGGGTGCCACACCCATGCCCCCTCTCAGCAGGGAAGGTGACACCCAAAACAGCAGCAAGGAGGTGCTTGAGTCCAACTGACTAGGGCATCCTAACAGCTTAGGGTGAGAAAGCAGGCAGCCCGGGGCCGTGCATACCCCGGCTGCAGAACGACGTCCTCATACAGGGCCTTCTGCCGGCTTGACAAGCGACACTTCAGCACATGCTCATACCTCCTCGCCAGCTGCTTCTCCACATCCCTCTTAGTCCTCCTCAAGATAAACGGCTGTGTCACCTGGAAAAAAGATGACCAGCCAAAGCAATGCTACCATGCCCTTGTGCCCAGACAGGCCCACTGCACAGCACGCACCCGGTGCAGGCGTATGACCACTTTGTGGTAGTAGTCCTGGCTCTCCTCGCTTGGTGCCTTCAGGGGCAGGTGCAGGTATGGTCTGGACAGGCCTGGTATTAGGAAGTGCGCCATGGTCCACAGCTCCAAGAAGGTGTTGTGCAGGGGTGCATCGATCAGGAGCAGGCGCTGCTGACTGCATAGAACCAGAGGCCACGTCTGAGATCCGAGTGCTTCGCGTCTCTGCCACCCACCGTGCTGGGAGAGGCACAGGGATGCCAGCAGAAAGGCCATCCTCTGTGTGTGCAATCCCCTAAATGCCTTCAAAAGAATGTTATGTGACAGCAGCAATACAGAACCAGGAGGGCAGGGGACCAACCTGTGCAGGGCAAACACGGCTCCCCAGTGCTTCTCTGTCATGCTCTTCACGCGCTGCATCTCGTCAATGACCAGGCACTTCCAGCGCACGCGTGTGAAGGCAGCATGGCCCCTGAAGAACTGCTTGTAGGATGTGATGCACACATGGAAGCTGTTGGGTTCCATCCACCCCTGTGGCACATGGGATGAGGCCTCACTGTCTCCCCTTGTGCTTTGGGATTAATTAAACCTGGGGACACTTCTGAGTGTACTCACCCTGAGTTAACCTGCACCCACCCATAATCACTCCACTCACTTGCTCATGATTTCATAGACAGCAGCTGAGTTTGTGGTTCTACAATTTTTCCCTCTAGGAGGAGTCTACAGTACTTGTGCAGATGAATTAAGAAGTTGCTTTGGAGGCATTTGCACTGCTTCGGGAAGCAGGTTATCACACAGCATCCTGGAGTGGGGTTGGCACTTACAGCTCGTAAACCAAGCAGGGGAAAACATGTCCTCAAGGTGGCAGGAAATGAGGGTCTGTGTTGCAAATGACTGCACTATAAGCTTTTTAAAAACAAACTAATAACCAGAGGTAGTCAATAAAGAAGACACTACTCAACAGAGCAAAGTCTAGTGGCGAGCCAAACCTCTATGCTTAATGAGAAATTGTGACCATAATATCCTTTTACTAAGAATTGGTACTAGGAACTGTTGGGCAGGAAAAAGGAGTCCAAACCCGTTTCAGAAGCTTCCCTGTATATTAGAAACACTCCTGATACACACTACCATGGGCTTACCGTATGGGTTTATAATCAGAACTCTCAACACACTGCAACCTCCCGCTGGTGCCTGTTATAACCCCTGGTCTACAACTGAAGAAGAAGGTAGCATCTCCAGGGACTTCTGCCCCTGAAGTGGAGGCCAGCCCTGCAGGACATCACTCCCTGCCCTG
Source organism: Manis javanica (assembly GCF_040802235.1). NCBI lineage: Eukaryota > Metazoa > Chordata > Mammalia > Pholidota > Manidae > Manis > Manis javanica. Next base: position 65,952,996 of record NC_133170.1, on the reverse strand, counting down.
CTTGCAGCAGAGACCCATTTCTTGGGTGGAGTGTGTGCTTTCAGGGACTTCAAAGCCAGGAACAACTTGGAGGTCTGGTATCTCACAAATATGGGGTTTACAACAATTACACTAATAAGCACATCTTGACATTTTGAAATTCATCTTCTACAGGAATTGAGAAGTTTCCTTTTCAGTTTTATTTTGTATTTACAGTAAAATACCTGTCTCTTTGCTCTGAGCTCCCTATGGCTGCCAACATATAAGAGGGTCTTGAGCCCAGGACACCAGCGCTTTAGCTCGAGTTCCCACCTCAGAGTGCTGCAGCTCCTCACAATAACGAGATGGGGGCCCCAATTGCCTATGAGACAAAGACATAGAATTCTCTTTAGAAAACCACCCATCAGGCCCAGGCATCTGGCACTGTGTGGATCAGCGCACTTTGGTGGGTATGTGTGGGAAGTCCCAGTGCACCACCAAAACTGACACCCAGATGGGACACATGGCATCCCCCCCACCACAGTCTGGGACAGGCTGCTGCTGCAGGACTCGAAGGTTAACACACGGGAGGCACGTAACTAAATGACTAACCACTGAGGGAAATGAGCACCCAAACCACAGTGAACCCCTGTGAGCATGGGGAAGAACCCATATCTCTGGGGATAGCACTTGGAAAGCAAAACAAGTGCATTGGGGTGTGCTCTCACTCAGCCCAGACTGGGAACAGGCAGCCCACCACCAAGTTATGCACTTGACTCAGGCTCCTGCTCATTGAGGTCTCCAGCCTCTGGTCAGAACACCCCCAAAGCATCCCAAAATGTATGGTTTCAGTTTCATTCTTCTGAAAATAAGGGCTTTTTCACATTATCAGAGTAACATGCATAACAAATTTTAACTGCTGTGCTATAAATAAAACATTAACTGAAAGACAGAAATGGCAAACTTGCAAAACAAGTTTGCAATATACACATCTACACTGTCACCACTCATATGTAAAGAGTATGTCTACTAGTTCTGAAGAAGAACCACCAAGAGGAAAATGAACACTGATGTGAGCAGAAAGCTCAAAGAGAAAAAAATGCAAGTGGACAATGAACTGTTCACAAGGCACCACCTCACAAGTAGGAAAGTGAAAATCAACCCAGATGCCATTTTCCCCCCAAGGAGAAACAAGGTTTTTTTAAAAACTAGTGTTTAGCACACTGCTGCATTTTTGGAGAGGAACAACGTGTTTATGTGTGTGTCTGCAAACACTGACAGGAGCCCAGGGACATAGGACAGGGTGGCAGGGGTGGGACTGACTGTTGCTATCCAGCTGCTGAGCCCTTGCTGGACACCCAGGCTACCGAGGAACCAGAGCACTACCAGGACAACAGCACTACCAGGCGGCAGCATCCAACCAGAGAGACAGGAGGGCAAGTGTCACTATAGCATGAGGCAGGCTGCCACATGGCACCTGTTGTGCTGTGCGGAACAGCACAGAAACCGGGCCGCCTGCTCAGCTATCCACACACTGGCTTTCAGTGGGATACTGGCATCAACAAAGTCTTGGTCACAGCCTGGGAGATCCTGTATCTTTTTTTTTTGGTATCACTAATCTACAATTATACGAAGAACATATTTACTAGGCTCCCCCCTTCACCAACTCTCCCCCACATACACCTTCACAGTCACTGTCCATCTGCGTAGTAAGATGCTGTAAAATCACTACATGTCTTCTCTGTGTTGCACAGCCCTCCCCATGCCCCCCACGCACTATACATGCTAATCGTAATGCCCTCTTTCTCTTACCCCGCCCTTGCCCCTCCCTTCCCACCCATCCTCCCCAGTCCCTTTCCCTTTGGTAACTGTTAGTCCATTCTTGGGTTCTGTGATTCTGCTGCTGTTTTGTTCCTTCAGTTTTCCTTTGTTCTTATACTCCACATATGAGTGAAATCATTTGGTATTTGTCTTTCTCTGCCTGGCTTATTTCACTGAGCATAATACCCTCTAGCTCTATCCATGTTGTTGCGAATGGTAGGATCTGTTTTTTTCTTATGGCTGAGTAATATTCCATTGTGTATATGTACCATATCTTCTTTATCCATTCATCTACTGATGGACATTTAGGTTGCTTCCATATCTTGGCTATTATAAATAGTGCAGCGATAAACATAGGGGTGCATCTGTCTTTTTGAAACTGGAATGCTGCATTCTTAGGGTAAATTCCTAGAAGTGGAATTCCTGGGTCAAATGGTATTTCTATTTTGAGCATTCTGAGGAAACGCCATACTGCTTTCCACAATGGTTGAACTAATTTACATTTTGGGGGATCCTGTATTATATTTATTTAAAATAACAGTGAAGGATTAAAGATGGCAGAATAGGAAGGCAAGATGGAAACTTCCTGCCAAAAATAACATAAAAGAGGAAAATACAGCAAATGCAACCAGGCCTGAAAACAACCTGACGACTGCAGAACAGAACCCCTACACCTGAGGAGGAAGGAGGACCACATAGGAAAGGACCAGAAAGCACAGTAGAGACATCTAATAAAAAGGAAGAAACACAAAATCTGACAAAATAAGCAGGCAGAGGAATTTGATCCAAACAAAACTACAAGACAGAACCCCAGAAAGAGGGCTAAATGAAACAGAGATCACCAATCTTCTTGATAAAGATTTCAAAATAAAAGTCATAAACATGCTCACGGATTTACAGAAAAGTATTCAAGATCTCAGGTAGGACTTCAACAAAAAGACAGAAAAGCTGAAAAAGCCACTCAGAGCTGAAGAATATGGTATCTGAAATGAAAGATAAAATGGAGGGATTTACAAGTAAATTAAATCATACAGAAGAGATGGTAAATGAAATAGAAATTAGAGAAAAGGAAAACAAAGAAGCTGAGGAACAGAGAGAAAAAATGATCTTTAGGAATAAAAGAATAACAGAGCTATGTGACCAAATGAAACAGTATTTGCATAATAGGGGTACCAGAAAGAGAAGAGAAAGACAAAGGGATAGAAAGTATCTTTAAGGAAGTAATTGTTGAAAACTTCCCCAATCTGGGGAAGGAAATAGACACTCAGGTCATGGAAGCACAGAGATCCCCTAAAGAAAAGAACCCCAGGAAAATACCACCAACACATATAAAATGGCAAAGATCAAGGATAAGAAGAGTGTGTTGAAAGCAGCCAGAGAGAAAGAAAAATATTACTTATAAAGGAAATCCCACAAGGCTATCAGCAGACTTTTCAACAGAAACTCTTCAGGACAGAAGGGAATGGAATGATATATTTCATGTACTGACACAGAAGGACCTCCAACCAAGAACCCTCTACCAGACAAGATTATTATTTAAATTTGAAGCAGGTGTTAACTTCCAGGTAAACAAAAGTTGAAGGATTTTGCCACCACTAAGCCAGTCTTATACAATATGTTAAAGAGATTGCTGCAGATGGAGATGATCCTAAGGCTAAATAGCTTTCACCAGTGAAAATAAACCCACAATAAAGGTAGTAACCAACTAATTACCAAGCAAGCATGAAATTAAAACAAAACAAATGAAGCAAAATCAACTATACACAAAATCAGTCAAGGGATACAAAAAGTACAGATTGAGAAATCTAATATGAAAAATGTGGAGGAGGAGGAGGAGGAAGGGGAAAAAAAGTACCTTTAGATTGTGTTTGAAAGAGAGTAATCAGCAATTAAGATAGACTACTATATAGTAAAGAAGCTATTCTTGAACCTTTGGTAACCACAAAACTAAAGCCTACAATAGAGACACACATACAAAACTAAATAAATTTCTTTTTAAAAAGAGAGAAATAGAGGGGGCAGAGCCAACATGGCGGCATGAGTAGGACAGTGGGAATCTCCTCCCAAAAACATATGTATTTTTGAAAATAGAGCAAATACAACTAATCCTAAAAGAGAGACCAGAAGACACAGGACAACAGCCAGACTACATCCACATGTGCGAGAGCCCAGCGCCTGGTGAAAGGGGTAAGATACAACCTCCAGCCAGGCGGGACCCGAGCACACCTCCCCCCAGCTCCCAGCGGGAGGGAGACGGAGCCCAGAACTGCTAAACACCCAGCCCCAGCCACCGGCACCAGAGCGCAGACACAGTGCATGCGTGGAGGGCTGGAAACTAGGGAAATAGGGCAGCAAGACCTCTGAGCGGGTTCCGAGCTGATGCCCCTGTGACAAAGAAAAGAGAGTGCTTGTTGAAAGTCTTAAAGGAACAGGGACATAACAGCTGGATGGATACAACACAGGTCACAGCCCAGTGGCTGGAAATTACAGGGAAAACCGGGCGCACTAACCCCCTGGGCAACAGCAAACAGCCTAAGGCAGACTACGCTCACAGAAAGGGAGATTTCCTCCATATCAGCCGGGCAAGACACAAAGACCCAGTCTACACGCAATTATGCAACACAAGCCACTAGGGGTCACAGTTGTCCCAGTAAAGAAAGGCCAGTAGCAAGTGAAAAGTTTGGCCCTCCCAGCTGACAGTCAATAGCACCTGTCAACATGAAAAGGCAAAAAAATACGATCCAGACAAGACTAACCCAGACAGCTTCGACATCTGCTACATCTTCCCCTGAGAAGGAACCTGGGGAGATAGATTTAATCAGTCTTCCTGAAAAAGAATTCAAAACAAAAGTCATGACCATGCTGATGGACTTGCAGAGAAATATGCAAGAACTAAGGAAGGAGAATACAGAAATAAAACAAGCTCTGGAAGGACTTCAAAACAGAATGGATGAGATGCAAAAGACCATTAATGGACTAGAAAACAGAGAACAGGAATGGAGCGAAGCTGATGCAGAGAGAGATAAAAGGATCTCCAGGAATGAAAGAATTCTAAGAGAGCTGAGTGACCAATCAAAACAGAACAATATCCGCATTATAGGGGTACCAGAAGAAGAAGAGAGAGAAAAATGGATAGAAACTGTCTTTGAAGAAATAATTGCCAAAAACTTCCCCAAACTAGAGGAAGAAATGGCCTCTCAGACCACAGAGGTACACAGAACTCACATGACAAGGGATCCAAGGAGGGCAACACCAAGACACATAATAATTAAAATGGCAAAGATCAAAGACAAGGACAAAGTATTAAAGGCAGCCAGAAAGAAAAAAAAGGTTACCTACAAAGGAAAACCCATCAGGCTATCATCAGACTTCTGAACAGAAACCCTACAGGCCAGAAGAGAATGGCATGAAATACTTAATGCAATGAAACAGAAGGGCCTTGAACCAAGACTACTGTATCCAGCACGAATATCATTTAAATATGAAGGAGGGATTAAACAATTCCCAGACAAGCAAAAGTTGAGGGAATTTGCCTCCCACAAACCACCTCTACAGGGCATCCTACAGGGACTGCTCTAGATGGGAGCACCCCTAAAAAGAGCACAGAACAAAACACCCAACATATGAAGAAGGGAGGAGGAGGAGTAAGAAGGGAGAGAAATAAAGAATCATCAGACTGCGTTTATAATAGCTCAACAAGTGAGTTAAGTTAGACAGTAAGATAGTAAAGAAGGTAACCCTGAACCTTTGGTAACCACAAACTTAAAGCCTGCAATGGCAATAAGTTCATACTTCTCAATAATCACCCTAAATGTAAATGGACTGAATGCACCAATCAAAAGACACAGAGTAAAAGAATGGATAAAAAAGCAAGATCCATCCATATGCTGCTTACAAGAGACTCACCTCAAACCCAAAGACATGCACAGACTTAAAGTCAAGGGATGGAAAAAGATATTTCATGCAAACAACAGAGAGAAGAAAGCAGGTGTTGCAATTCTGGTACCAGACAAAACAGACTTCAAAATAAAGAAAGTAACAAAAGACAAAGAAGGACATTACATAATGATAAAGGGCTCAGTCCAACAAGAGGATATAACCATTATAAATATATATATGCACCCAATACAGGAGCACCAACATACCTGAAACAAATACTAACAGAACTAAAGGAGGAAATAGAATGCAATGCATTCATTCTAGGAGACTTCAACACACCACTCACTCCAAAGGACAGATTTACCAGACAGAAAATAAGTAAGGACACAGAGGCACTGAACAACACACTAGAACAGATGGACCTAATAGACATCTACAGAACTCTACATCCAAAAGCAACAGGATACACATTCTTCTCAAGTGCACATGGAACATTCTCCAGAATAGACCACATACTAGGCCACAAAAAGAACCTCAGTAAATTCCAAAAGACTGAAATCCTACCAACTTTTCAGACCACAAAGGCATAAAACTAGAAATAAACTGTACAAAGAAAGCAAAAAGGCTCACAAACACATGGAGGCTTAACAACACGCTCCTAAATAATCAATGGATCAATGACCAAATCAAAATGGAGATCCAGCAATATATGGAAACAAATGACAACAACAACACTAAGCCCCAACTACTGTGGGACACTGCAAAAGCAGTCTTAAGAGGAAAGTATATAGCAATCCAGGCATATTTAAAAAAGGAAGAACAATCCCAAATAAATGGTCTAATGTCACAATTATCGAAATTGGAAAAAGAAGAACAAATGAGGCCTAAAGTCAGCAGAAGGAGGGACATAATAAAGATCAGAGAAGAAATAAATAAAATTGAGAAGAATAAAATAATAGCAAAAATCAATGAAACCAAGAGCTGGTTCTTCGAGAAAATAAACAAAATAGATAAGCCTCTAGCCAGACTTATTAAGAGGAAAAGAGAGTCAACAGAAATCAACAGTATCAGAAATGAGAAAGGAAAAATCACGACGGACCCCACAGAAATACAAAGAATTATTAGTGAGTACTATGAAAACCTGTATGTTAACAAGCTGAAAATCCTAGGAGAAATGGACAACTTCCTAGAAAAATACAACCTTCCAAGACTGACCCAGAAAGAAACAGAAAATCTAAACAGACCAATTACCAGCAACGAAATTGAAGCGGTAATCAAAAAACTACCAAAGAACAAAACCCCCGGGCCAGATGGATTCATCTCGGAATTTTATCAGACATACAGGAAAGACATAATGCCCATTCTCCTTAAAGTTTTCCAAAAAATAGAAGAGGAGGGGACTCTCCCAAACTCATTCTATGAAGTTAACATCACCCTAATACCAAAACCAGGCAAAGACCCCACCAAAAAAGAAAACTACAGACCAATATCCCTGATGAACGTAGATGCAAAAATACTCAACAAAATATTAGCAAACCGAATTCAAAAATACATCAATAGGATCATACACCATGACCAAGTGGGATTCATCCCAGGGATGCAAGGATGGTACAACATTCGAAAGTCCATCAACATCATCCACCACATCAACAAAAAGAAAGACAAAAACCACATGATCATCTCCATAGATGCTGAAAAAGCATTTGACAAAGTTCAACATCCATTCATGATAAAAACTCTCAGCAAAATGGGAATAGAGGGCAAGTACCTCAACATAATAAAGGCCATCTATGATAAACCCACAGCCAACATTATATTGAACAGCGAGGAGCTGAAAGCTTTTCCTCTGAGATCGGGAACTAGACAGGGATGCCCACTCTCCCCACTGTTATTTAACATAGTACTGGAGGTCCTAGCCACGGCAATTAGACAAAACAAAGAAATACAAGGAATCCAGATTGGTGAAGAAGAAGTTAAACTGTCACTATTTGCAGATGACATGATACTATACATAAAAAACCCTAAAGACTCCACCCCAAAACTACTAGAACTGATATCGGAATATGGCAAAGTTGCAGGATACAAAATTAACACACAGAAATCTGTGGCTTTCCTATACACTAACAATGAACCAACAGAAAGAGAAATCAGGAAAACAACTCCATTCACAATTGCATCAAAAAAAATAAAATACCTAGGAATAAACCTAACCAAAGAAGTGAAAGACTTATACTCTGAAAACTACAAGACACTCTTAAGAGAAATTAAAGGGGACACTAACAGATGGAAACTCATCCTATGCTCGTGGCTAGGAAGAATTAATATCGTCAAAATGGCCATCCTGCCCAAAGCAATATACAGATTTGATGCAATTCCTATGAAACTACCAGCAACATTCTTCAATGAACTGGAACAAATAATTCAAAAATTCATATGGAAACACCAAAGACCCTGAATAGCCAAAGCAATCCTGAGAAAGAAGAATAAAGTGGGGGGGATCTCACTCCCCAACTTCAAGCTCTACTATAAAGCCATAGTAATCAAGATAATTTGGTACTGGCACAAGAACAGAGCCACAGACTAATGGAACAGACTGGAGAATCCAGACATTAACCCAGACATATATGGTCAATTAATATTTGATAAAGGAGCCATGGACATACAATGGCGAAATGACAGTCTCTTCAACAGATGGTGCTGGAAAAACTGGACAGCTACATGTAGGACAATGAAACTGGACCATTGTCTAACCCCATATACAAAAGTAAACTCAAAATGGATCAAAGACCTGAATGTAAGTCATGAAACCATTAAACTCTTGGAAAAAAACATAGGCAAAAACCTCTTAGACATAAACATGAGTGACCTCTTCTTGAACATACCTCCCCGGGCAAGGAAAACAACAGCAAAAATGAACAAGTGGGACTATATTAAGCTGAAAAGCTTCTGTACAGCAAAAGACACCATCAATAGAACAAAAAGGAACCCTACAGTATGGGAGAATATATTTGAAAATGACAGATCCGATAAAGGCTTGACGTCCAGAATATATAAAGAGCCTCAACAAACAAAAAACGAATAACCCAAATAAAAAATGGGCAGAGGAACTGAACAGACAGTTCTCTAAAAAAGAAATACAGATGGCCAACAGACACATGAAAAGATGCTCCACATCGCTAATTATCAGAGAAATGCAAATTAAAACTACAATGAGGTATCACCTCACACCAGTAAGGATGGCTGCCATCCAAAAGACAAACAACAACAAATTGTGGCGAGGCTGTGGAGAAAGGGGAACCCTCCTACACTGCTGGTGGGAATGTAAATTAGTTCAACCATTGTGGAAAGCAGTATGGAGGTACATCAAAATGCTCAAAACAGACTTACCATTTGACCCAGGAATTCCACTCCTACGAATTTACCCTGAGAACACAGCAATCAAGTTTGAGAAAGACAGATGCACCCCTATGTTTATCGCAGCACTATTTACAATAGCCAAGAATTGGAAGCAACCTAAATGTCCATCGATAGATGAATGGATAAAGAAGATGTGGTACATATACACAATGGAATACTACTCAGCCATAAGAAAAGGGCAAATCCTATCATTTGCAGCAACATGGATGGAGCTGGAGGGTATTATGTTCAGCAAAATAAGCCAAGCAGAGAAAGAGAAATACCAAATGATTTCACTCATCTGTGGAGTATAAGAACAAAGGAAAAACTGAAGGAACAAAACAGCAGCAGAATCACAGAACTCAAGAATGGACTAACAGGTACCAAAGGGAAAGGGACTGGGGAGGATGGGTGGGTAGGGAGGGATAAGAGGTGGGGAGAAGAAGGGGGGTATTAAGATTAGCATGCATGGGGTGGTGGGAGAAAGGGGAGGGCTGTACAACACAGAGAAGACAAGTAGTGATTCTACAACATTTTGCTATGCTGATGGACAGTGACTGTAAAGGGGTTTATAGGGGGGACCTGGTATAGGAGAGAGTCTAGTAAACATAATATTCATCATGTAAGTGTAGATTAATGATAACCAAAAAAAAAAAAAAAAAAAGCAGTTCCTGTGTGGTGACCTCCAATGAGTTCTACACAATGGTATAAAGGGCATATAAAAGTGTAGGCAAAGGGTCTGTTTGTGTTTATACAGAGGATCAAAGCCTAATTTGGCTACCCCAAAAATGCACTAAGATACAATATGAAAAAGAACTTCCAACATCAGCACTCTCTGGAAGACTCATGCCAGAAGATGATCATCAAAAAACCCCAACAAAGATCCACGCACTGCTACAGGTGTAGATGCACTCATCCCACCGGTTCCTGGACTTGCCATGGGAATGAAGAAGGAGATATCTAAGCTGGCCTGTGCATACAGTAAAACAACAAATTTGACTGGATCTATACTGTTGGAACTCAACCAAGAATTAGGAGAGGTGCAAATTGTAGCACTCCAAAATCTTACAACTACAGACTATTTACTGTTAAAAGAATATACGCGATGTGAACAGTCCCCAGGAATAAGTCTACTCAGCCATAAGAAATGGGAAACCCAGGAATGGGCTGTTTTAATCTGTCTGATTTCTCTCTGACTGTTCAAGTTCAGTTGGACAATATCCACCATATCATAGATAAGTTTTCACAAATGCCTAAGGTTCCTAACTGGTTTTCTTGGTTTCACTGGAGATGGCTGGTAATTATAGGTATGCTTTGGTTATGTAACTGTATTCCTATTATGTTAATGTGTGTGTGCAATTTAATTAGTAGTTTAAAACCTATACATGCTTATGTTACTCTACAAGAAGATATGTCAAAGAAATAATCTTCCCATGTTTTCTTCCGCCTGCTACTTTTATAGCTTTTCTTCTTCCTTCCTAATTACAACCCTTAAATAGAATTCGTGCCTCATATCGAATTTACCGTGTATCATAATTCTTCCAAGTGGTAAAGATACCTCAAGACAAATGGTGGGCATAGAGGCCACAGGGCATAAATATGCAAAGAAGTAAAAAACTAACCTTTTCAAACAATAAGGCTTCTCTCTCACTTACCAACTTTACATTTCCCTGTATGGCCCCGGAAGATGACTGGTTAGCCAGAGACGGGTAAGATTCCTCAAGGGAGGAACAACCTAAGACAGGCACAGTTGTAGGGGGGCCATCAGGTGAGAAATTGGGGATCAACAGAGGTGAGGCTTAGAACCTCTCCCCCCTTGTTCTGAGAGAAATCTGCTGCATCCGTGGATGTTTTATTGCCCTTGTCTAGCTTGGATTAACACATAGTCTACAGGTACACACCTGATCATCTACATTTGCTCTCTTACAACACTAAACTATGTTTTCTACCTTTATCTTGTATCTACCTACCACTTCAGCATTTTATTAAAAATAATAATAATTAAGAGAGAAATGTGGTATCCACATATAAATCAAGTATAAAAATCAAACGAATATTCATATTTGAACTGATTGTTTATAGTTCATAATGCGTGATCAAAACCGAAAGTTTCTGTGATGACTGCCCTTGTACTGTTCACCATGTAACTTATTCACTATGTAAGAATTTGTTCTCCATGTAAGAACTTGTTCGTTATGCTTCAGAAGATTGGAGACTGATGAAAATTAGGCTTGGGGTGGATTAATGATTGTGCATTGACTCCCCTATACAGAATTTTATTGTTGTTAACAACTATTTGATCAATAAATAGGAGAGATGCCCTCAAAAAAAAAAAAAAGTACACACTTACAATTGTAAAATAAGTAAGTAACCGGGATGTAATGTATAGCATAAGGAATATAGTCAAAATATTGTAACAACTTGGTATGGTGACAGCTGGTACCTAGAATTATCATGTATATAAATGTTGAATCACTGTGTTGTACACCTGAAACTGTAATACTGTGTGTCAACTACCCTTCAATAAAAAATAATTATCTACAAAAAAAAAATTTCTGATTTGCATGCAAGCCTACCTCAATAAAATAAAAATTATATTGACAATTTAAAATGAAAAAAAAAAAAAGTTAGAGAAATTCCAAAATTAATAATGACGTAAAATCAGAATCTGGAAAGACAAGAAATCAAAGCAGTTTTCACCCCGAGGACACATATTCAACCCTGAGCACACTGAGCTACAGTTTTGGTGACTAAATAGAGTGCTAGGAGCAGAAGACAAATCACAGGACCAGCTCAAGATAGGAGATCTAGTAAGCCATGTCTACATAAAATAATTCTCTTAAAGAGCTATATCAGGGTATAGCAATGGACCAGAATAAATAAGACCCTTAGAAAAAGACAAAACCCATCTTCACTGTCAATCTTGACACTGAGGGGAATGAATATCTCCTTTGAGAATTCATTATTATGAGCCAGCCATATCTGCAGAATAATCCCAAAGATCTTACACCGAGATTTATATTGAACTTTTCCTGGATTATTAGTAGCCCTGGGCTTCTAGCAGAAGCAAATCATCTGGATGAACATACCTTCAGAATTACCTCATAGAATTTATGTAGAGCTCCATTAAACAGGAGTTCAAAGTCAAAAATCTCAACACTCACAAGTAAAGAAGCCACAAAACAAGAAAGCCAGCACAAAGGACAAGACTATCAAAATAGAAAATATGAGGCATAAAAGCAAATATGTCCAATCCATTTAAAGGAATCAGAGAGAAAAGTGACCATGTAATGTAAGTAAGGAAAACACCTATAAAGCGACTAAGTTGATTTGTTAGAGAAAGAACTTTTAGAAATTCTACAGAAATACTACTGGAGAAGGAAAACAGGGTCGAGGGACTGGTCCTTCCCAGATATTAAGAATTATAATAGAACTATAAAAATCAAACATTTGTTATTAATGCAGGAGTAATCAAATTGAAGAGTGGAGAACAGATATCCCCCAAAAAGAGCTACTTCTGTAAATGGGGGAATTGTAAATTGGTTATTTGTGGAAAAAAAATTTAATAGGATCTCTGCCTTAAATAAAAATAAAAATAAATTCTAAAAAAAAAAATTAGAGAGAGAGAAATACAACACTAAAGAAAAACATCAATAACAAGAGAAGAGTATAACAAAGAAAGGAACGGAGAGGAGCTATGAAAAAACAGCCAAAAAGCAATAAAATGGCAAAATAATAGTGGGTTACTCAACCTAGTGTTAACTGTGAACATGGGTTCTCTTTGTTCATGCAAGTATCTCTGAAGCCCTATTCTCTCTGGCCCTGGACCAGAACACAGAGGAGTAGAGAAAGGCGCTCCCTGTCCTCAGGCCAGATGCACTGCCTATGGGTCATCTTAGCCAATACACGCTGTTCAAAAAACAAGCTCTTACCTTCATTACAAGCAAGGTGGGCAAAAAAAGCGATCATCTGCACTGTTTTACCAAGCCCAGCTTCATCTGCCAATATGCCATTAAGGTTCTTCCGGTAGAGCTTGGCCAACCAGTCCAGGCCAATCTTCTGATAATCTCTCAGTGCCCCATACAAAAGTGATGGGGTGCCCAACTTCACCTGCAGTGACAGACAAACAAGTAAGCAGCTCTCTCCTTGTAACCATCACAACTGTACCTCCAAAACAGACACAGCCACGAAACGATTAGCCTACTGAACATCACGAATATGACCTACAGATAACAGGAAAAGAACACTGCTATTTGCTTTTCGTAACAATGTCTGCAGTTGGGACAAAGAGTGTATGTGGCAGCACGGAAGCCTTTCCCAGCCTCACCAAGGCACCACCCCCATGCGGAAGCACAGCGCCTCACCGCAGGGCTGATCCGCGCACTGCCCTTGGGCAGGACAGCCTCAGCCACAGCGGTCACTTCTGCGATGTCCTTTGTGTGAGGTTTCCCGAGAGTCACTCTCTCTGCAGCTTTAAACTGGTCCATAATGAACAGCGAGTCAATGAGCACCACATCCTTCCCACTCTCCCAGTCACCTGGGCAGTCTTCTGACTCTGCAAGCGATGGACAAATGGGTTTTATGAGCCTACTTATCATTTAAAGAAAGGTGGCAGGTGGGGGGAGTTGACAGAATCCACATAGTTCAAGTACAGAATTAAGCAGTAGTTTTTTAATTCTAATCTGATTTATGTACCTGACAATGCCACCCAGATGAACACGTACAGACTTAGGAAACTCTCAAGCATGGGGCTACTCTGGAAAGCCCTCCAGGGAGAAGTGGAGAATGTCTCCGTAGCAAGTAGGAGCTAGTATCATCAATCGACTTACAGGCATCTGAGGGTTTAGTGACTACCCCTCCACCACCAAGACAGGAAGCAGTTCCAAGTATGGGCAAGCAGGGACCCAATCCTTCTACATCCTGTTGTAAACAGCACGGGTCCTGAACACCCCTAGCCTCACCTCCCCTCCCCTCCCCTCTCCCAGGCCATCTGTGTCTGATCATCAGAACAAGTGCAAAAAGAATAGGGGAAGTAGAGTCTTTGGTGGCCTGTGTGTCTGCTTGGAATGTCTAATAAAAGTAAAATAAACACCTTAAAATTGGTGTATTAAACAAATGTAGCACAGCCTGAATAAATATATAAATTTAGGTCCACAAAACAATAATTCATATAAATCTGGAGAAAAATATTTCTACATCATTCACAACTTGATGAAGTGCTCTGATAATGTGCCAAGTTCATAAATGAAAATAAAAAGCCTAAAATTCAGGGAAACTTCAATATAAAATTACATATTAAAAATATTTCCAACTTCTTTCATCAGACTAGAAGAATGATGGTGATTCTTGAGCTCTGTCCCAAGCACCTTCTCTGGAGGCACATCCTGTTTTTGCCTTATGCTGAAATTTTCAAAGATGCCAAACAGACCTTCTTCCTCGCTTGTCTCCTCACTGGCAGGGTTAGGCTGGGGCCACTGGAAATTCGGCAGAAAGGCACCCTCATACAACTTCATCAGGTCAACTAAGGGCAATTCAGCTGGAAAGGATTGCAGAAGAAAGTGGTTATTTTACACCAACAGGGTGGGTGAGGGAGGAAAGCACACCTGGGAGGGTCAAGCGAAGGGAAAGGACCCTTACCACAGATGTGCCTTTTCCTGGCTTTAAATAATTCCTTGGACAAAGTATGTATTTTCTAAAAGCACATTTACATTTTCCAAAACTAATGGTTGCCCACTCCTGACACAAGGTCTAAGACATTTTCTTTATAAAGACAAGAATCTTCAAACTGAAATGAAAAAACTCTTTTACTCATAAAAGAAGATGTATTCTGAAATAATCTACTAAGTGTACAGGGAAATCCACAGACTAATAAACAAAAATATGAAAAATACTAATGGTGGAAAATAATTAGTAGATATGATACTCAAAAATACAAAATAACAAATAAAAGTTAAAAAAAAATATTTTTAAATTATGGTAAAAGACTGTTAATGTTTTGTATAAAAAGCTCACCCTAATTGATTAAAAACCCACCACAGTAAAGTGCCAGTTGTAACAGGCAAAGGGTGTGGGACTTTCTCACACACAAACCACACGGTACAGGTTCATGAGGGGCTCCTAACTGGGCATATCTCTGCAAGTCATATGGTGCACAATTGGGCCTCTACTGAAGTGGCAACCCTCCTCAAAGTCACAACGTTGGAGGAGTATAATGAACCAGGCTCTCAAGCACTGCAAGCAAAGGCATAAACCAATTTCATGTTTCTGGAAACCAGTATGGAAAGCTGAAGACTCTAAAATCTTGCACCCTCTGACCTCCTTATTTCTACTTCCATGTGTCTGTCCAGCGTAGTAAGCAGACACTCAGACCCAGACTCATGCTCAAGCAGTCCCAGACAGTGCCACATACAAGCAGGAAAAGCATGTTAATGGAGTCGAATACTTGTGATATGTGGCTGCTCTGCATGTGTACTTTATGTCAGTAACGTGTGGTCAAAGTAACAAATGCTACGGGGAAGGACCCCAAACGAGCAATACTAAAGACGCCTCTCATTTAAGACTAAAAACAATCCAGTGATTTCATTTGTTTGTAATTTACATATTCATCATACCAAGAAAAATCAACTGTAGAGTCTAGGTGGTGGGTATACGGGTGTGTATAAGGTTCTTTCCACTTTTCTATAAATTTGAATGCTTTCATAACACAATGCTGGAAAATGTACATATACATCATATAATGGCTAAGTAGGAAAAAACAGGAGGAACAACTAAAAAACAACTGCAACAAAATAATTCATTAAGGTGTCTTAGAACAAAATACACAGAAATTAACAGCCTTCACACACATACCTAGTTAGGAAGTATAATGGAGAATACTCCATATAGTCAGAGAGTTAAACACCAAAACTGAATTTGTCAGAAAGCACGAACAGGTTCCTGGGCAATGTGAGAGGAGGCCTGACAGGGCACAGACTTGACTGGTAAGACTCAGCACACCTCCCAGCGACACCATCCCCGCCCACACGGGCCAGGGCTAACCTGGGGGACTTCCAGGTGGTGTGGCTTGCAAGGGTCAGCAGTGAGAACTGCCTCACTTGGGGATCACCTGCTCTGGGGAGGCCAGCCACCAGGTCACCATGTTATGAGGATGTGTCCCGTGTGAGGGACTGCCAACAGTCAGCAAGCCTGTGGGGGGGGCAGGGCAGAGGCCCAGCCTTCTGATGGCCTTGCCCTTGTGAGGCTTGAGCAGAGACACAGCCCACAGTGCCCAACTCCTGACCCCCAGGAACTGGTAAAGTGCTGAAGCACCAACTGAGCACAGAAGCTAACATGCCAAGGATGCATGTGGCCATGAGAAAGCCGGACTGAAAGCCTAAGTAAGAGAGGAGAGAAAATGAGCTCTGGGTTTGAACCAGGCAAGTACAACTAACGCCCACTGCACTCGGCCTTTCTGGGTTAAGTATTCCCTCTCCGATCAAGGACAAACCACAGGCACCCACCACAGCACCCCTAGTTCTATGCTTCACTCCAAGGAAAAGTTGTCACTCTTCACAGATGAAGCGAGTGTACACACAGAATCATGCCAGAGTTCAGCAGGGGCAGTGGATTTAAGATTAACACACAAAAATCAGCTGCACTTCTGTATACCAGCAACACTCTGAAAATACAGACCTAAAAAATACAGCATTTGCTACAACTTCAAAAACAGTAACAATGCCTAGAAATAAATCTAATAAAAAGCATGCGATCATAAAATGTGACTAGAAGCAGCTGAAGAGGACATCAGACTGGGAGAGGCTGACTTCATAAAGATGCAACTCTCCAACCACCACTAACTGAACTGAGCTGACTCTAAGGTATTTCTGAAATGGGCCCAAATAGTCATGACTCTCCTAAAAAGAGCTCAGTAGAATTTACCTAACCAGACCTCAGGGGTTACCACAAGCCCAGAGGGATGAGGTATTGGTGAGGAGGGCACAGTAAGGGACAAAGGCCCCAGAAAGAGCCCAGCTTGTCAGGACACAGGCTACTGCCCCTCACCTCACAGCACACGGAAAGCACTTCCAGACAACTGAAGACATCATCAGAGCCAAACAAAATTTTAGGTCATACAGAAGGACACCCTTATGAAGTTGAGGTAAGAAAGTCTTTTTAAACAAGAATAAAATCAATTACACTAAAACTATGAACAGCTGTTCAGGAAGAAGTGCCACCAGGAACTGGAGGAAGTTTCCGCAATAATACAATCAACCAAGACCCCAGGACACACGAAGAACACCTGCTGTCAATACAGAAAAGAAAACCTAAAACCAAAGGACACCAACAGCAGAGGAACTAGTGGAAAGATGCTGCACCTCATCAGCTATCAGAACAGCACAGCGCGAGCCACGAGACGCTGCCATTCCTCACCCACCAGACCTGAGGTCGGGAGCCAGGTACAAGCACTGGGACCCACCCACGGCCGGCCTCACACAGCTGCCACCCCACGGAGCCATGCCTGCCCAAGTACATGGGGAACATGGGTGGCCAGGACTGCGGGGAGCCCACCAGATGCCCACCCAGCACACAGTGAGCAATCTGCGACATGTCCACACGTGGACCACCACCTCGCAGTGAGACTTAGTGAATTCATAGCAAAATTCAACAATATGGATGGAACTCAGGGACAGAAGGGCTGAGCTGACTGAATAAAGCAAGTGCTGAGCCCATGGTGTGATCCTGAACACACGAAGTTTGGACACCTGAAGCCAGCAGCGTGTTCAGGAGTATGCAGGGAGGGGAGACCCAGCCTAGGGGTGACACCATGGTGGCCTCACCCAGGACATGGCCCCACAGCAGTGGAGTGCACCGTGGGGCCTAGGCCTGGCTCAGTCTGCTAGGGGTTCTCCTAGTAAGGTACGTGCAGCCTACCTTCTCGGGCCAAATTAGACAGCTCTGCCTGGTGGTCCACGGCCCCTTCATTGGCTTCCTCCTCCTCGATTGTCTCCTCCTCGTCATCCACTGAAACAGCCAAATGTCAATGAGACACCTGGCTGCCTCTTCTACTACTTAAGAAACAATTTAGCTACAAGAGAATCAAGACTCGCTTGTCTAGTTCCTCAGGTTCAATTTGGAAATGAAAGTTTACTGAGTGAGCAGGATACAGGCAGCAGGCTTTGTCTTACATCTTGTCTGAGGACTCAGCCTGGTTTTCAGGAACCCGTGGACCGCAGGCTGACCTGGAGTGGTAGGCATGGCACGCCTGCCTGCAGAGTTCTGCTGCAGGAAGACGCAGGGTGGAGGGCTGCCTGAGCTACAAGGGACCTGTCATTGCCTATTCCAGCAAGACCCACCTCTCAGCTTGACTCCTGTCCTGTGCACCTGCACTCACTCCCAGTAGAAGCCCAGCCCATGGCGGAGAAAAGCCCCTGGAGCCCGCAGCTGGCTCTGTGTCCCTGAGCACCCCTCCATCCTAGCGAGAGTCCTGCCCTGGGGTCTTGCAGGCAGAACAGCACCTTCTCTCCCACCAACCCCCATCCTCTCTCCCAGCAGCCAGCTCAACATTAGGCCTCTCCTAGCACACACAATCCTGCACTTCCCTCCCCCAAGCCAACTCCTCATTCCTCCTGCAAAACCCCCACCACCCCCCAAAGACACCATCACCAGCCCAGTGGACACTCTGGTCCAGGAGACACTCTAGCCCTGGCAGTGCTGAGTGGGCAGCACACCTTCAGACAGCCATGCAGATGGTGCAGGCCACCAGCAGGACCAACCTTCCTCATCAGGTAAATATGTGCTGGCTTTCCTTTTCCTTCCAGACATCCCCAGACCCTGAAACAGAATAAATTGCATACATGAGACCTTAAAGCACAAGACGGGAACTGAAGCAGAGAAGGGTATTCCATGTGCACCTAAGAGAGCAGTTGGGGGCCCATGACAGGCATGCAGCTCCATCCAGCCCATCAAGGAAAGAAGGGTGCTGGGCTCAGCTGCATCTTCCCAGGGTGCCAAGTTAACACCCCACAGAGCCTAAAACTAGAAAGAATCAGTCTTTCCTCAACATAGACTGCTTCTACAATGAAAGGGAACATGCATAGTCTACAATTTTCTCCAAAAATGACTAATCCTGCTTCCCCAAGCCCCATGTCTCATTTGCACTATCTCCACTCTCTAACACAGTGCAGCAACAGTCCTCAACTTACCAGGAAATTTTCCGGTAATGCATCAAGTCCCTTGGGTCGAGACTCTTTTCCTAAAGAGACAGGGAACATGACTCATTTTCACTATAACTGTGGAGATGATATCCTCTATGCCTGTTGGGGCCACACCCTGGGGGCTCTTCTCCAAGAGGAAGGAACAGCAAAAATGAATTCCACCTTCTCCCTTCTGGTAACCGGGGCGACAACAGAACCCTTCCACCCACAAAGTGTGCTGGTGGCTCTGCAGAAACCCAGGCGTCTCCCATCCAGAGAGGGACAGAGGAGCTAAACAGCAGTTTCTTTTTCAGGATTTGTATAGATAATTTATGCACTGCAGAGGCAGTGCACTGGCCAGGTACAGAGGGACCCCACAGGGCCAATGCCTCAGTGAGCTCACCTCACAGTTCAGGGACCAGCCTCATGGGCAGGCTCAGAGCCTCAATTCTGGGAGTGCCCCAAAACTGATCAACCTGGGGGTGCTGACTCATAATAGCAAATCTCAAGGACTGAAGTATACTGCTGGTACAGCCCCACATAGAGACACACGATGCTAAGCCAGCCAGACATCTGATCCACACATTGCTCATGGCCCTGTGAGCAGAAATTCGGAATAAAGTACAGTTCCAAAAGGGTCAAGCCTTTTGAGTGTCATACCTCTCCTGGAAACTCTCTGTAAGTGGAAGGCCTTTTTCCTTTTTTCTTCCAATTCTACTTGTAGTTTTATTTCCACAACCTAAATACAAGGAGGCAAATAAATCTGTTATTAAGGATGGAAAGAACATTAGTCCTGTATAAGAAAATACACACTCTAAAAGCAGTTATGCCAACCTTGCTTCAAATTGCTTCAAAAAGCAGCTTTCAGTTTGGTACCTTTCATTTCCTTTGTATCTAACTGCATCCTGCCCAAATTCTATCAGGCAGTGAAACGACGGGGTGTTTTTGAGAAGGCAGCAAGAGACAGAGCAGCCATCTGAAATGAGCTGCCTTAATGATCTAAGCTAACCCCACAAGGACTGCTTGGAGGGCAGCCATAACAGACAGGCAGGAAGAACCAGGTCATCCAGGGAGCCAGTGTCCAGCACGCGCAGAGTGGCTCTGGCCCCCATGTGCACCTGGCCTCAGGCCATGGCCAGCAGGCAGCCTGGCCAACCGACTCAGCCTGGATTTTCAGGACAGCAGGAAAATTCCAGAATTACCTGCTCAATATTTGACCAGAAGCACTCTATCTCTCGCGCTGTGGAAGCAGCGATCCGTCTCAGGCGGTCCTGTGCCTCCCTCTTCCCCCGCTCCTCACGAGCCTTCTTTTCCTCATGGTGACGCACTACAGTTCTCACGAGCTGGTAATGACAGTTCAACAACTTTGGGTTGTCTGTGTCGTGCCATAAGACAAAGTTTCTTAGAAATCGCCTCAGCCCGTAAGCGTGCACAGTCCACAGAGATGCAAGCATACCCGCTCAAGGGCACACTTGGGGCAACACCGGTGCCAGCGAGACCACAACCAGCATTCTGCTCCACTCTTCTAGAAGCTGTTATTCCACTAAGTGCACATATTTTTCTCCAAAAAGGAAAACCACACTGTGTTACAATCCTTTCCCTATTTAATATATGATTAACATCTTCCCACGAATAAACATAGATCAACATCACTTTTAATGGGCATTGTTTCCATTGCATGAATGAAGAAAAATTTATTTGATCCCCAGGTATGAAAAAGGTTGAGTTGGGATAAGTCACATTTTTTCAGGCTTTTGCATTAAACTGCCAAAATGCTTTCCAGAATTCATGCTCCTAACTTCAAAAGGTGCCACAGAGTACCTTTGAATGAACATGAGCCCAGAGCACAGCACAGCTGCTGGCCAGATTATAGGCGAGACACATGCCAAAGCCAGGCCGCCTCCCCCCACAGCACCCGTGGGACCTCACCTTGTTGGGTGCACACCCCTCACAGGAAGCCTCCTGCTCAGGCCTCTGCTCTGTCTCCCAGGTAGGAGGGCAGCGGCAGGCACAGCCATGGCTCAGTGGCCCCCAGCCCTGCTCCTTAGCACTCACCCAATTCCTCCGCCCCATGTCCATGCACTCAGGACCATCTTCTTTGTGAAAAGGAAGCACACAAGCAGCAATCTGGGTTTCTCCTCAAGTACTCAGGAATCTGACTCACCCACTAATCCAGACCCCAATATCCTTTACACTTAGACCCCACCAATCTCCTGTGGTCTTGGCCTTTCTCTACTAAACCTGAGCAGGGAAAGCAACAGGGAGAGGTCTGGGTAGGAGGTAGACAGGGTGGGGGTACACACAGGGTTCACCTCAGCCCCAAGAGGGTAGGAAATAAGGAGGAAGCATGTGGGCCCAAGGAGCAAAGGTGGGTAGCAGTGAAAGGGAGAAGCAGGCCCAGAGCAGTTCACACACACAGGAGGGCAGCTGCCCCACATCCGGGCCTGGGAGTCTGGACGGCAGTCACTTCCCACCTTTCTGGCATTGGCAGGGGCACCTCCTAGAGGGGTCTTCCTAGGGCTGGGTGCCCGCTTTGGGACAAGCAAGGTGGACACAGATTCTCGGCCAGAGCTGGAGAGAAAGTGGGCCAGATGACAGGCAGAGCAGGTGGCAGGTAGCCTGGAGCCCCCTAGCCTCCCCAGGCCCAAGCCCAGCACCAGCCTGGATTGGGGCTGCAGGCATCCTCATTCTGGCTGCCAGGCAACGGGCAAGAACAGGAGCCTAAGAACACACCAAGCAGCAGCAGGGAAGACGTAGTGCCCAACCATGCCCACTGCAGATGACGATGCCCCTTGAAG
This sequence comes from Manis javanica, assembly GCF_040802235.1. NCBI lineage: Eukaryota > Metazoa > Chordata > Mammalia > Pholidota > Manidae > Manis > Manis javanica. The sequence goes on along the minus strand of NC_133170.1, from coordinate 65,930,972 downwards.
GCACAGTTACTTCCCCAGAAAGACAGCCTGCACATGCACTGGGGTCAAAGAGCCTTTGGAGAGCTTGTCCAAGACACCGCCACTCACGGCACCACCCACTGCACACCAAGAGCCATGGCTGCCGCATCATTGCTAACCTACCTTCTTGGCAGCAGCCACCTTCCACCGTCTCTCCTGGGCAAAGTCGGTGGCCATCCACTGCATCTCCTCTAGCAGATAGTCCCAGTGAGATTTGGGGCGTGGGGCCTCCTGCAGCTTAGGGAGCCGTCTAAGGGACCACAGGCCTTCTTTCCGTAAATCTGCTATTCTCTGATGGATCTGGTTTTCCTACAAAGAGTATAGGGAGTGGGAGTTGTTCAGCAAGCAATTATTAAGTGACTTCCACTAATTCATGAGACCCTGTTACTAAAAAGATAAGACTGGACTGGACACAAAGGTCAGAGTGGCCCTAAAAAAGGTAAGAGGACAAGCAATCCTTTCTGAGCAGCCTTAGAAAAAGCCGAAGCAACAGTCCCACCCCATCTCAGAATCATGGCACAGAACTCACAAGCCACATGTACAGCAGAGTATTCACAAGGAAATAAAGCCTGCCTGAGGTTTGTTCCAAAACCATCGGAAAGGGGAGGAAGAGGACACAAACTGGCCAGCACAATCACTGCTGGAGCTGGGCATTGGGAGCCCTACACTGATCCCCTAATAAAGCTGAGCAAGGCAACCCCTCAGTACCCCCAGAGCACCAAGCACCAACTCAGTGCTGGGTTGTGCGCACCATCCTAGGAGCTCTGAGACCAGCGCTGATGGAGAGCCCCTTGGCCTGCACCCACAGCCTGCCACCTGACCTGCACCTACAGCCTGCATGGAAAAGACTTTCCACATGTACCTACTGCTGCAGGACAGGTCAAACCACGAGGCTTGAATCATGGTTTCTACTGATCACAGACCATGTTCAATTGTCCTCTCTACTGGGTTCGGTGTTAAGCTCTCTCATCCTTTGAAATTAAAACCCAAAGCACTTTACAAGTTGGGATTCACTGTATCATCATGAGCCCTAAAAAAATTTTCAGTGCACTTACCAGTGCTATTTGTTCGGCCAGCTTATCCTGAGAACTGTCTTGAGGCGGGGTAGCATTCTGAGCTGGGCTCTGCGGTTTTGGGGGAACTGACACAGCTGCCCCTGGAGACCGAGAGGTGACTGGAGACAGAGACTTGCTGGCTGCTGAGGAGGGTCTATTCACTGGGGAAGCCCGTGCAGGGGAGGGTCCCAGGCCCGAACTGCTCACAGGCATGATGGACGAGGTAGAGGAGGAAGGGGGCAGGGGCCGCTGACAGGGCTGAGCAGGGTCCACAGGAGGTCTCGATGCCACAGTCTAGCAGGTAGAAAACAGTCAAGCAAGTGAAGACCAGACTTAAGTGCACCTCACAGAGCCCAAATGCCAAAGACAGCACCACCAGGGACATGCACGCCCCAATACTTCCCTCCCCACAGCAACGGGAGCAAGTGAACCACATTTACAACCATGATAACACACTAAACCCTGTCTGCAAAATATAGTAGTATGTCCTCTAGAAATGAGAATCCAAACCACAATGAGCTATCACCTCCCACCAGTCAGAATGGCCACTATCCAAAAGACAAGAAATGGCAAGTGTTGGTGAAGATGTGGAGAAAAGGGAGCCCTCCTACACTGTTGCTGGGAATGTAAACTGGTGCAGCCGCTGTGGAAAACAGTATGGAGGGTCCAAAAAACTGAAAACAGAAATACCATGTGAACCAGTAATTCCACTTCTGGAAATTTACCCAAAGAAAACCAAATCACTGATTCAAGAAGATACATGCACCCCTATATTTAGCACATATGCAGCATTATATTCATCACAGCATTATTTACAATAGCCAAGATATGGAAGCAACCAAAGTGTCCATCTAGGTGAATGGATAAAGTTGTATATACATACATACATACAATGGAATGTTAGCTATAAAAAAGAATGAAATCCTGCCATTTGTGACTACATGGATGGTCCTAGAGGGCATTAACGCTAAGTGAAGAAAGCCAGAGAAAGACAAATACCATATGATTTCACTTATGTGTGTTATCTAAAAACAAAACACATTCGGGAACACAGACTGGTAGTTGTGACAGGGGAGGGTCTGGGGAATGGGAGAAAAAGGGGAAGGGGATAAAGAGGGACACACTTCAGTTATACGATAATTAATCACGGGGACCAAGGTCCAGTGTAGGGAATGGTCCACAATACTGCAGTATCTGTGGTGGAATGGTAACCACGCTCAGTGTGGTGAGCGTTCAGTAGTGCACCTGACTCTCAGGTCACTGTGCTGTGCTCTTGGAACCAATATACTGTGTGTCAGCTGTACTTCAAAAAGAAATAATAATAAAAGACCCTTTCATCCCACAAAATCAGGCTGAGAACCCACATGTTTTCACACAGTGTCTCATCCCATGTCATGTTTTCCCTTTTTTTTGCCATTTCAGCTCTGTCTCCTCTGCATAATAACTAAAATTTCTAGGTATGTAAGTTTTTTAACAAAAAACAACAATGTTTGTCTTGTGCTTTCCTCTGCAGGCACCCCCACACGGGCAGGCTGAAGGTGAAACACCCTGCTCTGTCACCCCAAGATCACATCTAGACAAGCAGAAGACCAGCAAGGCCAGAGAGTCCCACCCACCTTCACAAAAGACAAGCTAAACCCATGTAGGAATCCTGTCAGGAGGCAGGGGGTTATCAGAGAGCAGGGAAAGCGAGGTACCGCAACACCATAAGAGGCCTGAGGACACACATGTAACCTGGGAAGTGGACAAGGCACCCTCTTTATATCCAAGGAAATGTCTTTCAAGGCAAGTAGCTCTGAATCTGTATCTAAAGTAATTTCCTGCTACCTCAGGTCAGTCAACTACAGCTGGCCACACGCTTCTGGACAGAAAGCTCTGATGGGCCACTCGATGGCACGCTCTGGGGCTGCCTCTGTCCCCACGAGAAAAGCTGAGTGATTTGACAGCAACCACATTGCCTGCAGCGCCTAGAGCCCTGCTGTGGCCCTTCACAGAGTAAGTGTGCCAGCCCTGACCCCACCTGGAAGTACAGGTTAGTGAGTTGGTAACAAGCTTCTTAGAAAGGGTCCTTGTCAGCAATCAGGGCAGGCGGACAGAGCCAAGGAAAAGCCCTGTGCTGCTAGCAGAGCTCAGCTGTCCTGGCAGGAGGGCCTCCTCCTCAGGGTGGGTGTGCAAAAGGCTCTGGAACCAGCGAGGGTGCAAACACAGCCATGATCTTGCCAAGTTATTAGCCCCTTTGGCCTCAGTCCTCTCATGGGTGAAATGGAGAGTAGAAACCCTGCCTCACTGGGCTGGGGGCAGAGGAAATAAAGTTACAGCACCTGGCCTGCAGGAGTGGAGCATGCAAGGCAGCTATGATTGGGCATTGCTATCTCATCCTTAGGTAAGAACAAACTCTACCACGAAGCAAGTAACTAGGAAGAACCTGGACAGCAAGCGCCCGAAGAAATCGGTTGGTGGGTGAGAGGGACAGTGACAGGAAGCAGCTCGCTCATACCCTGCTACAGGAGCTTGCTGAAAGCACCTCCTGCAACCCCTTTAGGGCCCAAGTAGGCCCCAGCACGTACTCCAGGGACCTCCTTATTAGGACGGCAAGCAGTTTGCTGTAATCATTTCAAAAAGGCATCTGGGTAAGTGAATTCATGGAGAAGGTGGGGCATTATGAATACCTGAGTGTGTATCAAGCCAGGTAAGGAATGCCTCGTGCATGTTTGGCAGAGTATAGACTATCCAGACGGGGCAAGGTGCCCTTGGAGGTGGAGGGAGCCTGGGAACAGTTAGGAGCTGGGCCAGCCCCCGCTGGCAGGCTGGCTCCACAGGCCTAGAGAAGGCCTGCCATCCCCAAACCTCCAATCCCATGCTGGTAAGTTGGGCTCTGCCACCTGCCCATACTATTTGGCATATTGAGTGGGACAGGAACACAACATCCTTCACTCAGCTCCCTGTCCTGAGGGCAGCAATAAAAATTATGCAGTTCTCTGGTATTTTAATAATAATAACTATGATTACTGAGCCAAAACAATTACAACTACTGAATTACCAACTGCTGCAAAGCAGAGGAGAAACCACTCAGAGAAAGCGTGCCTGCAGTGTACACCCCACCCCACCAGTGCACCTCTCCAGGCCCCACCAACAGACCGGGGCACAGAGTACCTGTGGCTGGGGCGCCAGCAGAGAGGCCTGCCCCTGTGTCCTCCCAGGCATCAGCGCGTGGGGGGCTGGCTGGGCGGGCTGCAGAGAAGTGGGAGCTCGGCTGGGCGGTGGCGTGTGCACTGGGGCATCTGGCTGTTGGGTCTTCACGGGCATGTGGAGTGGCACCTGCGGCTCCACCACCTGTGGCTGAGGGAACTGCGGGGCCGGTGGCAGAGACACGGCAGAGAGGCCTGAGGAGGGCAGTCTGCCCGGGAGCTGCGGGGGCGGCGTGTGCAGGCTGGCAGCGTTCTGCACCGGGGGCCCCGTGGACGGATCATACTGCTGCTGGCTTTGCTTCTGTCCCGCCAGCTGGGCGGCCTGCGGGGCAGGGGGCATCCCTCCTGCAAGACAGGAACCCAGGGTGCCTTCAGAGTCGGAAGCTCTCACCAAGGACCAGAGCTCCCACTTGGCACTCTCACAGAACTGCCATTCAGAGCTGTTACAGCACAAATGGGAGATTTAACTGGCAGAGGATGCATGTTATACTGGCTCTCACGTTACAAATGAGCACAGAAAAAGCAAAGAAAGGGCTTGGCCTTTGCATGTTAGCACCAAGCAGGAAAGCTATCAAGTAACTACAGGGTGTCCCTACACGGCAGCAAGTAAGGAGACACAGGCATGAGCACCAGAAGCTCCAGGACAGCACAACATGCATCTCCACTGCAGAGACAAGAACTCATCTCCTGGGGTTTCTTCTCAGTGTACTACTGAGACTCAGAAAAACATCCCAATTTCAGAAACCACTTCAAATCTACTACCTTGGCTACACACCATTTTAGTCTGACACTGGTCGTTAAGACCCTCATGCACTGGCTTGTTCTGAGCTGAAAGAGCTCGTTCTGGTGCAGGGTCTTACCTTGAGCAGTTGGCATTAGCTGCTGAAGAGGGACTCCCACACTCGCCCCTGGGTGCTGGAAAACTACGCCTTGGTGACCTACTTCAAGTCGAGGTCTCTTAGACTGCTCTAGAATAATTTTCAGAAAAGGTGAAGTTTGATGTAAAAATAAAGCCGCAAAAGTAATAGAAAAAAATGTGTAATACATATTTTTATACTCTTTGAACAGAGAGGCCATTCTACACATAAACCAAAGTCCAGACAGCATAAAAGGTAAGGTTGATAAATAAAATTTATTTTAGTTAAAAATTTGCAAATGTAAGAAAAAGCATCATAAAAGGCAAAGGGTAAGCCACAACCTAAGAGACAATATTTGCGACACTCAAGGCACAGAAGGCTGGCTTACTCCACATTCAGAGAGCTGACACAGTAACATGAGCAGTGCCAGCAGCCAGACACACAACGTGGGCGGGAGTGTTTTTGGGCTCACAAATGGCTAAAAAGCAGGAGAGAACCTGTGCAACCTCACCATACTGAAGAAAACCACACCCAAAGACCTAAAAGTCCCCGACCACAGGGGCAAAGATGGAAAGATTGATCACACTTAGTGAGATGGCCAAAAGGTAAGAGAACCAGGAACTGCCAATGCCTATCGTTCTGAAGAATAGCACCACCAGTACTCAACTGTGCACACTTTGATCTAGCAATTTCGTTTCTAGTTTTTCCTTCAGACGTATTGACAAATGTAGAAAACAATACAAGACCAGACATTCAATCCTTTGTTAAGAACAAAGAAAAGGTGATGATACCAACAAACATTAACAAGGTCCTGACGAATAAAGGACCAGCCACTGTACAATGCAATAACACACAGCCACCACCAAGGAGGAGCTCCGGACTAAGAGTCAGTATCAGAGACATGGCAGTGTACATAGCCCAAAACCAGTTCTTCTGGAATCTCATACACAGAACGACACCCATAGGTGCACAGAGTGTGGACATAACTAATGGCAGCTACTTCTGCAGTAGGGAGCAGAGAGAGTATCAAACCAGAGGTAGCCCTAAATTATACCCTTCAGAACAATCTGAATCTTTCATATAAAATGTGTATTAAGTTTATAATTTCAAAGAAAAATTTGGTTTGAGAAAATGAATAACATGAAGAAGCAGATGGCCTCAACTTTCACCATCAGGCACCCAGAAAACCCAGCCTACTCAACGGCAGTAATACAAACACTCATGTAAATATTCCTGCAGCCAACAGTCTGCAAAAGCTAACTTTCAAAGTAGAAAGAAACTAAGCACCACTGAGCTCCTTCATGCTCACGTGTAGAGACGTGGCCACTATGCTGTGGAAGAAGGCAGCTAATGGGCCCTGGACCCCGAGGCTTGCTCGGTAACATACCTGCCTGGAGTCCCGCCTGCTGCCGCTTAAAAGGGTCCGTCTCTATCGCACTTCCAGCCGCTGCCACCAGGGTCCCTGCAAGAGCTTGCTGCTGAAAAAGAAAGGGAAAAAATGAGATTTGATAATTTCAGTTCACTGCGAGAATGAAAATAAACTACAACTATCATAACTGTTCCAAACACTGAACTCATTTCTTTTTAATAAGAGAAATACTATCTATCCAATATATTTAAATACACATATATAATGTTCTAACTTACCTCTGAAGTAAAAAAAAGGACTTGTAAAAGATACATTACTCTGGTTTTAAGCAGAACTTCAGATCAGTGTATAGCTACAGTCCTTCAAAAGTAAACTGGCCTTGCACATGATGACAGTAAAGCACTAATGTTGGAAATGGTAGCCATCAATCTCAGACTCAGCTTGAGCCCCCCTGACCAGCCACATTACCTGCGATCACTTAACTCCCAAAACACAAAAGCTGAATAATAAAAAGAAAGATTCAAGTTGTCTTCCTAATGGAAAATGATTCTTAAAGCCCCAATGAATAAGAATCTAATTGACTTGGATTTTCATATTTTTACGATTAGCACTCTACTTGGTATATACTATGCAAAACACATATAGGTTATTTAAACTGTTCAAAGGAAAAGCTAATGGCACAGACAAAAACTGGCAGCATCAAGGCCCTTCCACCTTTCACATCACTTGCTTGCAGTGACAGTAGGAATACTGAGTGAGGATTTGCTTAACCATCAGTAGTTAAGAATCATTTAAATGATCCAATTATATCCACTCTACTTCACAAGGTATTTTAAATGCAAAAGTTCCAGATGCCTACACAAAGTAGCTGCTCTGTGGGGAGCTGCTGACCCCTGCAGCCTGAGGAATGGACACAGGCCCGAGGACTGGCCATGCTGCAGGTCACTGCCCACACTCCACTGACATTTAATGAGGAAGGGAGAAAAGAAAAGGATGATTTGAACAGCATACAGTATGTGAAGTGATTATCACTGGGTATAGGGTAACAGGTGATTTACAATTTGTGTGTGTGTGTATGCACTTTTCTAAATTTTCCAGATGTTCTACAATGAACAAGTATTACATAATCAAAAGAATTTTTTTTTAATAAAAGAAATTGATAAAAGGTTCTGCATCCAGTAATGGTCAAGTACTTCCTGTTGGACCAAACATACTCTAGATAAACAAATGTTAGATGAAATACTAAAAATATCAAAAGGTAGGCAGATAAAAGGTATGCAGGATGAGACTCAGTACTTGCAAGAAGGGAATGGAACTAGGAGAGAGTTCTAGTTTCCAGCATTTGGCATGCAAGCAGGCCCCAGTCTGTGCTACATGGACCAGCTCAGACCCAGAAATACACAGAGCCTTACTGGCTTGAAGACCACCAGGGAGAGCAGGAAACCACACGGAGGTAAGTAACAGGGAATTGTCACAGGAGACAGCTGGAAACAGGAGTTCTCACCCTGATCTCCAGCTGCCTCCTAAACCACTCATACACAAAGACTCCAAGCACAGGCCAACATAACCACACTGAGATTTCAGGTGTGGTAAACCAGGAGACAGAGTTTACAGTTTCAATCCAATTACATAAACTAACTGTGAAAGCATCAATACTCTTCAGAGGAATATAACAAAACTCAGTCTTTACAACCTATCATTCACAACACCTAAAACCCAATTCAAAATTATTCCAAACACAAAGAAACAAGAAAACAGGAGCCATACTCAGAAAACAATCAATGGACGCCAACCCACGCATGACCCACGTACTGGAATTAGCAACAAGGATTTTATAGTGACTTCAACAAATATACTCAAGGACATAAAGAAAACAGGTTGTAATGAAGGATGAAAGGAAATCCTAGCAGAAAAAAAGAAACTATTAAAAAAGAGAACCAAATGAAGATTCTAAAACTGAACAACAAAATATCTGAAATAAAAAAATTAATTGGCTAGGCTGAACATCAGAGAGGGATGCAGAAATCAGTGCACTGAAACAGACTCCTGAGAAAACGGAGATGGACATCAGGACAGAGTGGGACTGTGTAAAGATGGACAGTCAGAGACAACTATGCAGAGCCCAGGGGGCCCCACAGTCATAGTCATGTCATCCCCTAAAGGTCCAATGTAGCACCAGGAAATTAATGGTCTTTTCAAGAAAACGGTGCTAGAAGACTGGATGCCCACATGAAACATTGATAAACGAAGATCATCAAGGGGTGAATGTCCTCCTGCTCAACCTCTGTTTCTAAGTTACTGATCACCCCTGACTTGGCTTTCAGAATGACTGCTTATACGTCTTCATGAGTATTTTATTGAGGAAGATACTGCTGTCTTTAAAATACAAAGATGATTTTAATCAACAAGGATTTATCAGAACTCTTTTTAAACAAACAGAGAAAAGGGATATTTTTGATGGCAATTGAATTCTGGGTGTCCATTTTAAGAGAAACAAAGACAAAACAGACTATCTATGGGAGGCAATATAATTTACAGGGAGTCTAGAAACTACACCAAGAAAAAGAACAGCTGCAGGCACAAGGGGTGTAGCTTGCAGCAAAGATGATGCATAACATGTGACACCTGGAAGAAGAACAGACATGTGATTCCAGAGAAAGAAATTAAGACCCATGGTTGTAGTTGGTGGTTCCTAGGAAGTAAACTGCTGCCCAACTGAAACAAACACACTGTAAATAACTGGACTTGTGTCATCTATAAGGCTGGGCAATCATTGGAAAGACAAAGGGGACAGAAAGAGGTAGTGGCCTGAGGACCTTCAAAGGACACCCTGTCCAAGTGGAGAGGGCTCTGGTCTCTCACTTTCAGATTCCAAAGAAGTCTCCCTAAGCTCCACCTTGGGCAACAACCACTGGAGGCAAGCACAGACATAGAAAAGCCTCTCAAGCTTTCTCTCTGAACACATGTCTGTTTAAGCTCACAAATTTTCAACTATACCCAGAACAGGGACACATGCAAGGATTAAAAAACAACAGTTGGGGTAGGTTACAGAACTACAATTATTCATTTTCTGTAACATTATAATCTCAGAAAAATAATCTCCAACTAAGGTGGTTTTTTGCCATCTAAGTAACTAATGAAATGGTGTTGTTCTGTATACAACTGAATAATGGCTCCAGAGTACAGCCTCAAAGCCCTTGGTAAGTAGACCAAATAATGCATGCACACCAAGAATCTGGACTTTAATCACCAATAGACTAGTTTATTCTGAAACCCTGTAAATGCTTGCAAAAAGTGAAATTCATCCTAAGAGTAAGTCTTACAAACTTTTCAGAATGCTTAGCAGTGCTAGCAAGGCTATATACTAAAACTGGAGCCACAGAAAACACTAGCAGCACTTTTAGCTAAAAACAAATGACAGTATATGGCGAGCACTATAAAGACACTTAGGCTTGCTTGATTCACTAATGTTGCTGAAAATTATTCTAAATAGAATGTAACCTAAAATTAGAAAAAGGGTTTCATGAATTACACCTCCTCAAAATGATGAGGTATCAGGAACTATTAAAATGAGAATTATTAAAGTGAAACAAACATAAGGCATACTTATTTATTAAACAAAATTTTTATAAAAAGTATAAATACACTGTGTCAGCTAGTATATACACAATCTAAGGAATGGCGTACACATGACATAAAATATACGTATGTGTGTATGAGGATGATGGAATCATGGATAATTATTCATTTTCTCTAATAGGAACATCACTAAAAGATACTCTCTCCTTAGAATGTTTCTTTTTATAAATAAATGTGTATGTCTATATTAAATATTATTGTTTATACAACACCTCTGCATGCAATATTACTACCTCAGAACCTTCTGGAAGAAGACAGGAAGTAATACATATGTAATACATAAAATTCTGAATTTTTCTCTAGAACTTCATTAGTCAGTATAAAAATTCTACAACTTGTAAATAATAAAACTCATACTGAGATTTCTTTTCCCCAAAGAAAACAAAAAGTATGTTTTACACTTCACTCTTTTTTAACAGACTCTCTATTTTCCTATTTCCTTTGGACGTCCGTTAGCATTTGCCTCAAAGATCTGTAATTCAAACTGGAGACTCCTTGGTTTTCCGTTTTTAGTCTCTTAAACTTTTTTTTAGTGAAATATATCATATATACAAAAGAAATTATAAAACATATGTATGTGATTCTAAAAACATAGTAAAATTAATCTTGAATTTCAACAGTGGGATATGGGTGTTCATGGAACATTCATTCAGCTTTTCTCTGAAATTTGTCATAATAAAGTGTTGAGAAGGAAAGTGGAAAAAGTTACACATACACAGTTTAAAAGAGTAATTATAAAGAGTCATCACACACTCACTGGTCACAAGGCTTAAGCAGTAAGTTGTCACTCGTGCCTTGGGGACCCCATGCAGGCATCTCCTCCCCAACTAAGGCACAGGCAACCTATACAGTATGAGAACCTGCACAGGGGTAACAACTGTAGATTTAGCTCCACATGGTATTTGGTTTGGCTTTATTCCCAGTAAGCGCTACCTGAAGGGACTTGCACCTCCTACCTCCTGTGACCACTTTTGCCCCACTCCTGCAGATGCAGGTGTGACTGCAGTTTGCTCATCTGCACTTCCAGTCCCTCACTGGCATCCTCTGTACAAATTTACACCACCCACTGATTTGCCCTACTTCTGGTGGACGCTTCAGTTCTTTCCAGCTTGGGGCCACTATGCATAATGCCACTAAGAACTCTGCTGTGCATGCTTTCTGGCACACAAATACAAGGTCGTCCTTACAGCATGCTTGCTGGGTAAAGGGTCTACCCAGGATCACCTTTTCCAAGTCAGGCAGTGTCTCCAAATGTTCCCACAAAACACTCCCATTTGAAGCAATGAGAATCCCACTAATCCACATCAACAGACTGTCCAGTTTAACTTCTGGCAATCAGGTGAGTGTGACAGTAAATTAGAGTGGCAGGACTTGCATCATGGTGGAGATTGCACATCTTTTTCCTGTTTACAGGCACTCCTTGCCTTCCACTGTCCCACTGTTCTTATGCAAATAATTATCAATGTGGTCTACAAATGCATTAGTGTGTTCCATTCCTCTAAGCATTAACAGGAAGGATGCCCCACTAATAAATTTTCTGACAATCTCTAATTTAAGAAATCCTGTCTTCAATTGTATCAAACTCATTACAAGAAGAACCTAAATAAAAGATTCAAATTTATTCCCTACCAAAAGGAACCAGCTCCTTGGAGAAATGACTGATCCCTGAACTGGACCAAGGACTATGAAGGTGAACCCTGAACATTTTGTGCCAGAAAGTAAGCTTTGTTTCAACAGTAGACTAGAGCCAGTGTAAAGGCGCTCCAGTTGGTTAAATATGGTAATTTAGGCAACAAAATAAACAGTAACAGTACAGGAAGGGTGTTGCAGATGGCCGCTGGTAGAGTAAGGACAGCTGATGCAGGTGCACATCTTGGCAAGGGTGGTGGTACCTGGCACCTGTCAAATCAGCAGACCACAACACCTAAGATCTGAGTATTCCCTGCTTATAAGTTATACCTCCACTATGACATAATTCACCATTTTTACAGACCAAAGAAGAAAAATCACATGACATGTGAATAGAAGCAGAAATAGCATTTGACTAAATTCAGCATCTGTTCATGATAGATATTAGGAATAAAGGCATTTCCTTAACCTGATAAATGACCTCACAAAACCTGTATCATACCTAATGCTTTCCCCCAATATCAGGATGGAGTAAGGATGCCTGTTCTCACTGACTCATTCAGCATCCCACTGGAAGTCCTTGTCAGTGCAATAAGGCAAGAAAAATCAATAAAAGGTATACAGACAGAAAAAACAAATCTTGCTTTCTTTGCAGACATGATTTTGCATATAGAAAATCCCATGGAATCAAAAGGACTCCTAAAACTAATAAATGAGTTTAGCAAGGCTGTTAAATATAAGTTCAAATAATCAATTGTAAAAAAAAGAAAAAAAATTTGTAAATGAACCAAAAAAAAAATAATCGATTGTATTCCTACATACTTGCAAGGAACTAAAAAAAAAAAATTTCAAGTACCTTTTACAATACCATAGGAAACTGAATACTTGTGTATAAACCTAACAGCATGTATACAGAATCAGCATGCTGAAAACTTCAGGACACTAATGAAAGAAACAAAGAGGAGCAAAATAAATAGTGACACACAGCATGTTTCTGAGCTACAAAAGTCAGTATTGTCAAAATGCAACTTCTCCCCAAACTGGTCAACAGATTCAGTGAAATCCCAATCATCAAATTACAACCACTGTACACATATCAGAAAGACTACATGAGAAAAGTAAGGACAAGTGTGCGGTGTGGGGGGATGCAAAACAGAAAGAACAACCCTTACTGCAGTGGGAATGCCAGGTGGCATGGCCACTGGAGAAAGTTTGGCAGTTTCTTACAAAACTGAACACACACTAAACAACCCAGCAATCTGCCTCCTAGACATTTCCCCAAATGAAATGAAAGCCTGTGTTCACAAAAAGGCTGTATATGAACATTCAGAGGAGCTTCATTCATAAATGCCAAAAACTATAGAAATAACCCAAATGTTCTTCAAAGATGAATGGAAAAACAAACTAGGGAAATTCACACAATGGAATACCACTCAGCAAAAAAAGAAACAAACTATTGGTAAATGCAACAAGAGTAGATGAATTCCACATGCAGTGAAAGAAACCAGATAGGAAAGGCAGGATACTGTAAAAGGTGACATCACAGTAGTGAGGACAAGGCAGGTAGGGGGCAACAGAACTCCTCTGTTCCCTGACCATGGAGATTTAAGTGTCTGTCAACACTCAGAACTGGAGACCCAATAGAGTGAATTTCACTGAATTAAGTACATTTAAATAAACAAATAATACTGTTAATAACACATTATTAAAATAAGAATCCATGTATAAATATATGAACAGAAGAAAAAAGAAAGCTCATTGTTACAGCAGAATGTCAACTCATAAATGGCGAAGGAATAATGACATTAGACAATCCACTTTGTAGTCTTTTAGGTAGTAAATGATTCTGGCAAGATTCATCAATGAATACTAGAATTAGTGGTTCAAAGTTTAATAAGATATTTACGGAGTCTCAAAGTATCTTCCCCTAATTGCTCAACATTTACCAAGAGTTAAGAACTTCCACTGGAAAAGCCTGGTAATGCCATCCTCCTCACCATGGTCACAGTGGACCATCCTGGCCACCTGACATGGCACACATGGACACAGCATCATTCTGTGTGTGTTCCTCTCAAAAAGCCATTACCCAAATCAGACACCAGGCAACATCAGACAGTCCCATACCACAGGACATTCTGCAAAACAACTGGCCTGTATGCCTCAAAAATGTAAAGGTCATCAAAGATTGAGGAGCAACCCAGCTTAAAGACCAAAGAGGTATTAAAGACCACCAACGAAACAGTGGGTGACCCCAAATGGCGATCACTGGGACACAGACACAGGTACCTAAGAGCTGTGGCTAGTCCTGTTGCTCTCTGTCTGCAGACCTTCTTGATTCGACTCTGCTGTGGTCAGGCAAGACAATACTCTTACCTAATGCCTCCTGGCACCCTCAGATATAATAGCATATGACGTGATGTCTACACCCTCTCTCTAATAGCTCAGAGGAAAACGTGTGTGTGCACAGACAGAAACAGAGAACGAGAATAATATAAGTGGCCCAAAGCCAACAACTGGTGCATGTGGGTACAGCATGTAAGAGGAGGTCTTTAAACCATTATTTCAACTTTTATATATGCTTAAAATCAAATCAAAACTAAAAATAAAAAAATGTTTAAAACATCACCACAAAGATTAAACTGATTCCTGAACCAAGCAAAATCTCTTCCCAAACTACTAGAATCTGACCTGTACTTTTAGGTTCTTGGCATTATTAATGTAACATTGAGTGATTTAATTTTCAGAAAATCATTAAAAATTTAAAATATTTTAAATATTTTACATTCAGTTAACATCCTACAATCCAGATGCTTTCAGAGGTGTTTCACTTCAGTGTTTCTTCCAGCTACAGAAAACATCAAGTTATCATCGGCTTCAATCTTTTTTTTTTAATTTTTCTTTTTTGCACATTCTCAAAAATACAGATAGAAGACACAGGGAAGAGCAACATTTAAAACACAGCACACAAGGAATCCTGAGCACACATTCAACAGGACTGTAATAAGTATTAGATGACAAGCATGCGAAAGCTACTACTGCATTACAGGTCAACACAAAAAAAGAATGCATTAAGATCTGTGTTGTCATTTAATCATGCAATTTAATTTTATAATTGTATATGCAGGAAGACTTTCTTATTTTTTAAAATAAGGAATGGGCTCTGGAAAAAAATGCTGAAGAGCAAATAGTAAATTGAAGGTTAAAATATCTGGATGAAGGAAAAGTTTGGGATGAGACTACATTTTAGAACCATCGAAAAGTACCTGAAATGGTTGCTGCTGGGATGAAAAAGCAGCAGAAACATTTGGAGGAAGCTGGGTTGCTATAGCAACAGGAGTACCAGTCTGCCCATCCTTTCCTGTCACAACCTTTACCTGAGAGGAGATATTTTGAGAAAAAAAGGCAACATAATTTTTAAGACTGCTCAAAATGTTGTTAGAATGTTATTGCTGATAGCTCACTGATGTTTGGGGTTTAAAAAAGAAGTATTTTTGCATCAAATCCTATGAAAAGACACTGCACTGATTTATGACAGATTTATAACATAACAACTTGACTCAGCTGCAAATCTTGCAGGAACTCCAATTTCAGTCACAAGTGCAGTATTTTTAGATTTTGTATAACTTTTAATTTAAAAAAATGGAAATGGCAGACAGTCTTCAAATTAACAAAGCCCTAACCTCATAGGCAGTTTGCACAGAGCCTCTCCATTCCCTACTACATGTGGGTCAGAATTACAAAGGTCTATCTCAGCAGGAAGTTATAAAAAGGGACTTATTTTCCTTCCTAAGCACAGATAAGGGGGACTGAGCCTACAGACATCATTGATATACAAACATAAAGAGAACTGAATTTCACTATTTCATGGCAATAGAGGTGAAATCCTCAAAATAATCATAAAAACCTTTTGGAAAATAAAAATGGTTCATCCTCAAAAGGGTGTTACGGAAAACACAGAATGGCAAAGCCACACAGATACATCCATAATTATCAATGAGGGCAGCTGAGCAAAGAGACCAGCTTTTGTTTGCCAAAGGCTGATTTCTTTGCAGGAGAAGAGCTGACAAAGAGTCAAGTTATTTCAGCTACATCATCAAACAAAATAAGCTCCACCAACATAGTGTGCACCACACAACACACGGCACAGAGCACAGTGCGGGACGGCGCTCCTCACTCACGCCCACCGCTTTGATGAGCTGCTGTTTTAGGAAGTACAAATTAAAGGACTTTAGGAACTGCTATGGTGTTAAGAGATCTCAACTGGGTGATTTATTAAGTAACCAGCCCAGGAACCCCTAAGTCCTACTACCTAAAAAAGATTCTCCCTTAAATATCATTCAACAGATACTTACAAAAGTGTGAATTTAAAATATGACTTCAAATCTAAGACTACATCTAAATTATGAGAAAATTCTAATATTTTGCCATAATAACTGTACTTTAATCATAAAGATGCCATACAATTGTACCTTCTGATTAATAATTATGACAAATATGCTATAAAAAGCTAGTGATTCAAATCTGTTGCTTAAAAACCACGTTCATCGTTTTTTTAACAGGTGGACCTCTGTAAGTAAAATGTGAACCTGAAGCCCAGCCAGAAAGTATCCCTTTTGACCTCAGTGCTAGCTGACCCCCACAACCAGCAGTGGCAGGAGCCAGGTCAGGCCACACCAAAGGCCTCCAAACCTGGCCAACCCTGTTCTGAAAAGAGCACTTGGTTCTGAATTACCATCATCCACTGTGCCATTCTGCACCTTCTGCCCAATGGCTCAGACAGCCTTCCCTTCCATGGAGGGAAGGAAAAATCACCTCTGGTTTACTCCTGGATCAAGTCCTTGTGAAACCACAGCTTAAAACCCCCAGCCTCAAAGGTTAAATTTACAGCCGTCTGCGCTCAAATCTGGCAGCGCCCACGGCCCAGCTACCACCCTGCCGTGCCTCACCTCGTCGTTGATGACCTCAGACTTCTCTTCCTCCTCCTCCTCCTCCTCCTCCTCCTCCTCTTCCTCCAGATCCAAATCATTCTGCCTGAGATAAGCTTGCAACGGGGCATAATGCTTCTTCTTGAATGCTAAGAAGTCCATCATGTTCCCTTGGAGGTGTTGCAAGAAGAAGAGTTCGATCAGGCACTCCCTGAAGGCCTCCCTCAGCAACCCCATCTCCCGGTAGTGGTAGTCCAGGCACTGCTTCCGCATCTGGGCCAACTCCTGGGAGGCCGGGGGGATCTCCTCCAGCTTCTTGGGAGCCTTTCTCACCCCCATGCTGCCCGCAGATGTGAGAGGAAGGCCAGAGAGGCCAGGGGGCACTGTGGTCCTGGAAGGGCTGGTGGGTGGGGGTGGGGATGCCATCCCGAACGCCGAAGCCCCCCCAACCCCAACCCCCACCCCAGACAGCAGAGGTCTGCTCAGTGGTGGCCCCTGCAGTGCCTGCTGCTGGACCAGCTGCCCCTGGATGATGCTGCTGATCTGGGGTGGCAAGCTTGCTGTGGTGATGTGGCTGGGGCTAGCCAAGGGCTGCAGGCCTGCTCCGCCTGCAGCCGCAGGGCTCTGAGGTCCCAGGTGGTGGACAGTACCCCCAGACTGTGTATGGGACTGTGACAGTCTCCGTTCCCGGACCGCGATGGGAGTCCCTGTATGCTGCATCTGCACCTGGGTTCCCTGTGCCACTTGGGTGAGGCCAGTGCCCTCCTGAAACACAAAGTGCCCACCGCTGGATGGGCTCAAGCTGATCTGCCTCACCAGCACACTGGCGTCCACAAAGCCCCCGGTGGGACTGCCGCTGCAAAGGCCCAGGCCCGGGCCAGGAGCACCTGCCCGCACACTCTGCAGGCCCGGCCCTGGCCCCGGGCTGGGCTGGGTAGGGCTCTGAGTCTGCACCTGCTGGGACAGCGGTGAGGTGACCTGGATGTATGATGGAGACCCATGCTCAAAGCGCCTCTGCTGAGCACTGAACTGAAAACCCGGAGAGGCAGGGCTGGGCAGTGGCAGAGGTGCAAGCGTGATCTGAGGGCTCCCACCCACCACTGGTCCAACGCTCTGAAGGGCGAGGTTCACATTCTGCCCGGCTGCTGGGCTCCTGCTCATCAGCTGCTGGACTTGGTACCCAGGGGACTGGGGAGCAGACGGGCTCGCCGATGGCGCAAAGGGAGTGGCAGGGGACTGAGGTGGGTTGGGCTGGGCCTGCTCCTCTCCCTCGCTGCCGGTGAAGGCCCTGGCCCTCTGCAGCTGGTGCTGGACGTTCTGAGGGCCGCTGCCATGGTGCATTATCGCCCCTTGCTACCCGCCTGACGTCCTCCTGGAAAGCCAAAGTTAAAGCAAGTTACTTAAAGGCAAGTAGGATAGTCTGACTGCCACACGTTGCCACCGGCAACACAGAGGGACACACCAAGGAGGCACTCAGAGGTGAAAGAGCCCTCTATCGAGCCATGCATGAGCTGGCTCTGGAGACAACCTCCTTCAGCACAGATGAGGGACAGGTCATCCTGGCTCACTGCTGATCCCAAGGAGCCACTGGGGAAGGTGGCTAGCATCACTTGCTCAGGTCAAGCAGGATCTGACTCGGCCCTGGCACTGGCGACCGGTACATTTCTTCCTGAAAGCCTTTTCTAGTCTAGTGGCCCTGCTCTATGTCTCACAAGCTGGAGGGCTGTCCATCTGCCTTTCCAGTTAAGGATCAGTGGCTTGCTTGCTTCTGCCTGGCATCCAGGCAGTCGGTAACTACTGCCAAGCACAAGTGTACGTGTGGGCACAGGGTCATATGCCACAGTCGCTCCATCACCATAATAGAACATCCAAATTGCTCACTTGTCAGCACACCACCACAGACAGCCCCATGAATCAAGTGCAGATACTCAGATACTCAGAGCCCTGTTAGGGGTCAGACCCTATGCTCCTGGGGGACAGCAACCAGGGCCGGGTGCCAATCACCTCACCATGGGAGGGGTACAGCCTGTCACAGGGGCTACAACGACACAGGGGGGCAACTCTACACCTCAGCAAAAAGAAAACCTCATAGGCAGATAAGGGGATCAGCCAGGACTCAGGCCCGCAGTCTGGGAGGGTCCCCAGGAGGGGTCTGCAACTCTTGCAGCTGGTATCAGGGCTTCACAGGGGTTCATAGCCCCAAATCTGCCTAAAGAATGGACTGGAGGAAATGGAGGATGAGTAGCAGGGACTCGCCAGCAGGGCTACTTCCCACGGCAGCAGAAAGTGGAGGCCAAGCAGGACGAGGCCAGTTCTGAGCTATGTCCAGGGAGACGACCCCTGTCCCCACCCCAACATGAGAATAGGACAACAGTGAAGCCCGACAGCTGCTCCCCACTGCCGTGGCTCAGGCACAGAAACTGCCTTCCACCATTTAAAATTCTCAAGCTATAACCAATACATCCAGCTCATTTCTTGACATTCCCTCCACCCTCCCCCAGGACAGGCAGATGTGCTCTTTCACCTTGTGAACAGCGCTCCTTTCTCGCCAAGAACGTGGATGAGGGGTGGAAAGCGTTCGTAAGCCAGAAGTTACAGAACTTACAGAGTATAAACAGGTAGATAGGAATGCTCCACGGTCCCGGGGTCTGGGTTGAAAGGTGTGCATAAATGGAACCAAAGGCTACAGAATTTATGGTACACAAGTAAAGGTTGAGGAAACGTAAAAAGCAGCATCAGAGCAGCCAGTGGAATGGCACTTTCTGCTCAGACGGCTATCCCTGAACACAGAGTCTAGGGATCACAGGTAAGCTGCAGCAAACCTACTGAAGTGAGAAGGACCCAGTGAGGAACAGCCTTAACCAGCGACCCAGGGCCCACCCTAGGGGCTCAGCAGAGGTGCTGGGAGTGTGGGCCAGGGCTCTCAGGCACACTTACTGCATTCAAATCAAGATTTTGCTCCTGATCTTCTTAAGCATTATGGGGGAGATTAGTGGGTAATGGCACAAAAATAAACATATTTAGGATTACTTCCTCAGAACACATGCCCAGAATATCAAAGGTGATCAGCAGGAGAGAACAAGGCCAGAAAGAACTGTCTCACATATAATTCATAAGACCAGGGAGAGGTATTGGGGAAAAAGATGTTATGGCAATGGATTAACACACTGAGAAAAATCCCATCTAAATTCTCACCACAGATCATTCACCAAAATAAATGAAGCATTTTTGTAAGCTAACATCACAAGTTTTTTACATAATATTTTTTTAAAAAAACAGGAAAACGTCAAGAGCAGCAAAGTGAATACTTACTGAAGGTCTGAAGGGGATTCGCTTTCCCGAAGGTCAAACAGTAACACTGTGTCTGAAAGGTAGATGGGTTTGAAGACACACACTTTAAAACATTTAAAACTCAAAACTAAGTCATCAAAATCAAAACACAGGTATCTTGGGAGGAGCATCTGAAGTAGCAATTACAAGAGGACTGACTATTCCAGCACTACAGAAAGACTCACACAAATGTTTAAAACACTGAGAAGCCAGTAGAAAAAGAATTAAGGGCAAGAGACCATTCGCAAAAGGAGAGATTGTGCACTTGGTCAGCAGAGGTGGCGCCCAGCCTCAGGGCTAAGGCAGCAGCGCAGATGAGGGGACCACTGCCAGAGCCACGCAGCCCCGACACGCCACCACCAGGCTGGCATCCTGCCGTGGCTGGTGGGGCATGGGGACAGGGGCTCAAAGCACAGAACACACCAACAGGTGGCCCAGCAGAAGGGCCTATCTGACCCCACGACCCTCAACCCAGGAATCCTACCTCTGGAAATCTCTAAGGAATTCACCTACCTGTTCTTTTAAAAACTGTGCATAAAAATATTCACTATAGAATAAAATGGTAAAAATAAAAAGGAGTGTAACCAAAAATATCCAAAATTCAAGTTCCAGACAGAGACTACGCAATAAAAATGGAAAATGTTCCAGATATATTAAGTAAAAAAAGCAGGACACCAATTTTACATTATAAACATCAATCACTTGCTAAAAATGTAAATTAAAAAGCTATCCACTGAAACATATTAGAATACGAACACTGACCTTCCCCAGGGAGAAGGGACTAAACGGAGCAGCCTCAGTGAGGTGAGGGCCGAGCCATGGACACGCCCACCGCACCAGAAGCGGCAGGATGCCAGGGAGCAGAGCCCTACTGCAGGACGGAGTGCAGCGGGTCAGTCACACCACAGGACATCTGGAACAGGCAGAACCAAGGCACAGAGATTAGGCAGAACCTGCCGGCTGTGGTGGGGAGGTTGCATCAAGAGAGGCAGGAGGGAGTTGGGGTGTGGGGTCATTTCTCCATTTGACTTATAAGGATGGCTACAAGAGTCAATGTCTACAAATAGTGTGCAGTGCCTTCAAGTGGGATCCCAGAGACAATATGGCAGTCAGCACCACGTCTCCTAGCACATCAGCATCTGACAGCCCAGTAATCTGACTTCTAGATCAGCCTAAGAAGAAACGAGAGCTGTGTTCCAGGACACGCAGGTGGCCATGGAAGTAATATTTACAGAAAAAAGGTGGCATGTCCAACAATAAATATCAATACATTTGATATAGCTACCTAAAAGAAGTTAATGTTGGATGTGTGATGACACACTGAATTCTTCTTCTATGGCTCTACGCTTTCCAGATTGCCCTTCATTGGCATGTGTCCCAGTCACTAGTGTTGTGCACCAAACTCTCCCATAAAAATATTTTGAATTTTCATACCACAAAGGTATAAAACTAGAAATAAATTGTACAAAGAAAGCAAAAAGGCTCACAAACACATGGAGGCTTAACAACATGCACCTAAATAATCAATGGATCAACGACCAAATTAAAATGGAGATCCAGCAATATATGGAAACAAATAACAACAACACAAAGCCCCAACTTCTGTGGGATGCAGTGAAAGCAGTCGTAAAGGAAAGTATATAGCAATCCAGGCATATTTAAAGAAGGAAGAACAATCCCAAATGAATAGTCTAATGTCACAATTATTGAAATTGGAAAAAGAACAAATGAGGCCTAAGGTCAGCAGAAGAAGGGACATAATAAAGATCAGAGAAGAAATAAATAAAATTGAGAAGAATAAAACAATAGAAAAAATCAATGAAACCAAGAGCTGGTTCTTGGAGAAAATAAACAAAATAGATAAGCCTCTAGCCAGACTTAGTAAGAGAAAAAGAGAATCAACACACATCAACAGAATCAGAAACGAGAAAGGAAAAATCATGACGGACCCCACAGAAATACAAAGAATTATTAGAGAATATTATAAAAACCTATATGCTAACAAGCTGGAAAACCCAGGAGCAATGGACAACTTCCTAGAAAAATATAACCTTCCAAGACTGACCCAGACTCACTCTATGAAGCCAACATCACCCTAATACCAAAACGAGGCAAAGACCCTACCAAAAAAGAAAACTACAGACCAATATCCCTGATGAACGTAGATGCAAAAATACTCAACAAAATATTAGCAAACCGAATTCAAAAATACATCAAAAGGATCATACACCATGACCAAGTGGGATTCATCCCAGGGATGCAAGGATGGTACAACATTCAAAAACCCTTTAACATCATCCAACACATCAACAAAAAGAAGGACAAAAAACCACATGATCATCTCCCTAGATGCTGAAAAAGCATTCAACAAAATTCAACATCCATTCATGATAAACTCTCTCAACAAAATGGGTATAGAGGGCAAGTACCTCAACATAATAAAGGCCATCTATGATAAACCCACAGCTAACATCATACTGAACAGCAAGAGGTTGAAAGCTTTTCCTCTGAGATCGGGAAATAGACAGGGATGCCCACTCTCCCCACTGTTATTCAACATAGTACTGGAGGTCCTAGCCATGGCAATTAGACAAAACAAAGAAATACAAGGAATCCAGATTGGTAAAGAAGAAGTTAAATTTTCACTATTTGCAGATGACATGATATTGTACATAAAAAACCCTAAAGACTCTACCCTAAAACTACTAGAACTAATATCGGAATTCAGCAAAGTTGCAGGATACAAAATTAACACACAGAAATCTGTGGCTTTCCTATACACTAACAATGAACTAATAGAAAGAGAAATCAGGAAAACAATTCCATTGACAATAGCACCAAAAAGAATAAAATACCTAGGAATAAACCTAACCAAAGAAGTGAAAGACCTATACCTTGAAAACTACAAGACACTCTTAAGAGAAATTAAAGAGGACACTAAATGGGAACTCATCCCATGCTCCTGGCTAGGAAGAATTAATATCATCAAAATGGCCATCCTGCCCAAAGCAATATACAGATTCAGTGCAATCCCTATCAAATTACCAACAGCATTCTTCAACGAACTGGAACAAATACTTCAAAAATTCATGTGGAAACACCAAAGACCCCGAATAGCCAAAGCAATCCTGAGAAGGAAGAATAAAGTTGGGGGGATCTCACTCCCCAACTTCAAGCTCTACTACAAAGCCACAGTAATCAAGACAATTTGGTACTGGCACAAGAACATAGCCACAGTCCAGTGGAACAGAATAGAGACTCCAAACATTAACCCAAACATATATGGTCAATTAATATATGATAAAGGAGCCATGGACATACAATGGGGAAATGACAGTCTCTTCAACAGATGGTGCTGGCAAAACTGGACAGCTACATGTAAGACAATGAAACTGGATCACTGTCTAACCCCATACACAAAAGTAAATTCAAAATGGATCAAAGACCTGAATGTAAGTCATGAAACCATAAAACTCTTAGAAAAAAACATAGGCAAAAATCTCTTGGACATAAACATGAGTGACTTCTTCATGAACATATCTCCCCAGACAAGGGAAACAAAAGCAAAAATGAACAAGTGGGACTATATCAAGCTGAAAAGCTTCTGTACAGCAAAGGACACCATCAATAGAACAAAAATGTACCCTACAGTATGGGAGAATATATTCATAAATGACAGATCCGATAAAAGGTTGACATCCAAAATATATAAAGAGCTCACACACCTCAACAAACAAAAAGCAAATAATCCAATTAAAAAATGGGCAGAGGAGCTGAATAGACAGTTCTCTAAAGAAGAAATTCAGATGGCCAACAGACACATGAAAAGATGCTCCACATCGCTTGTCATCAGAGAAATGCAAATTAAAACCACAATGAGATATCACCTCACACCAGTAAGGATGACCACCATCCAAAAGACAAACAACAAATGTTGGTGAGATTGTGGAGAAAGGGAAACCCTCCTACTACACTGCTGGTGGGAATGTAAATTAGTTCAACCATTGTGGAAAGCAGTATGGAGGTTCCTCAAAATGCTTAAAATAGAAATACCATTTGACCCAGGAATTCACTTCTAGGAATTTACCCTAAGAATGCAGCAGTCCAGGTTGAAAAAGCCAGATGCACCCCTATGTTTATCGCAGCACTATTTACAATAGCCAAGAAATGGAAGCAACCTAAGTGTCCATCAGTAGATGAATGGATAAAGAAATTGTGGTACATATACACAGTGGAATATTATTCAGCCATAAGAAGAAAACAAATCCTACCATTTGCAACAACATGGATGGAGCTAGAGGGTATTATGCTCAGTGAAATAAGCCAGGTGGAGAAAGACAAATACCAAATGATTTCACTCATATGTGGAGTATAAGAACAAAGAAAAACTGAAGGAACAAAACAGCAGCAGAATCACAGAACCCAAAAATGGACTAACAGTTACCAAAGGGAAAGGGACTGGGGATGATGGGTGGGAAGGGAGGGATAAGGGCAGGGAAAAAGAAAGGGGGCATTACAATTAGCGTGTATAGTGTTGTTGCGGGGTACGGGAAGGGCTGTACAACACAGAGAAGACAGGTGGTGATTATACACCAACTTGCTACACTGATGGACAGTGACTGTAGTGGGGTGGGGGTGGGGTACTTGGTGAGTGGGGGAGCCTGGTAAACATAGTGTTCTTCCTGTAATTGTAGATAGCAAAAATAAAATAAAATAAAATAAAATAAAATAAAATAAAATAAAATAAAATAAATAATAGTAACAGATTTTACTAAAAAAAATTACAATAAAAGTCAAAAAGACTGATAAAAAATACTTGGAGCATGTGTGACAAAAAGTTACCCATCCTTCATACAGCAAGAATTCTGACATAAACATGGGTGACTTCCCCAAACCCCAAAAAGAGAAGAGGGTATAAACCAGCAATTATGCAGGAAATACAAATGCAAATGAAAAACACTCACCTCATCACTAAGGAAGTGTGATATAGAGTGAGAAAGACATGCTGTCAACAAAGGTCACAAAGACTGGTGCCATTTGAGAGAGGGCCCCACACACATGGGGGAAGCAAAGCCAGCAATACCTGAAAGGCATCAGCCATTACCTATTGCAATGCTGACACATACTTATATTAAGGGGTCCCACTTCTGGGGATCTCTTCATGGAAACATGCAATTGTCTAAAGATGGTCACTGGAACAATATTTATAATAACAAAAATTGCAAACAATGGTAATATCCACCCATAGGGAACTTTTAACAAAATTTGGTGGGTCCACCACTTAGAGGCAGCCACTAAAATTGAGTAAGGAGTTTCCTATGTGCTGAAATTATGTATCTTGAGTAAAGTTGGACATCTATATAGCATATAAATACATGTGTCCTGGAACATGCTTTTAAAATCCTGATGTGACTACATGCATATAGAGGTATGTATACTCTACGTGTCTCTAAACACAGTAAGAGAATCACCTTTGGCCAAGCACAGCCAAGAGCCCTGTAACAGGTAGGCTGCCTGACTGCGAGGGGATGAGCACTAGCACCCAGAGACACTCCTCAGGCTCTGGGGCAGGGATGGAGCAGGGGACAACAGATGGAGCAGAGAACAAGTGAGGGGAAGGTTGAGACTGAAGTGGCGGAGCAGTGAGGGCCAACTGCACTGCACAGGAGAGCACCTATCATTCAAAGGGGAATCTGGCAGTTCCAGGGGCCCTGCCAGACCCAGACTGAAGGCTTGGTCTGTTTAGGCTGTATGATACTGTCTCATGTTTGGATTTATTTCAATGAGTATTTTTAAATCAGGAGATTTCACATGAAAACACAAGCTGTTGGCTTCATTCATTAGAAAAATCCAAATCCTGGCCATACTCCCCACCAGCAACAAGCAGAAGGTCCAGGCCACCCGGCTCACTGCAGTCACCACCCAGGTAATGAAGCCTCCCCAGGCCAAAGCCAGGGCCAGGCACTGTCCATCAGCACTGCTACGTGGGGAAGCATTTCTCCACATAACATCATCACCATGGGAGACCTGTGTGTAGCACACGGTGTCTGGGTCAAAGAGCCCCCAGGAGGTGGAAACGGGGACGTCACAGACACGGTCCTGCCTGTCAAACATAAGGACCAGTCTATGACTTCCACATGCCATCACCAGCATAAGCCAAAACCCACGCTGTCTTCTTGACCAAGACTGCAATCCACCAAAACACTCGAAGGATCTCTCTGCAAGGCCACTCACAAGTAACAAACTAAACGTTTGATTCAACTCACTCACTCCTAGCTTGTAGTTATGAAATGGGATTTCCTGTTACAAAAATCTGTTAAATAAAGTGGAACTCTTAAGGCTTGAAGTTGAATTTTTCAAGCACAATGACTTGTAAATTCATCACTCATAATAAAAAAAATGAAAATTAAAACTAAGCTGAAATTTATCATCTATCACACTGACGAAAATTCAAAAGCCCATCAACACACTGGCAGTGACAGAGAACCAGGCGTCGCAACTCTGCTGTGCTATGCAGTCTAACTCCACAGAGGATCCTAACCACTTAACAGAGGTATACACACTCATACCTTGGACCCAGTAGTCCCACTATGAATTCCCTTTAAATACCCACCTCCAATTTGAAAATAGGTAAAAGCACAAAGTTTATTCACCTGGCCTTACTTGTAAATGCAAAATACTGGAAACAAACTCCATGTCCATTGTCAGAGACTGGCTGGCTACGTCCACTCACTGGAGCACTATACAGCTGAACAGAAGCCTAAGGAAAAGCTCCACGAACTGGTACTGAGCGATTTCCAGAACATACAGTTAGGTCAAATAAGCAAAGTGCAAAAGACAATATATGGTAAACCACCTTTGTATAATAAAGGGGAGGAGATGACAGTGGCATATCTTTACTATATTTTTCTAAAAACAGATAGGTATCTGTGTATATACATATTTTTTTCCCAAACAAGTTCACTAAAAGAGTCTAGAGTAAGTGACACCTTCTAAAAAAGGAACTCTGGAAGAATAAGGTGTAAGTAAATGAGGCTGGTAGCATTCCAGGGTGAGTGTGACACAGCAGCAAGAGGGGAAGAGACAGACACTTCTAAGTATGCCGCCTTGTACCATTTTGACTCTTAGAATCAGGTTAAAGTGTCAGTCACTTTATCAAGAATCAGTCAAAAAATAAAATTAAATCAGTAAGGATGAACAAGTCTCTGAAACTGCATATACACAGAAATAAACAAAGCTAACTCTGGGAAGGACAACATAATCACCAGTGGGGTGGAGAAGGAAGAACTCCAGGTGCTGGAAGAAAACTCAGAATCAGTCAGCATCAGCTCGTGGGCTTTTCTTTAGAACCCCTGTCCAAATTCTGCCCAGTGAAATGGCCTGAAATCCATGGCATCCTAGCAGAGCAGAGGGACCTTGGGGCGGCAGGCCACAATGGGCAACAAGTGGAAACTCTACAGAACACGCAGCTGTGCAGGCAGCCTGGGAGGTAAGGCAAGAGGGTAGGAGATTGTAGGACAGCAGTTCCCAGCTGCACTGACCTTCTCCATCTTTGAAGAAATAAAGTCATGCCCTCCTTATCATCATTTGAATTTCAAACTGAAGTCAATGTTGGGACCAAAGACAAATCAAGGGACTAAACCACATAAACCTTATCCTTTCAATGTGGACTCTACACAGATGCCAATGACACACTCACACTCCAGAGCCAGCTACCTGGTAAGGATGGCAGGCCTGGAAAATGGCTCCAGTGGGTGAGAAGGCAGGGTACGACGGAGCTCAGGGCCCCAAGGCAGCGGTGTGGCCAGCAGTCCACAAAGCCCATGCATGGCTGCAGTGTGCCCCATGTTGGCCAGGTGGGCTGGAGGCCTGTGGACCCCCAGGCACCACCGTAGGCTTTGATTTTGTGAGAAGCAGCTTAGGGAGAGTCAGACCAGGGTGAGGTGAACCCCATGAGCACAGTGGTGGCAGCTACACCAGCAGGCCCTTCAACACCCCAAACACCCGATGTAATAGCCTTCTTTTCCCAAAAACACACTATGATCCTCCTGAACTTCCCTCTGCAGTGCTCTCTGCCCTCCGTTCATGGGAACCTGTGTTCAAGGCTTTTTATCAGCCGTGCAGCATGCTCGCATTCCCTAAGAAATTGGGCAGACCAAGAACTGAACAACTGCCCTTGCCTAAGAGAGCATAAAAAAAAAAAGGCCTAAAAATACTGAAACAAATACTTTCATTCACTTTGAAATGTTCCCCAAAATGTTTAAAAGATGAATGGAAGTGTGAAAGCAGGGAAGACTGCAATGTCTAATAGAAAATAGGCAGTGAGTACAAAGGTGTTCACTGTCAAATTCTCTCATCCTCTGTTCACTTTTGAAATTTTCATAGGTAAACGTTACAGGAAAAAATAATTTCTATGTAAGTGGTAATACCCAGATGTCACTTTATGAAAGACAACTTTAGCAAGAGTCTCATATACTAATAAAACAGTCCTTCTCCCACCTTAGAGTAGATTAGGAAGGTTCCAAACTAGTATCTAAAATACACAGATCCCAACTCAGAGCTAATCTGAGCTGTGAGACTGTGTGCTATTATGGAGACCACCTGAACTGCTGGGAGCTGAGGGCTGGACCAACACGTGACACACCTGCTGCTGTAAGAGGCTGTGGTGACACGTGAAAAGTCGTGGCAGTGGTGGCGGGTCCTGGGCCTGTGGACCAGAGTCCCAGACCAGACCAAGTGGAATCTATCTCAGCTTGAGAGTAACATTCAAGACAAACTGAAGGAATGGTTCCTCAAACACCAAGAACACAGCCACGGCCTCCTGGTGACTCAGCAACAGCTGCTCTGCTGCTCAGCCTCTTTCTCCATGGCTGCCCTAAGCTGCCTGTTTAGGCATCTCTCCCCTAATCATCCAAGGAGACTTTAGTACCACAGCTACATCATATACTTGCTGAGGTACCATGACCCCTAGGGAGATCACAAACCACCGTTATACCTATCATGTTTTCACCCTCCTCCCAAGAACCAATTTTCACCCACCCACTCATGGGGGATATAACCCTGGTGGAGGATAGAGGCTCTGATGTACAGAACGAAGCCAGGAAAATGGGACGACCAAACCGGTTAGTCCTGGGGAGCAAGTCACAAACGAGAAAGAGCAAAGAGGGGCTGTGTGGCCTTCTGTGCTTCTGTACATCTGAACATCAGACCGAGAGGACAATTCATGCATTACTTGTATTAAAAGGCTGGCAACAACCCAAATGTCCTTCAACAGGTGGGTAGACAAGCTGTGTCCATCCACGCCACAAACACTCTCAGCAACAAAAAAACCAGCTTGTGATACGTGTAGCACTGCATGAGTCCAGACGCCTTCTGCTCAGTGGAAGAAGCCAGACTCAAGAGGCCCCCGCTGTGGGCATTCCCTCACCTGACTCCCTGGAAAAGACTACCAGGCAGAGATCGATGTGCAAAACTCTCAGAATCCTACACCAAAAAAAGTGACTACTGTAAATTTGTAAAAAGCTAAAGGAAACGGCAAAGCAAGCACACGCACTTTCCCTTCCAGTGGGGATGTAATTTAAAGAATTTATTTCTACAGGATTAACAACATACAAGAACAAGATAACAGTTTTTGTGTCCACAAATAAAGCAGGAACCATGGAGGGGCAGAGCTGAGGTCACAGGCCCAAAGGATGTCCCCAGGAAAACACCAAGGGCCAGGGCCTTGACTCCTGAAGGGTGGGCACATGGTACCCCCCCTCCGAGGCTGAGCAGTACAGCCAGATTCCCAGAGGAGGATGCTGCTCTTCCTGTGAGAAAGGTCGACTGCTTGCCCTTGGCAGAGGAAGGAGGAGGATCTGCCCAGTGCACAGTGCCACAGCACTGGGACTACCAACCCTCAGGGAACACCAGCCCTATCCCAGCTGTGTACCCCAGAGCCTGAGCTGGCAACCCCAAACTCCCTGACAGGGGAGCAAAGGTTCCTTCCCATGCAAAACAAGCACTGAGACATAAAGGGGGTGGGGGGACAGACAGTGCCAACAGAACTCCCTGCCAGAAAACAACAGCCAGACCAACTATGGGAGGCTGCCACCGGGAGACGCC
This sequence comes from Manis javanica, assembly GCF_040802235.1. Lineage (NCBI taxonomy): Eukaryota > Metazoa > Chordata > Mammalia > Pholidota > Manidae > Manis > Manis javanica. Next base: position 65,900,858 of record NC_133170.1, on the reverse strand, counting down.
CAATCTCACACAGGGTTTCTGGAGGGCAAGGTCAGGTAGCTGAACCCTTCCCTGACCCTCTCAAATGCTCCCACCTGCAACGGACCACCCCATCTCAACCCACAGCAGACCTGAACAACTCCAAGAGCCAATCTCTAACTCACAGCACCCCTACGATTATTAATTACCTGTTTGCGTAGCTCCCTAAAAACTCGCCTGCTTCAGGAGGTAATCTGTTTGTGAACTCATTTACTCAGCACATACTTAGGACCCTCATCCCATCACACACCACTGAAGCACTGGCGTACGAAAGAAGAGAGCACAGTTCCTGCCTCCAAGAAGAGGGCAGCCAGGCAATAAGCAGCAGGGAGCACCAGGCAGCAAGGAATGGCAAAGCTCAGGCAGGTAGAGGGCTGGAGCCAGTGAGCCAGGCAGGCAAGGTGCTGGGCTACTCAGGAGCCTCTGTGAAGAGGGACTTCTAGAAAGAAAACTCAGTGATAGACCCAGGGCATGCAGGACCTGAGGCTCTAGTGAGGCCCTGAGCCACGTGTGGCTGGAGCCTAGGGACAGGAAGTGGGTGCAGACCTGGTCACAAGGGGCTTCATAAACTGCCTTAAGGGCTTAGAGTAAAGTGCTCGATCTGACTTCTGTTCTAAGAAATCACCCAACTGCTCTGATTTCTGCTAGGCAGTTCAGGTGAGCAGGGAGAGCAGCAAGAAGGTCATCAGAATAACCCAGGTGAGATGACATGGGCGCTTGAATGGCAGCTGTAGCCAAGAAGACAGTAGGAAGCACTTGGGCTTGAGATCCATTTTGAAAGTGCTAACAGATCAGATCTAAGACATGGAAGAAATGCGGAGACCACGCACAAGTTCTGACCCAAACAATTGGAAGAACAGACCTGCCCCCAACTGAGATGTAGCATGTAGAGGCAGATGTCACACAAAGAAAAGTGGTGGTTTGGAGCAGAAAGATCCAGCCTGGAGATACACATTCAGAACATGCTGACATGTGACCTAACAGTCATAGCACAATATGAGATCACCTGAGTGTACAGACCAGAGAGGAAGTCTGAGGACTGCAGGTAAAGGAACAAGCAAAGAGGCTGGGGGGGCGGCAGCCAGCAAGGTAAACGAGAACCAAGAGTGGTATCTTGGTGCCCCGGAGACGAGTCAAAATGTCCATGAGCAGCCCAACACTGCTGATGGGGACTCAGCAAAGTGGTGACACCCATAGGCCCAGAGACACTTGTTTCAGAGGAGAGGTAATACCAAAAGCTTAACGAAGTTGATTCAAGAGAATGAGAAAGCAAGATAATGGGGACAAAGAGTACACGATTCTAACTCTGTATAAAAGAAAGCTAGGACCTAGAAAGGGTCGCTGCAGGGAGTGTATGTTCATGGGGATGCTTTGGAGAGAAATAAACTGACAGGAGGACAAGCACAGGAGAGCCATGGCCTGGAGCAGGCAAGAAAAGGTGGGCTTGATAAAGGAGATGGTCCACAGATCCTACAGCACTACCCCAGTTACTGCATAGAACTTAACGACAGGATTACTTAACTATCTTTTTTAAAGCATATAAAATTACACTATACAATCCCGATTGTAAAAAAAATTACATAGAACAAGGGGCCATAAACAAACTGTAAATTGTGCTTATCTCTGGATGGTAGATGATTTAGAAATTTAAAATGCATTTTAACATTCAAAGAGCATATTTATTAGTTCCACTAAAAAGGTTACAAAAACCATTTTATTGTACATATCATGTAAAAAGTACAACAGGAAATACAAGTAAAAAATAACACTCATCTAAAAATCCAGAGTTGAGCGCTATTAGCATTCTGCTATGCTTTCTCTGATAAGGTCACATCTGGGCAGAGACCACAGAGCCACAGATCTCCATGGGCAAAGTTTCCGGGTGGCGGGGGGTCCAGGCAGCCGCGCAAGTGGGCAGGTAAGGGGCCTAGGTCACAAGCACCCGCCTAAGTCAAAGGCCCTGGGCTTGAATTTGCCCCTGGTGTCCCTCGAGGAGCGGTCTGACAAACCACCTTCCCACCGCATCTGTGTCCACAGTTACGCAGGAGGGGAGGTCCAAGCGGAGAGCCCGCTAGGGGTCGGGGGGATCCCAGCCGCTGGAGGTGGGGGAGGTCTCGAGCCCGCTGAGGGAATCCTAGCCCGCTGGAGATGTACGTAGAAAGGGGTCCCAGCCCACTGGATGTAAGGGGGGCGGGGTTCCTGTCCGCGGGATGTGTGTGGGGTGGGGGTGGATTCCAGCCCGCTAGATGTGTGGGAGGGGGTTCCAGCCCGCTTGAGAAGTCCGCGTTTGGATACCCAGCACCAAACACAGCGCCGCGTTCCCAGCTGACTTTCACGCCAAGAGCTGGAGGGCTACATCGTGCCCGACCCCCACCCCCGCCGCCCCGGTGACCCACAGACCCCGCAGGCCCCGCAGCCTCCGCCGACGCTCACGGCCCCACGCCCCCGGTAAACCCCGCGGCCGCGGCAGACGCGTCCAAGCGCTCCAGGGGGCGGAGCCTCAAAAGGGGGCCGCAGGACCACCACCCACACCCTTCGCCACCCCCGCCACGCCCACCTACCCCGGGCCTGAGCCGCGTCCTGCTGGGGGTGCGGGTCGAGGCTGCGCCACTCCGCTCGACACATCCGGGGCCGCGGGCGCAGGAAGCGGCGGCGCGCCCGCTACGGCGAGCCGGAAGGGACGCGCACAGAGCCGGCAGCTGCGCGTTGGCTACGGGTGTGACGTCGGCGGAGCGGGAGGTGACAAGACGGCCGGGAGGGCTAGAGAGACCATGCGAGGAGGGCGGGCCGATGGGCCGGCTACGGGCCCGGGCGCTGGCGCGCGGAGGCCGACAGGGGGCGCGCAGCGGGCGCGGGCTCTGTGCCCGCAGAAGCTGCCCGCCCGGAGAAGTTGGGGGAGGAAGAGTTCCCCGGGGAGGAGGGTCCCGAGCGGCCCCACCCCTCCTCCTGCACGTTTAGGAGTGGGCGAGGGGAGTCGCCGGGTTTGCACGCCCTGGGCCCCTCCGCAAGGTGCTGGACACCATGTCCACTTGTAAAGGAACGAAGTGGCCCCGGCCCCAGCCCACACGCAAGCGACTCGAGGCGGATGCGGGTCTAAATGTGAGCGGGGATGGTAACAGCCTCAGGGCAGGACGCAGGTGTAAACCTCCACTACCTTGGATTACACAGTGGTTCTTAGGCATGACACCGAAAGTATAAGATCAAAAGAAAGACTACATACCCTGAACATCTTCAACACAAAAAACTTAAGTGCTTCAAATGACACCATTAAGACAACCCACAGAATTGGAGAAAACACCCGATAAGGGACTTGTGTCAGGAAAATGTAAAGAACTTGCAATTCAACAATTAACCTCCAAAGAAGATGAATAAAAAAGCACAGATAAAGCTGTGCAGCATCATCAGGGACCACGGAAATGCACACCAAAACCACAATGAATACCACTTCACACACTAGGATGTCAAGAATCAAGCAGATAATAACAAGTGCTGGGGAGAAGGTGGAGAAATGGGAGCCCTTCTACACTGCTGGTGGGAATGTACAATGATGCAGCCACTTTGAAAAACAGTTTGGCAGTTCTTCAAAACGTTAAACATGGAGTTAAGGTATGACCCAGAAATTCCACTCCTGAGTATAGGCCCAAGAGAATTAAACACAAGTATCTGAACAAAAACCTGTATACAAACATCCTGAGCATTATTCACAATAGCCAAGAAATGGAAACAACCCAAATCCCCTTCAGCTGACAAATGGGTAGATAAAATGTGGCATATCCACATAATGGAATACTACTCGGAAAAGAAAAGGAGGGTTGACCCATGTGACAACATGGATGAACCCTGAAAACATGGTGCTGAGTGAAAGGAGATGACACAAAGGCCACAAAGTGGATAATTCCTTTCATATAAAATGTATAGATCAGCAAATCCATAGAAATGGAAAGTAGATTATCATTAGACAGGAGGGTGGAGGACCACAGCCTTGGAGCAGCATTTGGGGGCCTGAGTGAGAAGTCCCGTTTCATGCCTTCTGTTTCCCATAAAATGAGAGTCAAGCCCATCTGCTGTGAAAGGCAATGGCCCACCCAAGGAGCAAGTGAAACAGTGAGGGAAGTGCCAAGGACCCACTTACAGAGGGCCCCCATGTTTGTGAGGCTGCCAGTGCCTGGATATAGGCTAGGCTGAGGATGTGGTTCTCTTCCAACTCGGGCAAGCTTGCAGGTGGCCAGAGGCTGGAGGAAACAATGCTGGGGGCTTTGCCATGCCAGGGCAACAATGTCAAGTAAGCAGAGTTCTCGAGATGCGGGACTGTGGAATCTAAGCTGGAGGGGCCAGGAGGAAGGATTGCAAGAGAAGAAAGGAGGGGTCATTGGATGGGAGGTGGTGGCACCTCCCGACACAGCAGCTCACAAATAACTGGGGGCGGGCCGCCCCTGGTGGCAACACTGAGCATCATAACAAAGACGGGGGTTTCCCCTCCTGTTCAACTGACAAAAAATTACTGTAAATCCCCAAGTTACAATTTAATTCCCATACACTGGATACTGAGCTCATGTGAGATGATGGGTTTGATGAATCCTTTGCAGTGGCTGCTTTGATAAGAGTTTTTCATTTTGATGAGAAATTTATCGAATTTTTCTTTTGTTTAGTGCTTGTTGCATCCTAGGAAATCTTTGCCTACACTGGGCTTGATGGTTTCAGCTTTCATACTTAGGTCTATGACCCATCTGGAATTAACTGAACCATTTTTAAAAGAACATTCTACCTCCAGTTGAATTGCCTGGGTGTTGATTGGCTCCTTCAGTCTTCATCCACCTCCTACTTGCTGACATTAGAGTTAAAAATTACACCTGCCAGACTCCCTCATGGCCAGAGTCCCAGTGAGATGAAGGCCCCCCTTTCCTGCCCCATTTGTTTGAGACAGAAGGTGCCCCCTTCTTCCTGCTGCTCCCAGCTGGCTTGATGCCTGCAAGCCATGTGGATAAATCCAAGTCTTTCCTGCAAGAGAGGTCCAGCGTAGGGTGGCCATCAACTCAGAGCCAAGGACAGTGGTGGCTCCTTGCCCTGAACCCCTCACCCTGGGCTGCAGCTCTGGGTGTGTGGGCATAGTGGCAGCTCCAGGCCTTCTTGGGCCCCTGGCTCCAGAGGCAGCATCAGAAACAGGAGCTGCCTTGGTGGGTCCATTCTGAATGGTCTTAGAGTCATTCCAGCAGTTCCAGTCTGAAACCAGATCCTTGAGGCACCCCTCCCTTCCCACCCAATCTATAAGCCACAAATTTCCTATAATGTCTGCATCACTAAACATGCAGTTTGTTTTCAGGACTGGACCATGACACTTGTCCTCTCAGACCTGCCTAACTGCAGTTTCCATACACAGACAATAGATTCTGAATGGCAGATTCACATGCATATCTTCCCCACTGACCAGTGTGGGAATCTGGCCAGGCAGCTGTGTGGCAGGTAGGGTGGCAGCCCCTGAGCTTCTCGCCCATCCAGGACAGGGAGCCCGAGTGGGAACCAACATGTGACTCAGGCTCTGCTTGCCCACTGTGCCCTTGGGATACACTACTTTCTATTTGAATCAACTAGAGTTGGCATCAGCCCCACTGAGCAGAGCCTGATCCTGACTCTCTATTGCCTTCCACATTCAAAGAAGCATGAGACCCAATAAAAAGCTGGCCCCAAGACCAGGTGCTCCCTGGTGCTCTGGAGAGTGGGGATAAGTACTGTCATACAACATTGGCAGGGATCCAGTTCTGAACCTTGGTGGATGGCAAGAGCTACTGTTAGACAGCCATTAGAAAGCCATCAGAGATCCGACCCTGTGTCTAGGCACACTCACACGTGTGAACAAGGGTGTACAGGGTGGCCGTTTATAAAACCTGAAGGCTGGACAGATGCCTACCAGCAGGATGGGTAGTGCAGTCTACACAATGGGCTGCCTGTGTGGACAGCACAGGTTTTTGTGGCCACATGTATGCTGAGTTGAGAATGGTGAGTCCGCATATATTGTAAGCTGTCATCCTGGTGAAGAGAATTGTCCACCAGGCTCTTCTATGCACAGAGCTCTCTGCAAGAAGCCTGAGAAAACTGCAAGACTAGGGGCCTCTGGAGAGATACCAGGATCTAAGAAGGCAAGCATCTTTTCTATACTTTTTCTCCAAGTACATATCACATTCCCATGGACCCTCCAAGGTGATTTAAACAGTCGCTCACATTACCTGGGTCACAACTGGGAGCTTCTAGAACAGTAGCCTGATTGGCCCTCCAACCAAGGTGGTGGAGCCTGTCGTGGACAGAGCCCACAGTCCCAGCAGTCATTAGGTTCTGCCCTGAGCAGTGACTCAGCAGCCCTGGCTATCAAAGGGAACATGAACATGCTGAAACCTCTCCCCAAACCCACCCTCCCAATCTCCCCATGTTCATGGCTGCTCATCAACTCCTCAAACCCAAAGCCCAAGTCAGCCTTAAGCCCTCCCTCCTGTCCCCAGCCCACCACAACAGCAAGCCCCACTGCTTCTCTGGCCTCAGCCACCAACTCTGCCCACCACACCTCCCCAGGCCACCACCAGTGTCTTGCGGTCTTCCTGACCTACTCACCCCACCCCATTCTCCACATGGGAACAGTCCCTCAAAGATCCATGCCCAGCCCCATGGTACACACAGGTGCCCATGCACACCCACATGCCCATGCCCATGTCATATATTAAGTACACAGGCACACAAACCACCATACATGTCACATGAATACAGATACACACACCACATGCAAGCACCCATGTGTGCACGTTACCCATGTACGCACACCTCCCTACTGCAGCAGAGTTGCCATTTGCTTGCCCATCACTAGATTCCCCCTTCCTCGCTAAGAGGTCGCTGCTGTTCCACGTACACTGGGAGCCACTTCATGAAAAGCATTTCCATCTCCCTTGCAGCTACAGGGGACTGCATGACTCGCCTCTCTGGCCAATGAGGGAGGGAGATTGCTGGCAGACCTCCTGGGAGAGCATGCTCAGGTACACCCAATGATAGGCCCCTCTTCCTGCCCTCATCCCTCCCATGGGAGGGTGGGAACACTGGGGTGATTGGACCAGGATGAAGGCCATGTGCTGAGGCCAGGTGGACAGAGAGGAAAGCCCCCCATCAGCATCAGGACCACTGCACTGGGCCCAACCACCAGCCTGTTCTTGTCTGGGCCACTAGTTGGGCTTCTGGAAAGGCCTCTCACAGTTGGGACTGCTCTGACCTCAGCCTGCAAGAGCCAAGAAGTGTGTCCTCACCAGGCGCCCACATACTCGCTAGGCCACCTCATTGTGGCTTTTGCGGAGGGGGGCAGCACGGGTGCATCTTCCATCTCTCCAGAACAATGTGAACAAAGGAGCAACTATACAAAGTTTGTACTTATTTAATAAGAAAATCACTTCTTTAAAAAAATAGTGTCTTTACACACTGAGGTGTACACAGCTGACACAAGAGCTGAAAAGAGATTCACGCAGGTTCTCCTGGAGTGAGCATAAAATGATGCAGGTCTCAGGGTCCTGAGGTCTTGAGGCCACACCGAGGCTCTCCCATCTTGGGAAGAGCGTGGCCAAGAGCAGCAATGGCATGCTGCAGGCCAACTCAATTCACCCCAGAGGGCGGCACTTCAGTCGCTGTCTCCGTCCCCTTCGCTGCCTTCCAGGGGGCTGGGGACCTGCAGAACAAGAGCAGACGAGGCGGCTGCGGGGGAGCATGCTGCCCCAAGAAGGGGGCCGTCCACATGGGCTCAGCAGCAGCAGCCTGCCCCATTGGCAACGAGGGGAAGCCTTTGTTCTCAGGCAGACTTCTTGGCTTTCAATCTGGGTCAAGGACCTGGCTTGAGCAGGGAAAGCCAGGGGGTGTTTAGTGGGTGTCTTCAAATCCCCAGGGATGCAATGTCCTCAGGGGAGGTAAAACTGGACAAGGGCAGGCTCCTCAGTAGTATGTAAAGATGGCAGATGGTCAGAGCCTCTGATAGTGGGAATCAAGGAGAGGGCAAAGGCTGGCCCCCAGTCGCATATGCTCCATCTGCCATTATTACATATAACCACCAGCATGTAGAGTGGAAGACTTCACATAAAATTCTGGAATGCCAGTTTCTCTTAGAAAAATCTGAGCTCTGACAGCACTGGGCACATCTTTGTGGCCACCACTGACTGTTCTGAGCTACAGAAGCCTTTCAGGTGTAACCAGGGCTCTCCTGTTTGCCAGTATGCCAATCCCGACTGCCTCCCTGCGCTGGCTGCCATTTATCACCCGACCTATGCTCCAGCTTTTCTTATACCTGGCTCGCTTCACTTGCTTACCTTACCTGTGTGCACCTGAGTTTACAACCCAGGGATGGAGTAAGGACAATGTTTTTCTGAATATCTAGCCAATGGGAAGAAATCTCCCAGAGCTCCACAGGAGAATCTCACCCTTTAAAAACCTGCTAGGCCACCACAAGAGAACACGGTCTTTGGGGACATCCCTCACCCCCTAAAAAGAACTGAGAACTTCAAACTGCTATCAGCTCCACCGCCTCCAATCACCAATGCTCTGCTCCTAAAATACAGTTGGCAGGTAACTCATGGATGAGCTGCACTTCAGACAGCTCCTTGTGAACCTTTGACAGCAAGCCTAGCAGCCAAGTCTGTGCAGCAGGGCCAAGTGACAGCTGGAACCCAGGACCCAGACTGCCCTCCCTTGCAGATGGTGGGCACTGTGGCCTGGGGGAAAGCTGCCACAATGAATGAAGAGCATCTGGGCACTTCGCCTCAAGGAACCTCATGTTCTGGAGCAGGTTTAACAACAGACACTAAGGAAGCAGCAGTGTCAGCCCAACGACGCCCCACTGTCCTCTCCCCCTCACAAACGGGAAGACAAGCTACTGAGCGTGTCCTTTGCCCAATATCACCAAGTGCCGAGCAGGAAGCGAGTGCAAGGCAGTGTTTTGGGGTCACCAGCCACCCAGTCTAAGGCCCTGGCCAGCTCCTCCCTCTGCTGTGGAACCTGTAGGGTGGGGTGCACATTCTGAGCTTCAGCTTGTTCATCTCTGCAATGGGCACCACAACGCCAGTGCAGAGTGGGTTAGCAGCTCAGCCACAGACAGGGCAGATGCAGGCACACACTTGGCAAGCTCCTTGGAAGGGCCCGTGCCAGCCCCTAGCCCCACCTTGGCATCGGGGCCAGCTGCCGCATGAGCAGTGGCACTGAAGTCGTGCATGGGCAGGGTGCTCAGCCACAGGGCCATGGACCGCTCATGGTGCTCGGTACTGATGATCGTGGGGTAGATGTGCTGCTCCTTGAAGGCAGTGACCTCTGCCTCCTCGCGTGCCCAGTCCAGAGGCTCATGCAACCCGTCACAGCCAAAGCGCTGGTTGTACTTCTCGAAGTGCACGCGCTCCAGGACAAGGCCCAGCCCTGGTGCCTTGGGTACATCCACTTTTGCCTCCCCCCAGCTGCGCTCCAGCACGCTCTCAGGTGCGTAGCCCTTGACGATGGCTACCACCAGGCCAACCATCTTCCTGATCTGGTGCGTCATGAAACTCTGCCCCTTCACCTTGATCACTGCAAACTCCATGCCCTCACGCACGAAGGGCTCCTCACAAAACATGTCCAGGATGTAGCGCCGGGCACTGGGCTCCTGAGGCCCCTTCTGCGAGGTGAAGTTGTGGAAGTTGTGCGTGCCCTTATAGCAGGCAAGGAGCCGGTTCACGTGCTGCAGAGTTTCTGCACTCAGCCGGTATGTCTCATCCTGCAAATCATGGTCCTTGTGGGCAAAGGCAAATGTGGGCAGCATATAGAAGTAGGTCCTGGCGTCACATTTGTTCTTAGAGTTGAAGCCGCCTGTGACTCGCTTCACTCCTGCAGAGAGGCAGCAAATGAGGAGAAAGGCCTGTGAAGCCCACAGCACCCAGCCCAGGTCTGAGTGCTGGCACCACGCCTCCCAAACACGGGCAGGTCCTAGCGAGACCCACTCTTGGGCACTAAACCTTAAACCCCCCAGATGCTTCATCACAGAATTAAACAAACCCATACAACATAAACATCAGCATTTGTTGAAACCCAAGGTTAGAGAAGGTAGAGGGAAACGTACGCCTGCCCTGCACTGACCCTGGACGTGGATGGGCACAGCCATCTGCGGAGGAGCCTTGCTTCAGACCAGAGCCTAACTCTGGCCCGACCTGCTCATTAGCACTTATTCTACAGAGAGGCCACAGAGGCAGCAGTGTGTTCAACAGCCCTAAGTGGAAACTGAGTCCAGCGACAGAAAAGTAATGAGATACACTCTAGAATGTGCACAGGATGAGATGGCAAGTCTCCAGGTACCACAGCTCTCTCCTCTGAGAAACTGAGTGAGTTCAGGCTAACAGCAATGATATAATAATTATACTCAATAAACAGTGTACTAGGTCTTCTTCACAGGATAAAGAACTACATGCAGGGGATTCCATTCATGAGAAACACGGGAACAAATGTGTACTGGGTACTGGTACAGGAAATTTCTGGCAGAATTGCAGGACTATTAGGGGGAAGGCTTCCAAGAAGCACAGCTTCTGTCCCTGTACATCCTACGCTGGCAAGTCTCGCTGGGCAGTGGGTGAGGTCCTGGCCAGGACAGCAGGTCCACCCATGCTACAAGGATTCAACCTCACAGGGAGTCTGACTTAGGGCCCAACTTTGGTTTCCTACTTATGAGGGTCCTGGGCCCTTGCAAGCAGCCAGGCATCTCCAGGCAGTGCCCATTCCGCCTGGGGTGGTGAGTCAAGGCCATGGTAATCTTGGGAGCATCTGCATTAAGCTCCTTGTTTTGCTTCTACCGTCATGTTTGATTTGGGGATAATTTCATTAACATTGAGCATCACGCGTACACTTTGTGTGCATCACCTCAGTTATGCCAACATCACAGCTACAGAAAAGCTGACAGGTGCTGGCAGGAGCCTTGTCACTGCCAGAAACAAGAGCTACTGTCCTGGTCACATGCCAGAAGTGGTGCTGACTTTGGAAATAATCGTCCGTGGGGTGTACTGCTATCTCAGCAAAGCTGGAGAATAATCTGTGGGATCTAAAATATCTCCCTGGGAACAAACGGTAAGAGCCATCAGACAGGACTTGGAGAGGATTTAGTCAAGAGGGAATTTTCCTCATGAGGCAAAGGAAGACCACAGTCTAATAAAAATAAAACTATTACACTAAAAATAAACTTCATAGTGGGCTAAGTCATCAGCAAAGGCTACTGGCTTTGCATTAAGAATTTTACTCAAGACCTGTGCCAAGTGTTCATAACAGCTTTATTTGTTATAGCCCCAAACTGGAAACACCCATGCCCCTCAGCAGGTAGACAGATAAACAACTTATGGTGCACCCATAGAACAGGATACCATGCAGCAATGAGGAGCAGACTGGAAACACAAGCAGTACAACTCAGTGAAAGAAGCCAGGCAGAGAAAAATATGCTTACATAAAACTCTGAAAATACAAACCAAGCTAGAAGCAGAAAGCAGACCAGTGGGGCCTGGTGGGAAAGGTGGGGTGGGTCACAACCTTTGGGGTGTGGGAGGGGTTCACTGTCCTAACAGATGGCTTCACAGATGTACATGTATAGCAGAACTTCGCAATTATATGCTTAAATATGCAATTTATTATACATCAATTACACTTAATTTTTAAGAAGCTTTAAAGTATTTTACCTGGCTATTTAAGAAAAGAATAATAATGTAGTATGGGGTTTGGAACCTAAGTTGATGTAAAGTGTATGTTCACCATACATCAAAGGCGAAGGGCGATGTGATGTTTTACTATATGGCCTTCCTCAGAAAAAGTGTGCCAACCATTGCTTTAAACCCCTAACTAAACTAACACAACTAAACAACCACAGCAAGTTACAGCTAACAAGGCAACCATTAACAAGGTGATAATTAAATGCAATTACAACAGCAGACAGGAGGGCCCATGCTGGCCACCAACTCCACGGCAGATACAACAGGATTAAAATGAGAAGACCTCGAAGCCCACTTATCAGGCCTGTCATAAAAAGCAGTGTTGCAGCCTTCACTTCACCAGACCTGGACTTTTGTATCCAGTGTTTGGTTAAGCCAAGGCCCGCAAAGCACCAGGGCACTGCAAGGAGGCTTTCCAGGCTGTGTGCCCAGTGGAGTCCCTCTGGGAAGAGGCAGGACCTCAGCCCACCTGGAAAAGATGGCCTGACCACCAGCCGCCAACCAGCTCCTGTGGTGGGAACATGGTAAGAGCCAGCCAGCGCATGCGAGCGCAGCCCCCACCTCTGGGCTGCCAGGCTTACCCAGTATCCGAATGTGAGATGGGAGGTGGCTGTTGATCTTTTCTAAAATGCCATCAATCAGCCACACCTTCAGGGACACCACCTGGCCAGCCGCAGACACGCCCTGCAAAGGAAGCAGAACAGGCGGGAGGGCCGGCTGGGCCTTGCTCTGCAAGCAGGTGTCGGCCAGGGAGCATGCAGCTGCCCAGCCCTTCACTAGGAATCTGCTTTAGAAAGGTATCTACAGTTGATGGCCAGCCCCAGAATGCTCTGGGTGAGCTGTGTGGTAAGTTACAGTGAGCATGGGGTGACCTGTAAAACATTACAAATGATGTCATACCCAACAGACAGATATAGGAATAGATGCATGATATTATGCAGACAAGAAGTCAAGTCCCACCTTGGGTGTGACCCTCAGCAAATTGAGAAAAAAGAAAATGCTACCCCAGATGCCGGAAATCTGAGGCCAGCACAGGAGAGCATGGCAGACACCCGTGTTTGCAGTTTTGCTATCCACGGTTTGTTGTGCTTCCACCTTGCAATTGCCTGTCTTAGTGGACACTTGTGTGCACCTTTCTGTGAACTACACAAATATAGAGAGCAAACCCTTCAAAGAAACACAACTTCATTGCTGTGGAATATACGTTGTTCACTCCCTTGTCCTGGGACTTCTGAAGGCCTGAAATTTTTCCAAATAAAAAATTGTAGAGTACAGAGGAAGACAGACAAAAAATAACTGGGAGAGATGTTACAGAGGCCAAATCCACCACTCCCGAGACCTACACCCTTCTATAGAGGCATTGAGGGCATCTGACAGGCCGTTTTGGAGCAAGGTGGAGCAAGGTTATGGAACGAGTTTCATAGTATAACCTAGACTTTTTTTTAAATAAAATAGGGTAAGAAATGTTTATTACCCTATTTTATTCTTACCCTATTTTATTTAAATGAAATAGGGTAAGAAATGTTATTACTATTATTCATAGTAAAAGTTATCACAACAGCTGGTGAGGTTGGGCATTGTTCTCTTAAACTTGCTTTAAGTAGATACTCTGGGAAATACACAATGGATTGCAAAGATTTAGTGCAAAAAAAAGGAGCAGCACATCTACCCCACGATCATCAGTACCGAGCACCACAAGCGGTCCATGGCCCTGAGGCTGAGCACCCTGCTCATGCACGACTTCAGTGCCACTGCTCATGCGGCAGCTGGCCCCAGTGCCAAGGTGGGGCTGGGGGCTGGCACAACTGTGAAAACATTAGAATCCACTAAATTGTACGGTCAACAGGCAAATTGTATGGGAGTTAATTATATCTCAACTAAATCTATTTTTTTTTTAATAATCTGAAACAAACTAACATGTTATCATTTGTTTGTCTGAGGGGCTGAATATGCATGGGTGCTGACCAGTGACCAAGCCAGGACACATGCGCAAGCCAGTCAGACCGGACTCAACCTATAAGTCTGAGTGGACAGTGCTGGGCCACACCTAGCCACAGCTCCCGAGTCCACGAGATGCAGCTAGCTGTGGCGTGCTCAATGTGGCACACACACTGGTGTGTACTTGCACGCAGTACACACATGCAAAGAATGGGAAATATATCCCATGAGTCATTTTTTATATTGATTACATGCCGAAACAAGACAGTTCCGGGTATACTGAGTTAAATGAAGTTGATTACTAAAACCAGTTTCACCTGTTTCACTTTCCCCTTTGCAAAACTTAACATTTCAAGTGTGGCTTGCCGTGGCGGCTTCGTGATCAGCGAGCCTGAGGTGGATGAACATAAAGCAGGAGATGCTGTGGCCACCATCCTACCTGTAGGGGCAACAGAGGAGAAAGTCCTACCAGCAGAGAGCACCTGGGCCCAGTCTTACCTGGGCTGGACATGCTCTTGAACATCTTAGTTACACGAGGTAACAATGTTACCTTCATCCACTTAGGCTGGTCTGATGTGTTCATCTACCATTTGTAACTAAGAGTCTTGACAAATAAAGACACTCAGGTGGACGTGGGACAAGGGCAGTCAGACACAACACAGACCAGGAGGTTCAGGTGCGCCTCACACCTGCAGCTGGTGGAGATGGCCCTACCTTGTCTGTCCGGGCGCACCTCTGGAAGGACATCTTCCTCATGTCTTCGCCATGATTCTCTGGAATACAGCCTGACCGCACCAGGGCACACACCAGGTCATCTTCGATGGTCTTGAACTGTGAGGACCCAACATTCCTCTGAGGGAAGGCGAAGAAAACAACTGTTTTCACTCCACTGGTGCCCACCAGCGGGGGCCTGGGCTCGTGCTGCTGCCCCAGGGAGCCTACACCTGTGACTGTGGGGACCCACTGCAGCGCTTCCCATTCCAGGGCAAATGGGAAAGCTAACTGAGGGCACCCACAGTCGAGAAGCTTCCTATCTGGGCAGCCAACAGCAGCTGTCACCTGAGACATCATTTCCTCCCACCTAGTCAAATCTGAACCCCTCCTGTGGGTCCCATTGCCTCGGCGGGAACCCCCACATACTGCTAACAGGGACGGGTTTGGCATCCTGGCTTTTCCTGTAGCCTCCAGCCTAGGGGCCCGGCCTGACCAGCCTCTCAGGAACAGCGCATACTGGGAGACTGGAACTCCTCTGGAAACCCCTCCCCCATGTGATCCCTCCTGGCTTACCCTCACCGTGGTCAAGGGCCCACAGGACCCTGACCTCAGGGAGACCACCCTCCCGGTCATCCTCAACAGAAGCCTTTCCCACACAAGGGGCACAAGACTGGCAGCACCTCACCAAGACTCACTGCACCCAGTGCAGGGCCTACCCTCAAGCCCTCATTCTCATTTGGGACAGTCATGTGGCCCCTTGAAGTGATGGGGGGGCACAGAAGGGGGCAGGGCTGGGCTGAGGGGTGGAGGCCACAAAGCAGCAGAGGCAATCTGTCTGACTCTGCCAGGACTTGGAGCTAAGAAGTGATGCAATGTTCCCCAACTGCTGTCATAATCTACCAGTGGTTATGGAACCAGTTTCATGGTATAACCTAGACTTTAAATAAAAATAAAATTGGATAAGAAGTATGTTATTACTATTACTCATAGTAAAAGTTATCACAACACCTGGTGAGGTTAGGCATTGTTCTCTTAAACTTGCTGTAAGTAGATACTCTACACATCAGTGAGCATCTTACTGTGAGGCAAGAAGTTGTAAGAACTTGGAACCAAAGTTTAAGAGCCACAGAGTCGACTTGGAGGAGCAAGAATAAAGTCTACCTGCACCTGTGGGGCACTGAGGTCCTCTGCCTTTCGAAAAAGGACCAAGCTGGTGGGTAGGGTGGAGAAATCTGCCTTCCCACAGATGGTAGCTGTAATGACCCTGGACACACAGTGAGCGGCCTCCTCTGAGCTTCCCAGCTCTGTCCACTGTTCTTGGTGCACAGCTCCGGGAAACCTAGCAACCTGGCATGCCCTGCAGCTGGTGCTGTGGCCACCCCACCTTAAAAGGGTGCTTCCATTGCTTGCCCGGGGCCACATGCTGGACAGCAGCAGAGCCGGTGATGCAGGAGCCCCCGCACAGCATTGGGTGCCCACAAAGCAAGGCAGAGCTGCCTGGATTCCAATCTAAATCTTGCTTGATGCTGAGGTCCTGGTTTCTGGCCTCACTGGTTGATCGTCACTCCTAAATCCATCCCCAGAGTCACACAGTGGTCTTAAGAAATCAGACCTGACTGAGATCAGGCCCCCAACACCCCAAGGGCCCCTCATCTGAACACTAGGCCCCCCACCTGCATGCCATGGTAGCCCTTCCCGGAATAGGCCAGAAGCAACACAATCTTCCGCTTGGGCAGCTTCCTGTGCGGCTCCCCATCTGCGCTGCTCTTGAGCTTCTTCGCCTGTTGCTCTGGTTCCTCCCAGGCCCGAGACCGGCCCTGCCAGCCGCTAGGGGCCTTCCTATCCTGCTCCTGCCTGGTGCTCATTGGCACAGGAGCCTTTCCGTTCCCGGCCATGGGGGGCAAACTGAAAAGACAGGGCGGGGTGAACTGCGTGGAAGCGCAGGTGAAGGAATGAGGGGTGACTCTTTCGGGGCTGGGGAATCACTGGAGTTGACCCCAGAGCTGATTCCAGCCCAGGCTTACTGAGATCCTGCCCACCAGAGACCTGCGCCAGGGTCGCCAAGGAAGGGGCAGACAGCACCTCCCGTGGACAGAGGGTATCCTTGCGGGCAGGGGCACCCGAGTGGGCAGGCAGCACCTCCGGTGAGTCGGTGAGTAGGCCTGCGCTGCGCCACCACACGGGGCTAGGGGGCCGAGGGCAGGAGGTCATTACCAGAAGCGATACGGTCCCGGGCGCGGGATCCACGCTCCGCAGGCTTTCCTCAGGGCCCCAGCAGCCGCCCGCAGGCTGGGGAGCCCCATGCACCGCCCGGGGCGCGAGGGTCCCTGGAACCCCCGACCCTCCCTGCAGATCCTTGACTTACACGGAACCCCACGCTCCGTCCCCAACCCGCCTGGACTCGGAGCTCCTGCCCCGCCCGCGGCTAACCTCCGACGTCCCCTGACCCCCGGGGTGACCTCTGACCTCCCCAGTCCCTCCTGCTGCCCCTCGTTCTCCCGCCCCGTCCTGCCGGCTTTCCCTGAGGAGTCAGGGAGACCCAACCACTCTGCCGGGACCAGAGGGGTGCGCCCCGGCCCGGCCCCACTCACGGCGCAGTAGACTGAGCGGACCTGGACCACGTGGGCGAAAACGGAAATGGAGGGCGCGACCAGACGGTGGCCGGGCGCGGACAAAAGTCCTTCTGGGCGGGGCCCAGCGGCGAGCGTGAGGCGGGGCAGGGCTTCTCGCAGCGCCCCTGACTTGCGGGCTATTCTACGCCGGCGCGCGCTCCCCGGCTCGTCCAACCCCCTGGAGCTGGCCCTCAGGAGCGGGTCCCAGCGCTCGGATTTGGCTTTGGCCCGCCGGCAGCCAGCGCCTCCCAGGCGTCCATGTCACAGGTCACAGGTCAGCCGAATTAAAGTGTATGTGCGAGCCGGGTCCTGCCGAGCCACTCCCCACGTCTTAGCCGAGTTAGTCCCCTGGCCCTTGAGTGGGGTTCTGTCGCCCCACTCTACACGTGGAACGCTGAGGCCCACAGAAAGAGAGCGCCGCGCAGCGCTAGTGATCCTGTGCCAGAACGTGTAGTAGTGGGTGCTGTCCAGGGACAGGGAGGGCAGGAAGTGGGGCTGGAGGCACAGAGGGCAGGGATGGCTGGGGTCTGAAGGGACAGGGAAAGGAGCTGGAGGGACACGGAAGGCAAGGACAGGAGCTGGAGGGACAGGGATGGGGGCACAAGCCAACAGGTCTTGGGGGAACACTAGACAAAACCCATCCAGAATCAATGGGAAACTGTAAAGTAGTAAATGCCATGAGACGAGTGAGAAGCCTGACACACGCCACAACATGCATGAGCCTTGGCGTGGTGCTCGGTGAGAGAAGCCAGGTGCAGGCTGCTCAGTGTGGTGGTGCTCCTGTGAGATGTCCAGGACTCATAAGTCCACCCAGGAGGGTGACCAAGCTGCACTCTGGTCCTTGGGGCGCCAGTCAGGCCAGACTGAAAAAGGGCTCCTGCAAGTGGGAAGGGGCAACTTGCCTGTGTCCCCCCACAGCAGGTCAGCCCCCTGGCTGAGCAAGAACAAGGTTGGGTGGCACCTAGTGAGGCAGATGGCTCAGCAGTGCAAGCAAGCACCTACCTTCAGAGGGCACCACCCTTCCCTGCCCTCAGCCCTGTCCTGGGACGTGCCCTTTTCTGGTCCTGGGGACAGGACAGGCTGAGAGGCTGGACATGAAGGACAGAGCAAATGTGGCTGCCTTGGTGGGTACAGTAACTAGGCATTGAGAGTCTGGCTCGATCTTGGGGGTGCTCCTGGGAGCACAATGCCAGTCTCCTCTGATGTGGACCTTAAGTTCTCAAGCCTAACAGTAACAGATCCAGGCCCAAAGGCCTATGCTGTACTAAGCCCAGCCCCTGATAGAGGCGACCCAGGGTCCTGGTGAGGGTCAGGTGGGCAGGAGGTAAGCACCCTGACAGACAAGAACTGCCCTGAGGTGAAAGGGCCAGCACACCCAGGAGGCTCCCTGCAACCCGCTATGTGAGGCGGACACACCTGCTCTCTCAGACCCCACCTGCCACAGGGGTGCTCCTGCATCTATGAGGGTGAGCAGAGGCCTATGGGGTTGGGACACATGTCAGGGAACTGCTAGTTGAGGTGGCAGGTGCATTCCCCCAATCCAAGGCCTCCGCAGGCCTGGGCCTGCCACGAATGTACCAGAATCCCCGGGAGTGTGAGGTCCTCAGACAGTAAGGTGGAAGCCAGCCCCTCCCACATGGTCACTGTACTCCCCACCCATCCCCTGGGCCTGCAACTTACCACTAGACTTCTGCAAAGGGATGATATTTATAGCAGCTTTATTCATAACTGCAAAAGCTTGTAAACACCCAGATGTCCCTCAGTAGGTGGATGGATAAACTGTGGCACATCCTGACAGTGACATACTATCCAGCACTGGAAATGAGCTGTCACACCATAAAAACGCAAAGGAATCTTACATGCCTATTACTAAGTGAAAGAAGCCATCTAAAAAGGTTATAGGATTCCAGCTGTGGCGTTCTGGAAAAAGCAAAAGTATGGAGACAGAAGATCTGTGATTACCAGGAGTTGGGGGTAGGGGCTGAGCAAGTGAAATAGGGGTTACAGTGCCAGAAAACTCTCTGTGGTACTGTGGTGGTGGATACGCATCAGACAAGAGTGAACCCTAGCGAAAACCTCGGATTCTGGGTTAGTATAGGCTCATCAATTGCAGCTTCTGTGCTCCACCAACACAAGTTATTGATGGGAAACGGGGATGGCGGGGTGAGGGGAGGAAGGTGTATGGGAACTCTTTACTTTTTGCACAGTTTTTCTGCAAACCTAAACCTGCTGTGAAAAGTGAAGTCTATCAATTTAGTGATGACAAAATACCATGGACATTTTAGCATGTCCAGAGTGGACAGGGTGCCATCTCCCGACCAGCCTTCCTGTCTGCAAAGGAGCACATGCAATACAGGAAGCCAGGCCCCACCTTCTACTTCCTCCAATGCCACTCCAACTTTTGTGTAATATTGCGGTTAGTCTTAGGTAACAATGAGTTATTTTTAACTTACAAAAATAACATGTAGTTTTAAAAATATAAACTCTACAGCAACAATAAAATGAGAAGCCACCCAATCCAAACATGGGCAAAAAGACTGGACGGACATCTCTCCAAAGGACTTAGAAATGACCAGCAAGCACGACACATGGCTTGAGGCCAGTAATCACAGGAACATGCACATGAGAACCACTGCAAGGACCCCTGCACCCACCAGATGGCTAGACTCAAGCTGCAGGATGGTAAGAGTCAGGTGCAGAGAAGTGGGTGTCCTGCACTGTGGGCAGGACTGACGTGGTCCAGCTGCTGCAACCTGGTGCTGGTTCCTCCAAGAGATACGGAGTCACCATGTCACCTGGGTTCCCTCTGGGAACAGATGGTATTCCTGAGGGCCCAGGAGAACAGATTCCACTGGGACATAGGTCAGACCCAACTGTGCTGCAGGTGGAGGCACCCAAGCTTAGCCCACTGTGCGAGGGGTGGGGGTGGCAATGCCAACTCGACAATTCCAAAGGTTTATTTCCTTAAATCGGGATTACACAATAATGCAAATGGGGAGAAAATCACACAAAATTCCTTTTCAGGTAGACCAAGGGTCAAGTGCAGTGTTGTGAAGAATGGGGTCAGTTGGTGGCTTGGGCACATGGCACCACAGAATGGGCATGGGAAGCTGCCCATGGCGCCAGCCTCCCAGCAGCCCTGAATTCCAGCCAACCATATGCAATAAACAGGAACACATTGCATGTAGCAAGGAAAAAATAGTCACTAGGTGATGAGGAAAGAAACAGGTCCTGGGCAACTTCTAAGTCCAAGCACAGTGATAACATTCCAAGTGTGACAGACATGTACAGATCTTCATGCCTGTGGTCTAAGACCCTAAACCCCTTACCAGGGATGCCTGGACTGGCCAGGAGCTTCTCCTGCACCTTGGGGACACATTCAAGGGGCCAAGTCAGAGCCGGGTGGACAGGGAAGGCCCCTTGCACCTGGAAGGCTTGGCTCCCCACAGACCCCCTTGATGTTAGCTAGGACCTGCCTGGGACACCCACTGACATCCAAACCTACTGTGAATGCTGTGGGGAGGCTTTTGCACAAATGCCCCCTCATCTGCCCACCATCACCAGAGATGGGGGGCAGCAGGGCAGGGCTGCCCTAACAGCATCACCCATCTCCCATGACAGCCTCCGAGGTGCTGAGGCCCCACCCTGTCCTGACCTGACCCAAATCAAAAGGCCCTGAACTCTCCAAGTTTTCTTCTTAAAAAAAAAAGAAGAAAGCTACAGATTCATAAGTGTGACAGGCTGCAATGTCTGTTCTTGGTTTACAAAGCTGCTTCCTATTGTCCATCCCTAGAACACTTAAATAAGATGGCTGTGTCTCCCCAAGGTCTGGGGTGGCACGCACAGCACACACACTCACACACGCTGGGACTATTTATATATGTATACATGTATATGATATGTACACGCCTTGTAGTGCAACAGCCGGGACTGAGCTGCGGCCCAGTCCACGTCCGCCTGCATAAAGTGCTTGGTGATTAACAAAGCTGGATGGGTGGTTTTGGGGAAGGGGGGCCAAAAGGCCACATTTTTTCCTGGTGGAGCCCCTGGGCAGGGCTGGCAGCTTTGGCTTGTGTGGGCACCCATCTCGGGGCCTCTGCTTGTCCTCAGCTCAACAGCAGGCAGCAAGGCTGCCCTCAGTTCTGGCTGGGGTGGGGGATGCCCATACGTCCCCACCTGCCATCCACTCAGCTGGGTGAGTTCTGCATGTCGGCTGCAATCTCTGACCCCAGCAGCCTGGGGAACAAGCCCAGGTTGGGGTTCTGTTGGGGGACCCTCCAGTGCCCCGAAGTCTACTGCAGGAGCCCAGGAGAAGTAGCTGGAGGCCTGGCTCTGGATGCTGGGTGGGAAGCTCAGTCCTTTCCTGGCACCAGAAGCAGTGCCAAGGCTGTGGGCTTGCCCCTGGGGGCCCGGCCAGCACACCACACTGCCCTTTTGGATTGGCAGGGAAGGGCTCAAGGGCCAGGGCTCTGAGAGGTTAGGCACCAATGCCGCTCAACAGGGCTGAGAGTCTCCGCTCAATGCACAGCTTGCCTGCAGTGATGAGGACACCCTGAGTGGGCTGCCCCACTGCCCCCTCCCTCACCCTCCCAACCCAGTGGGCACTCACACTTGGCAATGTTCTCCACATCCACCTGGTCCGTAAGGATCTGCTGCAGCCCCTCCATGAGCAGCAGGGCTTTGTGGTAGCGCTGGACACAGTCCTCACGACGGTGGAACATCTCATCTAGAGCAGCCGACTGTACCTGCTCCAGTGAGGCAGAGGCTGGGCCCGGGTGCCCCCGCCACCACGGACAGGGAGCCCTGGGTCGACCACCCGCACATCTGCATGTGGCCCTCAAACTGTGAGCGCAAGTGATGGTGCAGCACCATCAGGGGCCATTGGTGTCACTAGGGGTGTAAACAGAAGCTGGGGCCTTACAGGTCAACCAGCCAGCTCTAGCCCAGGAAGTCAGTGCCACCAGGCAGAGGACTCCCTCCATCCCATCATCACTGTTAGTGATGGCCCAGCTCAACGGGCTCAGTCCTGGGGAGGGGAGGCAGACTCTTGTTCAGACCATGTGTGGTTTTACTAGACAAATGAACTTTCTCAGTAACAGGCACTGCCTCAGGAAAAATGCTTTTTGGGCAGAAGTATTCCAAAGGAACAGAAGGCAGGGCACCAGGCAGGCTAGTCCCCTGAATGACGCCTTCTGCAAACTATGCATTCCATATGGGGCTGCCTGTGGTGGCTGCTTCTGGAGACTGACTCGCCTACTGAGGGTCGTGGCAACAAGGTCTTCCATTTTATTTGTATTTTTTTGGCCATTTCATTTTCTTGGCTTTCTTTTTAAAGTACAGCTAACACACAATATATTGGTTCCAGGTGCACGGCACAGTGAGCTGAGAGTCAGGTGTGCTCACCACACTAAGTGTGGTTACCATACCACCAGATACTGCAGTATCGTGAACCATTCCCTATACTGGGCCTTGGTCCCCATGATTAAGTATCGTATAACTAAAGTGTGTCCCTCTTTGTCCTCTTCCCCTCTTTCTCCCATCCCCCCAGTCCTTCCCGTGGCAGCCATCAGTCTATGTTTCTGAATCTGTTTCATTTTTTGATTCCACACATAAGTGAAATCATATGGTTTTCTTTCTCTTTCTTCAGTGAGTATAATGCCCTCTAGGACCATCCACATTGTTGCAAATGGCAGGATTTCATTCTTTATGGCTAATACTCCACTGTCTATATGGACTACCTCTTCTTTATCTGCTCACCTATAATGGAGGCCACATGGGGAACCTGAGTTTCAGGGAGGGGTGTGGTAGGGATTCCTGGGCTGTGGAGCTGAATGTCAGGAGAGCTGCTGGGGTCCGGAAGAGCTCCCCATCTGCTGGGGATGGGCTTCTGGAGTACTTTTCCACCCCACCCACCGGCATACCGTCTGCACTGCGTGGCTGAAGATGAGCTGCTCTGCGGTGGCATTCTGGATGCGGCCCAGCAGCCGCTGCTTGTCTAAGAGGAAGCGTTGCAGCCGCAGGCTCAGGCCCTGGCAGGACACCACACTGGCCTTGTACAGCTCATTTAACCGCCGCACCACTGTGGGGGTGTGGCCCGTCAGTGCGGGTACCCCGTAGGGCACCAGTGGGCAAAGCCCCCACCATAGGCCAGCCTCATCCAACCCCATGGGCTCCACTCCAACACATGCGGGCCTTCTCACCCCACACCAGGGCCCCCTTGGAAAGGCCTCTGGCCACTGGACCCCAGTGGTTAGCTATCCCTCCCTGCCTTGAACATCCTGGGACACCACTGAATCCCCCCTGGTTACAGCACACACCCTGCTTCACTGTGGACGACAGGCAGAGCTTGCCAGCCCGGATCTGGTTGATGGCAGTCTGCAAGCCTGAGGAGAGCAGCTCAGCCACCTTCAGGTAGAGCACCAGCTGCTCCGCGAAGCTGGGGGTGGTGGACTGTCAGGTGACTCGCAGCACCCCCTGGCCCGGCCCCCGCCCACCGTGCACACCCACCCCCACTCGCGGCTCAGCAGGCTGATCTGGTCGGCCACCACGCTCTCTTGCAGCAGGTACTCGGACCCCCCAGCCGTCTCACTGGCACTGCCCTTCAGGGCTGCAATCTCCAGGATGTGCTGGACGAAGACGAGGGTGAAGCGCAGGCTATGCAGGATCTCTGTGTGCTCTTGCTGTGGAAAACTGGGTGGCTGAGTCCGGCCCACCCTCCTCTCCCGAAGCTCACACCCCCATTTCTGGAGGTGCGTAACTCCAGCCAGGGGACCAAGATAACCTAGGCCTCAGGCATGCCCCCAGCCCAGCCCTCACCTCCATGAGGGTCTCCTCGGGAAGGTCAGGGGCCTCGAAGGTCACGGCTCCCTGCAGGTTGGCGGCAACGGGGTCGGCCAAGCTGCAGCAGTGGCTGGGGGCTGGGACCTCCGGGGTGGCCTCACTGCAAGCCCCAGGTACCAGGTGGCGGGCAGAGGAGGAGCCAGCCGAGCTGAGTGAGCTTGAGGAGCCCACTGTGGAGGGGGCAGTGAGTAGAGGCCCCACAGCTGCCCCAACTTAGGGCATGCTGACAGCACTCCATACCCACACGACAGACCCTCACCCCTCCCCTCTGGACTCCTCTCCCTCCAGGCCAGCTGTGCCTCAGTTTACCTTCATTCCCTCCCACCCTGAGGAAAACCCCAAGTAGAGGCCTTGCCCCTTCAAACCCCCCACCCCCACAGGTGGGGACCCTCCAGTGGAGGTTGGGGCTGCAGAGGCCTGTCTGCATGGCTGTGCTCAGCCTGGGGAGGCCTGAGCCTGGGCCTCCTGTTGCTACAAGGATGGCCTGCCTTGCCAGGGTGGCTCCGTGAGGCAGCCCCAGGCACCATCCCTGTGATACTGTGACAACGGCAACTATGCCTCATGCTGCCTGACTGAGGAGCATGCATGGCTGCTCACAGCCGCCTGGGGGGCACTGGACAGTCTCACCTGAGAACATCCTGGTTCTCAGGCCCTGGGGTGGTGTGGTCCCACTCGGCGGTGAGCCCACGGTAAACACCACAGGTGACGGGCTGCTGGCCCTCCCTGCACGGGCTCCTGGGTGCAGGTTCCCTCCAAGGCCAGCAGAGGGCGCTGGAGGGAGAGAGGAGGGGCTCAGGGCTTTCGTGCAAGGCCCAGGGGCGCCTCCCACCCAGTCCCAGCTTACTGATCTCCATGGGCTTCTCCTGCAGGCTGTCTGTGCTGCCTGAGTCTGGGGCCTGTGTCCCAAATGCAGCCTTAAGGAGTAGATCAGTGAGACGGCCGGTGCTGAGGGACCTGCAGGGAGAGCATAAGGAGGCACCCTGGGTCCCGGAGTACCAGGCCCCACCCTGCCACAGACACCCAATGTTCCCTACCATGGGCAGGGCCAGAGCGGCCTCCTGGCCTGGTCAGAGGGCTCAGCCCAGCCCCGCCAAGCACACAGAGCACTTCATGTGGTCCTCTCGCCCAGCCCAGGGAACATAATGAGGCTCCAGAGGGGTCCCACAGGGAGGGTGCAGGGTGTGCCCCCCATCACCACAGGATGTAGGCGGTACTGGGCCTCACCGACCCTTGAGGAAGTGTGACAGGTCACACTGGGCAGTCCTTGCTGCTCACCTGCCAAAGGGGCCCTGGGTATCCTCAGTGGGCTGCAGACCAGGGCCCAGTTGCTGCCCCTGGAAAGGCCCTGCCTCCGAGAGGTCAGGCAGTGTCCGGTTCCGAGGTGGCGTCATGACCACACCCTGCCGGGCCAGTAGGGTCAGCAAGTTCTGGGAGCTGGGGGTCTTGGGGAAGTCGAAGGCAGGCATGGCCTATGAGGGGCAGGTGGTGGCTGAGAATGGCCTTGATGCAATGCCAACAGGCCCACACCTGTATACGCAGGGCCCCAAACTTCCATATCCCAGGTCTTCACAAGTAAAGGCACCTGTGTCCATCTACACCCTCAGACACCACAAGCTAGCTCCAGGTTCTCGTCCCGTTTCACACAGGAAAACTAAGGTTAAAGGTGACCTAAACAATTTGCCCAGGGTAGCAGCCTAGGATTTCTGGAGCTGCAGCCTGTGGATCAGGGCTGAGACATTTCCCATCAAGGTCCCGAGAGCAGATGATTTGGCTTTGGGCAGCCAGTCTCATGGGAATGTGGCTGCCCCACATGTAGACAGGGAGACTGGTGGAGCCAGCCACCAGCCAGTGCAGACCAGGGCCCTGACAGCAGGCACAGCTGTCCTGGAGCTTGTCACCTGCCCCTGGACCCTTCACCTCCCACTGTCAGGCCCTGTGTCCTGGGGCAGTCCTGCCAGGCACACAGCCCAGCATCAGAGCAGGTGGTGGTTGGAAAGGGTCTGCAGTAGAGCCTCACTCTCTGGTCTTCCCAGGATGGCCACTCCCCTTGCCCTGAGCTCTGGGGCTGTTACCTTGGTGGGGGACCCCAAGATTGGGGGTAGGGGAGTCCGCTGCAGGAAGTCAGGCAACTTGGGCGAGCCACGCAGCGGCCGGAAGGACTGCAGCCCACGGGATGGCTGTGGGGGGCTGGCCTGTGGGAGGCCAAATGCTGTCCCCAGTGGGTCAGTGGGAGGCTTGGGCAGCTTGGGGTGAACGACATGCAGGTCAGACAGGTTGGGAGCGCTGTGCAGGCGGCAGCCAAGGCCAGTGGTGTGAGCAGAGTGCTCAGGCATAGAGGAGCCTGGACAGGACAGCACAGGCCTGGCTGCTGCCATCTGTGGGCTGTTGGCCCAGCCCATCCCACCACTACCCCTTTATCCTCATGGCCCCCTGTGCAAAGGTGTTCCCAAGCTGCACTGTGCATCCAAGGATGTAGGCACAGAGGAGCCAATACCCGCACAAGGTAACACAGTGAGGACTGGGTGAGGACTTGAATCCCACAAACAGCCTCAACAACCTCAAGGCTGGAGTGGCTCAACACACAGCCTCAGAATATCCAAGCTTCCTTCTATTTTTAAGAATTGCTGGCAGCGATAAGCCCAGGAAGAGGGCTCCTCCCTGGCAGGGGAGGCCAGGCCAGCCCAGCCCCTCCAGGCCCCCGAGCTATGTACTCACACTAGTTGGGTTGGGGCCGCACCTACCTGGGCGAGGGGACCGGCCACCCCGCATCTCGGCTCCCTGCAGGGAGGGCACTGCACTCCAGCCTGGCCGCTCAGGGATGGTTCCAACTGTGGGGAAAAGGGTCACTATTCACCCCTACCCCTGCACAGGCAGCCAGTCACATGCCACAGCTCACACGTGGGCTCACCTTGTGGAGACGGTGTGTGGGGCCGGCCCCCACCAAGGGAGAGCTTCCTGGCCAGAGCAGCTCCGTGCTCAGTGTGGGACGGGGGCGAAGGACTAGCCCGTGCAAAGCTCAGGGGGCTGGTGCTGCCCGACCTGCGGATGGCAGAGGACCTGGGGACAGGAGCAGGTACAAGGAGGTGAGCCCAACACCGCCGCCCAACCATGCACAGCCAGGGCCATGCCCATGCCAGATGGCTCACCACCTAGTTCATAGAATGAGCCGCACCAGGAAGGTCAGGCCGCTCAACCTCCTGCCTGGAGCAACAAGTAGGTGGGGAACCCGAGTGCTTCCCCCTGGGCACCCACAAGCCTGAGATCACAGTACCTGCCAGGACAACGAGCCTGCAGGTTACTTGTGCGAATCACAAAGAAGGTGTCCTCTCCTCCTACACGCTTGTTCAAATTTACAAAATCAATATTGATTCTGGAAAACTCAAGACACTTGAATACTATCTACCAGAAACCTGTAATAGTAAACCTGAAATCACAGCATGTCCACAAAATGAATGGTGGCACTGAGTTACGCAGTGTGCAGCCTGCCTAGCTGTGCATGTGAGGCAGCCCTGCAACTCTCTAAGGAGACTATAGTGGGGCACTTCTCACTATAGTCCTCTAGGACATGCCTGGCCACAAGGAGCCCCTGCACTCACAGGGGGTCTGGTATTGGGAAAAGGGCTGCACTCACCGTGGGGTCTGGAACTGGGTGGGTGACTGTAGGTTCTGCTCAATGCGCTGGTAGTTCTGCACCTGGGTGGGGACTGGGATGGGAACGGATACGCCACACCTGCTGCTGGAGAATGGGCCAGCCCGGCTGTGGTGGGCAGAGAAGCTGGGGGTCATTGGAGCTGGGGCACTGGGATGAGCACCAAGCCCAGAACACCTTGGGGCAGAAACCACGAGACCACCTGCTTCCTGTCTCTGCATACTCCACAACACTGTCATCTGCACACCCACCCCATCTTCTGTGCCCCAGTGGCATCTGCTTGGACCAGCCTGGGAACATGAGTAAAAGGTCCGCCCCCGCCCTCCCAGCTCCGGGAGCCTGAGCCCACCCTGCTGGCACAGGTGGTCCCTGGCAGCTATTGAACTATGGCCCCTCTACCCTGGTGCCCTCTGCTGGACCACCCACGAGGACGACAGTGTCCTGCCAGGCATGAATCAAGTCAGGGCTGCTGGACACCTTTGCTGCCCACCAGCTGACTTAGGACTGGGGGTGCCCTGGCTCTGGCCCACACCCTGCCTTTCCTTAGCCCCATGCCTCTGCTCACCCTGAAGGGCTGGGGGAGCTGCTGCAGGGCGGGGAAGGCGATGGTGTCCGGCCATGGCTCTCCAGGCCAGCTGAGGCCACCAGTGAGCTCCTAGTGGGATCAGACAGGCAGGGCTATACCTTCAGGTCACACTTGCACAGACCCCAGCCCCTCCCTAGGACCCCATTCTATGCCAAGCAGAGCCAAGTTGGCCTTTCCTGTACCCTCACCCAGGCGGGGCAAAGGACATAGAGCAAGCACGCCCCTTCCCAAAATGAGGACGGCTCAGGATGGGGGCTTACCCGCTGCACATCAGGCTG
This sequence comes from Manis javanica, assembly GCF_040802235.1. Lineage (NCBI taxonomy): Eukaryota > Metazoa > Chordata > Mammalia > Pholidota > Manidae > Manis > Manis javanica. Next base: position 65,872,503 of record NC_133170.1, on the reverse strand, counting down.
TCAACTGGGGGCTTGGCACCAGCTACCTCGGCCACCAAGTCACCTGCACATAGGGGACATGTAAGGCTGGACCTGGGCATCTCTTGCATTGGGACATGTCCACTCTGCCCTCTTGACCACCTCACCTGCCATGGCTCCCTGATGGAGCTACACCAAACTTGGGACAGAGTGGCTTTGAGACAAAAGTGCCTCATCCTGGAGGCAGCTGGGAACCAGGCCATGCCCGGCCCAGCACCTGCCCCCTCTTCCATCAGGGGCATGAGAGTCCCCTTTGCCATCTGCATTTCAAGAGCTTGAGAGAGACCCTGGACACCCCCTGACTTCACCCAACTCCAGCCCAGCATCCCAGCTCCCAGGCTGGGCCTGAGCCCTCCTCCAGGACTACAGAGCCTCATCTGCCCACTCGCAGCCCTCCCTGCCGCTGACAGGCCCAGCACAAGTCCATCGCTGCTCCCGGCAGATACCAAGGCCCACTGCAAACCAGTCCTGGCCCAGGAGTCTGGCACCAGACAGCCAGGGCAGTGTAAGGAAGTACCAATGTCTAGAGTCATGCGGGGAACTGAGGACCCCAGGGCTTTGACAATACCAGCTCAGTCACTGGGCCTGCAGGCTAAAGGAGGGTCTTTCACTACCCAGATGCCACATGTCTACGGGTCTTACGAGAACCCAGAACCCAGGCCAGGGTGGCATACAGAGTACCTGCCTGGGGCCTAGGCCCAATGGCAGGACTTGGCTTTGCTATCTGGCCAAGCCCACCTGATGCACAAGCTCCCAGGGGCACATTTTAGGGCCCGCAGGTAGAGACATGTTCATGCCAGGTGCACGTGTCCCCCCAAAGCCCCCAGGCCCAGACCTGGAAACTGGGCTGGGACCATGACGAAGTCATCCGTGTCACAGGACGAGTCCTTGCTGCTGCCGCCGGACTCCCGAGAGCCCTGCAGGAAGCCAGCAGCATCGGCTGGGGAGGTCAGCGTCTTCTGGAGCTGCCGCTGCATGTCTCCCAGCGACTAGGGGTCAGAGGTGAGGCCACTGAGAGCCAGCCCAGGCCTGGGCAAGACAGGGCTGCTGGGGCCCAGAAAGCGCTCTGCTCTCCCTGCAGGACAATCCTCCTCCTCCTCTTGACTTTCTGAGATGCCACCCCCAGGTCAGCCTGAGTCCCATGGGGCTGTCCCAGATGGGAGCCACCTGTCTCCCAGGGCAGATGAAGTGATTGGCTCCCACAGAGCTGAGGAGACACCGCACCTCAGGTGACTCCCCACTTCCCCATCTGTCAGCAAGGCCGGTCCTGCACCCATCTGGGGACAGAGCAGAGAGGCTGCAACCCTCAGTATATGGCCCATGAAACACCTGCCTTTAGGCCTGAGCAAAAGTCCTACCCCCGCCAATGGCCCGGGACCCAGCCCCTGCCTGGAAGGAAGGATGGGCAGAGTTCACAGCCGTGCAGTGAGGTCCCCACTCCGTCACCCTCAGCAGACCTCATCCCACCTATGCCGAGGTCTGGGGCACAACTACAGAGGCTCTCTCCTGGTCCTGGGCTCACGGGCTCCCTGCCCAGGTTTCTACCTATAGCCCCACAGCTGCCATGCGTGCCATCAAACATGGAGGTCTCAAGGACTTGGCTTCTGGGCTGCTGGTGGCAGGACTCAAAAGTCTTGGCCTACGCCTAACACTTAGTGTGATGCAAGCATGGGGGTGAAGGAGGTGCCCTGGCAGGAGTGAGAAGCCTGCCCCCCAAACCCGAGGAGGCCCGGCTCACCGGCGGGGAGGCCAGATGCGAGGTGGAGCTGCTGCTGGAACTGCTGCCAGAGCCCGAGCTTGGATAGGAGGGCACAGGCACTGGTGGGGCTGGCAGAGGACTCAGGTCAGTGCGGGCTCTGCCCTCTGGCCGCTGCAGCCACATCCCCACTCCACCCATGTGGCGGGCTCCCTGCCCCAACCTGGGGAAGTCCCGGCCCCACCCCCAAACTTGCTGCACCAAGTCAGCTGAGCCCAAGGTCACCCCAGGGTAGAGGAGGGCTGAGGAGCCCAACCCCAGGAGAATGAGGGGCATAGGAGCTGGGACCCTCAGTGAACTCACACTTCTTCACCGTGGCACTGGCATCAAGAAAAGGGTGATGGAAAAACTCATCTGCAGGGTTGGAGGCAGGGTGAATAAGGCCCCAGGAGGCCCAACCCCCAGGGACCCAGAGTGAGGGACCCACACCACCTCACCCTGGGGCCCAAGCAACAGCTGGCTTTGGCATCTACCCTGGTCAGCATCACACCAGGTGTGGAGGGAGACAAAGCCCCCACAGGCGGCTCTTAAACACTCCTGGACAAGCCCCACCCAGGCCAGCTCCCAACCCTGCCCAGTGGTGGTTTCCCCGCAGCACATCCCATTGCACTGCCAGCACCATTGGGAAAGGGCCTCGCAAGCCAGGAGTAAGCAGGATGCTGCTGGGAAAGCTGCTGCCCCAGCCGGTCCAGAGACCACACTCACCAAAGTCCATGCGGTCTTTGTGGTTGCGCTGCAGCAGGGCCAGGAGCAGCTGTCTCAGTGGGGCCGAGGTCTCCCGGGGGATGCTGGGGTGGGACCAGGAGATGACACTGACAGGGCAGCCCAGCTGCGAGGTGTGCGGGCCATGGGGGCCTCGGCTGGGGGAGGGGCACTTACGTGGGCACCAGTGTCTTGTTCCTCTCATAGAAGAGGCGGAGGTCCTGGGGGCTGCTGGCCTGTTAGGGAACAATGACCTGAGTGCCCTGCTGCCCTCAGACATGGCTCCCGCCAGAGCCTCTGACTCCTGCATGTGGCCCCTCGGCCAGGCCTGGTACAGACACTGTACATCCCACAGGTTTCCAGGGGTGGGGGCTTCCCATTCCCCCAACCCCTGACCACCACACATACCACCAGGCCACTTAAGTGTGGCCAGGCAGGCCAGAGGCAAGGTGGCCTGGATGGGCACACTCCAGGCACCTGGTATGATTAGCTGTTTGATTCTTTGAGTGGAAGAGTAGTCTGTGCACTCCACCCAGGAAAAGTGCCCTAGAACAAGCTCAGCCCTCCCAGTGGCACCCTGCTCCATGGGGCACAAGGCTGGCACATGGGTTCATGCACTTGTCCACTCATGAGCACTGCTGTGTGTCAGGTATGGCTCCGGACACCAAGGACAGCCAAGGCAAGGCAGCGCCCTGCCTTCTTGGGGCTGATGTACCGCGAGGGAGGGGAGCAGGGTAGAAAGGAGGCCTGGAAGGAGTGAGGGGCCAGCCTAGGTCAGTGGGCAGGCAGAGAGGGCTGTGAGTAAGCTGAAACAGCCAAGAGCCAAGCTGGGACCCGCTCACCTGGAAGGGTGCCCTCCCAGTCAGGCACTGGTATACAATGGTGCCAATGCTCCACAGGTCCGCCTTCCCATCGTAGTGCTGGGACATGATGACTTCAGGGGCCTGTGGGGTGTCAGAGAAAGAGATGGGTTGGCAATGTGCTAAGGCAGGAAGGTACACTGAGAATGTACACTGATCAAAACGTGGTGCCAGATGATGGAAACAAGACACCAGCCAGCTGTCACCCAATTGCCATAGACTTGGAGGGACAATGACTGCAGCCACACTGGCTGCCGCCCTAAGTGAGGCAACAGGACAGGACTCAGCACCTAGGGAGGGGCCCACTGATGGTGGTCCTCACGTGGGGCTCAAGGTACTGGGGAGGCCCACCTACCATGTACATGGGGGAGCCGCAGAGTGTGGCTGCCATCATGTTGCTCTGGAGGTACCGAGCGAAGCCGAAGTCAGCTGCGGGCAGGGGAAGTGTGAGGAGAGTACCCGCGCCCAAGCCCAGAGTCCCTGCACGGTACCAAGCCACCCCACCTGTGCCTGCACCCCTGCAGGGCATCCCTGCACCCATGCCACCCCAGCCTTACCGATCTTGACACGGATGTTGTTGGGGTTGGCGCGGCGCCCGCCAGGGTTGGACAGCAGAATGTTCTGAGGCTTCAGGTCACGGTGGATGATGCCCTTGCTGTGCAGCAGCCGCATGGCACCTGCAATCTGCTGCAGGAAGAGCCGGATGGTGTCCTCGCTCAGCGTCCGCATGGCTTTGGGGAGACGGGGTTTGCTCACCTGGGTGCTAGAGCAAGGGGCTGCGACACTGCCCAGCCCTCTGGCCCCTGTGACTGGGCACAGCAATGCTCCACTGCAGCCCATTCAGCAGCCTCCTCCCCACCCTGCCAACTCCAACCTCTCAGCTCTGCAGCCCCACACACCCTGGTCCCCTCAGCAATAATCAGTCCTTGGCCTGCTCCTCCAAGCAAACACTACAGACAGCAGCCCTGCAATCAGCCCCCAAGTGCTTGGCACTCCAGGAGCAGGCATTGAACAAACCACTGGGGGCAGTGAGCAGAGAAGGGGGCTGTGTGCTTCAGGGACCTGGCAGGGCAGGCAGGGGCAGGTGGATGGCACACCCCAGCCACCCAAGAGGGGCCCCTCCACACAGGGTCTGCCCTGTGAGGCCATGCCTAATGGTTCAGGCACCAAGTGTGTCCCCCACAGAGCTCTTCCGCATCTTTCCCACAGGCACCAGGGTATGGAGTGTCCACCAGTGACATCAGGCCAGGGGAGCTGGTTCCGCCAGGCTACCCCACAGGCTAGATCAGGGTGAGCTGGGCACGCAGCATGCCCGGCCATGAGGCATCAATCCACTCACTGTGCAGATAGTCAGCCAGGTCCCCGCCGTTACAGTACTGCAAAAGACAGTGACACCCTGGTCAGACCCTCCAGGCCTCCCTGACCCTACACCTCGATGCCTGCTCTCTGGGCATTCAAGTGCCCTGTCCCACCCCAGAGCAGTCGTCTCCTGCAATCTGTACTTGAGGTGGTCAGCAGAGGCACTCTTCATCACTTGGGACCTGCCATGGCTGTCAGGGCACTTGGTGTGGTGGCCCTAAGCCTACAGATGTATGGACAACTTCTAAATCCCAGGTGGCAAAGTCCCAAGAGCTGGGAGAGCCTGGCCTCCCTGTTCTCACAGCTGGGCCTGCAGGGACTCACCTCCATGACCAGGTAGACAGAATTGGCCATTTCCTGCAGGACACAGAAGAGGCAGTGAGAGGTGGAGGGGAGCATGCCATGCCCTGCCCTGCCCGCCCTCTGGGAAGTCTGAGCCTGTGTGACCTGGGCACTTGGCACCTGCAGGTGCCCCCACTTACCACCTGGGCTACTGCTAGGAGAGACGAGTGGACATCGCTGGCCTTGAGAGCCCTGGGTCTACTGTGCCAGCCCTTAGCTGGTTGGCTAGTGGCCAGGAGATGAGAAATCTGACAGCCAAGTGGGTGTTTGTGTGTCATTTTGTTTTTGAGGCCATGGCATATGGGCTTGAATGACAGGAGCAACCGCTAATCCCATCATTACCTTGCCAAGTCTGGGGAAGGAGCTGAGTTCCTGGTAGGGGTGTCCAGAGTGAGGCATGAGCCCTGCCTCTGAAGGGGGGCCCTCAACTGCCCAGCTCCCCACCAAGACCAGGGTTAGCCCTAGCCAAGGTTCTGACAAGGCTCAGCTTACGATTGTACGAGCGTTCAGTGCTGGCTGAGTGGACCTACCCAGTTGGGGACCCAGGTCCCAAAGAAGGAACACAGCCAGGGTGTGAGGGGTCTTAACAATAGAAAGCACTCAGCTCTAGGCTCAGGAATCAAAGCACCAAAGGAAGTTTGGGTCAGCGCTGTCAGCCCATTGCCAGGCAGCAGCCCAGGCCAGCTTCTGGCTCGGCTCTCAGCCATGCATGGCCTCAAGGTACCCCTGACATCCTCAGCTCAGTCCACCCCAGGACATGAGGAGGCACCCCTGACACTGGAGGAGCTGAGGGAGCCCCACTCCTAACAACCAGTATTCACATGGCCCTGGGCCACCAGCAACTTCACCGGGGGCAGGCCATCTCCATCAAGGCACCAGCAGGATGTGTCACTAAGATCCCCAGGTCAGGAGCGAGTAAACTGGGGACCGAGAAGCCAAGCCAAGCCAAGCAGGCAGGTGGGTGGTAACCTCCCTGGCTCTCCCGCAGACAGGCCCCCCAATCCTGCCAGCCAGCGCTTGTGGCAGAAGGCACAAAGCCCCCAGCCCCGCTGGTGATCTGCTCCCAAGGCAGCTCCAACTCCTCACCCTTCGGTGCAAGGGTAGCCCCACAGCTCTCAAGGCATGGGGGGAGGGAGCCAAGAAGGGGTCCCAGGGAAGAGGAGGGCACCCGAGGCCAAGACACAGACCAGACCCCAGCAGCAGACTACCGCCTTCCACTCCTGTTCAGGTCCCAGGAAGCCCCCAACCCTCACCTGGTAGAACAGAGAACCTCTGCTCAATAACTCTGCCCCCAGGACAGAACCTGGGCTCAGACCCACACCCAGTGGGCTAGGAGCAGGGACACACAGCCACTGGTGACACCCCATGTTTAAATGTCAGCCCCCCAAAATAAGAGAAGGCCCCTGCATCCTTGGAGGACTGTGCATCCAGGGCAGGGCTGCCTTGGGGAGCAGGCTGGGGCATACCATGAGCTTTTAGGGTGGCTCTGTCCAGAGAGGCAGGCCTCAGCCCGCCCCACCTGAGCCCTCACAGCAGCTGCCACAGAGCTGGGAGCCTGCGGCAGCCCCCAAACCAGCCGTCCAGGCCAGCTGCTGCGGAGAGATAAGTGCAGGTAGGAGAGTCCCCAGCCACGGGGACCCATGGGAAGGGCCTGAGCCAGAGGAGGCGGAGAGGCTCTGACAGCTGGGACAGGAGCCAGAGGCCCTCAGATGAGGACCAAGCAGAGGGGGAGGAAGGTGCAGAGATAAGGACCCAGAAATAACGCAGAGCTCGTACGCCAACTCCCTGTGCACACAGGCCACCCGCCTCCTGGCCAGCCATCACCCTGACAGCGGCTACCTCTGCTGACATGAGGGTGTGAGTGTGCCCCCGGCTGCTCCTCGCCAGGGAGCGCCAGGTGCTATGAACGCTCTTGCCATGAGTAGTCCAGAAAGGCTGAGTCCCTTGCTCTGGGCCACACAGCCAGAGGGGCAGAGAGGGGACTCAGGCCCAGGAAAGCCCCAGACTTACCCACGGAGCTAGAACAGAGTGACCAGAGCAGGCAAATCAGCCAGCCATAGCATGCACCCCATGTGCACTTTGCACATGCTAAGTGTCCTCAGGGAGTGGCCCCCAAGGACTGGCAGGGATGGACACTTCTTCCCTGAAACCCAAGATAACCACCTTCAGGAAAAAGGTTCCCTTTGTGCTCCAGAACCCACAGGACCCCCATGCAGGGCCTGGCCCAGCTCCACCCCCACCTCCGCACACCAGCCAGGACAACCTTCCGAATGTGACAGCAGATACCCTCTCTTCAAAGACCCCATCCCACAGTCTGCAGGCCAGGCCCCTGTACACTCTTAGGTACCATCCTCCCATCCCCACTCACCCCTGCCCACAGATTCACTATTCCTAGTGCTCTCCCAGGCCTTGCTCCTCCCCACAGGAGGTCACAGCAAACTGTCACCTCTCCAAAGGCCCCCTTCCTGGTGACCCTGATGCCTTCATAGTGACTCAGCCCCTCAAGAGGGCCGGGCCCTCAGAGCCACAGACCAGAGGCTCACCTGTGCATGGTTGGGGGTGTCCAGGCTCCTCCTCCCTCTCATCTTTGTCCCTGTCCCCCCCAAATAGGCCCACTCTGTGACAGACCACAGAGGGTCAGGGGGTGGATAAGGGCACAGCAGGCTGAGGCCCAGGGGCTGGGAGGCCAAGCCTACCTGGCCTCAAGGCATTCAGGCCTGGGGAGACCCAGGGTCCCCCACCACCCTACAACACAGGACAGCTTCAGATAGGCCCCTTCCTGTCTGCCCCTACCATAGGCTGGGCCCTTGGAGGCCCATCTCCAAGCTTGTTAGCCTTTGTGTGGGCTAACTCCCCTGGCAGCAGGAGCAAGACCGCATCCCAATGGGATCAGGAAACATGCCCAGGGCTGGGAGGCAGAGGATGGTTCAAGTATGTCCAGCCCCCCCACCCCCATGCCTGCACCTAGCCAGGTCCCAGTAGAGCCTGGCAGCACAGCCACTAGCCATGGTAGGGACAAGAACGTGGGGTCCAACCACAGGGCTCCTGGGTGGGGTTTTTCCAGGGAGGTTGCATGCCCTGACCCTTCTCCAGGGCCTGGCCTCCCTACCCACCTGGGGCCATGCAGTCACTGCTGGGTGTCCCCCACCCCTCCCCGGGGAAGCCAGGACCCCCAGGAGGAGGGAGAAGTCAGCACAGCCCCAGTGATCATGACTGACAGCTGACAGCTAATGTGCCCCAGCCCAGCCCAGCCCACCATCCAGAATCTGGATAGCTTCAGGGTCCACCCCCACCAGCCTCCACATGGGCTAAATCTGGTATTCACCAGCTCCCCAGGGAGCAAAAGGGGACCAAACCACCTCCTTGGGGTCAATCTAGAGTCAGTCTAGACACTTGAAAGGACCAGGCCAGCTTGCTGGGGCTCCTACTGATTGCCTGATGCCAAGCCAGTCTCCCCATTTGAGGAAGAAATAGGAGTTCAGGTGGCTCTCCTTGAGCTTAGGCAGCAGGTTCTCAGGAGCATATTCTGCTACTGACATGTAAATACATAAGTGAAGCCTGGCCCACCAGACCCCAGACCCCGCCCTCACTGCTCCCCACTGCCAGCCCAACACCCTGCAACCCAAGGACTAGGCAGGTTCGACTAATTTGGAGCCTGTTGAAGAAAAAGAGTGGATCTGCAATTCGGTCTGTCACACAGTTGGCAAGGCAGGGGCAGGGCTGGGCTAGGAGTCCAGACTTCACCACTGTGCACACCCCAAGGAAGGGGGTGATGACCCACAACCTGGGCACTGGTTGTGTGGGACAAAGCAAAGCCTTTAGAAGGAGAATCAAACAGCCCTGTCCCTTTCTCAACAGCATGCCCATCAGTCCCACACGCTGGCCTGGGGAACCGGCCCATAGGACACACCAACAGGGTGCTAAGGTGCTTTGCTAATAGGATCTGACTCCCAGGCAGGCAGGAAGGCAGGTGACCTCGTTAACTCCTCAGGAGCCAGCCACCTTGGTTTTAGAAAGTGGCAAAAGCCACAGCCAGGGAGAGGACAGAGCCTCCCACAGGAGCACAGCTGCTCCCCACCCTAGGGTGGGCTCTTGGGGACAGCTTCCAGAAAGGAAGGGACCTGGCCCCCACCAAGGAGGAAGGCCCACCCCCCTTCCTCAGGGAGCCTCCTCCAGCTGCCCATTGTGTGGCGGCTCCCCTAGGGCCAGCCCCCAGCTCCTGCTTCCCGCAGTGGGCCTGTGAGACCAGGAAATGCAGGGGACACTTCCAGGGCATGTCGTGTGAGCTGGTGCAACCCCTCGGAAGACAGAATCTACATATTCCTCCCAGAGACCCACCAAGCCCTAGTTGATGCACACCCCAGTGACACTTCAGATTTGACACCCAGATGCCCGTACCAGCGCATCATCCAGGGATGAACCTGAATGGGATGCCATAGGGCAATGCAGAGATAGCCCCCATGGTGGGACGGTGTGACAGCACACAACTAAGACAAACTGCGGGGGTCCAGAGCTCAGGCAGGCGGACCTGTAGGAAGTCCCCATGGACAGTAGGTTCCTCTGGTAGGTTCCCCACGCGTTCCTCTGGTGGGGAGGCACTTGGGGACCAGGTTTCTGGGACTAGCCGAATTCGATTTCTTACACTGCATTAGTCACACAAGTGCCCACTTTATTAAGCACTTTGTATTTGCATTGTGCACTGTCCAGTATGTATTGTACTTCCAAATTTTCAGTTAAAAAAAAAAACAGACAAAACAACAATAATACCACTTTGCAGTCAATTTCCAGAACTACCTGCATCCTCAGGCCTACCCATAGGCCAGTTTTGGAACCTAGTACCAAGGGGCTTCAGCACTGCCCACATCCCCTGCTGCTCAGGCCCAGATTGCCAGCCCCTGCCCCTTTCAGGGAGGAAAAAGCAAGACTGAGGATTGGCACTGCCCTGAAAGGCCCCAAAGTAAGGCAGGACACTCCCTTTGACCAAGGACTACACCAGCCTCAAATCACAAGGAGCTGGCCTGGCTCTGCCAGGCCCAGGGTGACTGAGTCACGTCCAGCTGTGGGAACCTGCCGGACAGCGCGTGGGCCTCAGGAGTGGGAGGGGTCACTGTCAGCAAGGCCTGTGGCCATCAGACCACCTCCCTCGGCAACTGGGCAAGGCTGCTCTCGGACACACAGTCCTGCCCCAATCCCTGTGATAGCCGCTCTCCCTAGGCCGCAGACACCACACAGTACCCTATAGTGAGACCAAGAGCCCAGCCCCGTAATCCTCAACGGAAGGCCAGGGTCTCCAGCCACCAGCCCATGGGTCTGGGGGCCTCAGAACAAAACACAATCCAAGAGGCCCACCTCCCAGGCACCCATATCAGTCTGACAAATGTCCCTTGTCTGTATAGCCACACACAGAACAACCTCAACAGACAATAACAAACCTGAGAGGGGAAATTTGGAACTGATTGTGAAAGGGCTTTCCTTAACACATAAAGAGTTTCTACAAATCAGTATTTACGCAGTACTTACTACATAGCAGGCACAGATCCATACACCTAACATACTGACTCGGTGGTCGTCATGACCACCCTGCAACATAGGTGTACTGTCATGTTCTCCAACACTGAGGCACCAGGGTCACACAAGTGAGTAAATGAGGAGGCTGAGCTCAGAAAATATGGCTCCAGGCCCTTGCAATTAGCCACAGTACCATCAGCTTCAGGAAAAAAAGGCCACCAGGACCCGCGCCCAGGGCAGGGGTATGCCTAACATTCACATGTACATCTCATGAGAAACAAAGCCTCGAGAGACGCCATCTCCACCTCCTGGACAGGGCCAAGATGGAAGTCTGGTAACTAACCTCCTGGCAGGGACATGGGGAGACAGGCCTCCCTGTGTACAGCACACTACATGTCCATGGTCCAGTCTTCATGGACCACATTTTAACATCTGCTCCCAAATAAAAGCAGACACCCCTCTTGCCCAGGAAGTCAACATCCAGGACTCTACCCTGCAGACATACACATGGCAAAAGTGAGTGCAAGGGTAGTCACCACCCTGCAACGTGTCAGAATCCCAAAATAACCTTGAATCCCATGAGTAGGGGATGGGCAGGCCAGCTCTGGGTATGGGTATGGAATCCCACATGGTGGCAGGTGACACCTGCAGCAGCTCACCCTCCACAGCTCTCACTGCAACTAGTGTCAACCAAATCCCAAGGTCTGCCTCACAAAGAGCAATGGAAGCACAGAGAGGTCAAACAAGTGCCCAAGGACACACAGCTAGTTTAAGTGGCAGACACCAGTCATCTATCTAGCTTCAGAGTCTAGGCTCTGAACCACTGTGCTCAGAGATGGTAACCTGGTGAAGAAATCTGTGGTGAATTTCCCTGGGAGGGGAGGGGTATTATGTAGAGGAATAAGGAACCACCTCCAAGACACATGCAAGTGCAAAAGCCATGGTGAAGAACAGTAGGTGGGGTGTGGCAAAAGCATACATGAGATTGTGTCCCTGTCCATGGAGAGATGCAGAATACCTGAAGGAGCTGTGGCACCTCTGGGGAACACAGGCTCCACTGGCAGGGGCAGAAGAGGTACCTTTTTGCCTACCACTTCTGTAAATTTTTTTTTTTGCCCAATCACTGACTATCCAGCTTTAAAGCCTTTTTTCCTAATTCCCTGTCTCATACAGGAGTCCAAGGACTGGCTCTGAGCACTTCCTCTGCTGTGGAAGCCGCAGCCAGCCCAGGAGGAAGTGGTCTGCCCACAGCCAGGTGCTTGGAAGGAGGCAGGAGGAGGGAGGGGGAAGGAAGAAGGGAGGGGCAGAGAAGGGAGCTGGAGGCAGCAGAGGGAGGAGGAGGAGTTAGGCACTGCCCTCCCAGCCCCAGGACACAGTGTCTCTGTGCCAGGCTTCCAGGTACTTGCTGTCACACTGGACCTGTGCCCTCCCACGTCACCTCATGTCATGCCACAGCCCCCAAGGCCACAGCCCAGCTCTGAATGGGGAGGGAAGACGAGGGAGGAGGGATGAGGCCACCAAAACACATTCAGGCTGTGAACTTCCCCTCAGCCAGGGGCTGGTCCCGTGGCCTCAGTAAACAGGTTTTAAAACCATTAGTCAGCACTTTGGCCCTAAGCTCTGCTGCCTCAGGTTCTCAGTCCCCAAACTGGATATCCAGGGTACGAGACCCTTGCCGAGGATGGCCCTGCTGCTAGCCCAGGGGCCTGGAGCTGTGGGGGAACCCAGGAGCGGCCTCATGGGCCAGCTAAGCCTGAAGTGGCCTCATCAGACAGGTCACTGCCTCCCTCCTACCTCCTGCCCCTAGAAGCAGGACCAAACAGCCAGCAAGAAGGAATCTCCCTCAGCCCCTCCCCTCCCCTCCCCCAGTCTGACGCACGGAGAAGCCAGCCAATGCCAGGCTGCTGGAGCACTGTCAACAAACAATCACCCAGCCAGACAGGTGGGCCAGGCTGCTGGGATTGCCTGGGGCCTGCGCTGGGGACAACACTCACTCAGGTCAGGGCCACTGGGTCAGAGCACTCATCCTACCCATGGCCCACCACTGGCGCCTTTGTCAGTCCGCCAGCCAGAGAAGGTGGGGACTCTACGACATGCCCAGAGGAAGCCCAGACAGAGCCCTCTGGCCTAGGCAGGCCAGACAGCTGTCTACATACAGGGGCACCCAGCTCTTTCCCCAACACAAGATGCTGGCCTAACACCATCCACTACGGACCAGGGTCTCCAGCGCCTGGCTGGCCTGGGCTCTATCCTCTGGGGTCTGAAACTGTGCACAGGCCAGCCTGGGAAAGTACCACACCCCCTCCCCACAGCGACCACAGCCCCAGCCTCACCTGGAAGTCATACAAAGCCACGATATTTTCATGTTTCAATTCCTAGGGCAGAAACCAAGTTTCTTATGAGCGAGGCGGGCTCACCCACCACTTCCCCTCCCGCTTCTCATGCCAGCTCACCTTGAGGATCTTGATCTCCTTCCCCAGCAGAGTCTGGGACTTGGCCAGGTTCTTTTTGTTAATACACTTTACCGCGACCTCCAGATCGTGCTTCTGAAAACAAAGCAAGGACGTTCTTCATGGACTGGGAACCCTGGAACCCCTGGAAGGCCGCCCACAGGCCAGGTAAGCACCTGGCAGTGTAGGTGGTGGGGTCTCCCGGAGGTGTGGGGATGAGGGGCCCCTGAAAGATGTGGGAAAGGCATGAGAGGGCCTTGGGGCTCCCCAGGGATGTGGGGGTGGAGGTCCCTAGGAGATGTGGGGGTCCCAGGGGATGTGGGGATTCGAGAATGTGGGGCTGGGGGTCATTGGGGGTTGTGGAGATGAGAGGATGTAGGGATAAGGAGGTCTCCAGGGGTGTGGGGTCGGGAGGGGGAGGTGGCGGGATAAAGGAATGGGGTTGGGGGTCCCCGGAGTTGTGGGGGTGAGTGGATGGGATGAAGGGCCCCCAGGAGCTGGGGTGAGGGTGGGGTCGTCCTCTCCGGGCCTCGCGGAGCCGCCGGCCCTCACCTCGCGGTGGCGCCCCTTGAAGACAACCGCGAAGGCCCCGTGTCCGATCAGGTCCTTGCGCGAGAATTCGAATTTGCCCACGGCCTCCAGGCCGCCGCGGCCGGGCTCCATGGCGGGCGGCGGGCGCGCTCAGGCGGCGGCACCGGCCGGGGGCGGCGGGCGGGGGCCGCGCCCCATTGGGCAGGCCGGCCCGCTGCCTGCCCCACGGGCCACTCAGGGCGCTCCTGGCCCGGGCTGCTAATTCGAAACAACCCCGGCTCCGGGTCGGTCTACGGCTCCGTGTCCAGCTCCGACTCCAGCCGGGAAACAAAAGAGCCGGGGCCACAGGGCCCGGAGCCTGAGACGCCAGCGCAGGCGCAGTGCGCGCAGGGGGGGGGTACGCGGGGATGAACGGGGGGCGGGGCCCGGCGTGGACTGGGCTGCTTGGGGCGGAGCGGGGCTGCTCCGTGCGGCGCGAGCCTGGAGGACAGAGGAGCTTAGTGGATGGTGAGGCTGGCGGTGGCGGGGCCCTGAGTGGGCGTGGCCTAGAGAGCGGACGCGCTGAGTGGGTGGTGGGACTGCTGGGGCGGGGCCGGGAGCGAGCCCGCCTCCTCGCCGGCGGAAGGGTAGACCAGGTATCCTGGGCGAGGGTGGCCAGTCTGTGAATCCCAGAGGTGCATATTTTCTTGTCTTGCTAAGGCTGCCATTAATATCTGAATGTGGCATGTGTATCCCAGGTCTAGGGACTCTATAGAAGAAATTGTTAGAGATGAGCTGCGTTAGACGTTACACACTGAAAATGCCTTCCTTAGTAACAAATTGTCCACCACACTGCACCAAAACCTAGGAAATAGCCCACAAGTCCATCAGAGAGGAAAGGTTAGATAAATTATGGTGCATCCTTTCTATGGAATAATGCACAGCAAATTCTCAGACACAGGGTTAAATATATGTAAGCAGCTCCAATGTAATTAAGTGAAAGCAAAATGCAGAACAGGGAACTGAGGTAATATTTGTCATTTTAAAAAGTCACTAGAGGGAGGTGTGTATATACAATAACTACATGTGTACACAGTTATATGTATGTATATTCATGTGTGTAGTACACAGTAGTATACTGAGTAAGTATAGTATGCAATATAATTATAACAGCTAACCCACTGTTTACCACACGCCAGGCCGTGGTCTTTCCACATATTAACTCATTTATTACTCACAATGGTTCCATGAGATACTTGCTATTATATCCTCATTTTGGAGGTGAGAAAATTGAGGTGCGGAGAGGTTAGGTAATGTGCCCAAAGTCACACAGTCAGCAAAAGGAGAAAGAGTCAGGATTCTCACATGAGAAAGTGTTAACAGTGGTTGCCTTGGTAAGGGTCAGTCCTTTCATAGTACATGTTGAGAACTAGTGTTGTTAGAGTAAGTAGATAACCAGACATGAGCAAGGAGGGGATTGGGGACTTTGGCCAGGGTTTATATCTGGCTAGATGCTTGTTTATATTCTTAACATTACGTATAAACTGTTCTCCTGGGATGTGGGGAGTGAGGTTATAGATGACAGACCTGCTAAGACTAACTGGTTCCAACAAGGAGAAATTGATCCTGACTTCACCTCAAAGTACATTATATGCTTATCAGCATACTAAAAACTACCCCCTTTAGCACCATGACAATTCCAAGGAAGACCATCTAAGGATAAAAGAGGGTGTCACCCTATTTCCCAGAAATCCCCTCCCTATTCCGCAAAAAACCTCATCTATCCTGATGAATATTCCACCCCCTGCTTAAACTCAAGCTATAAGACTACCCAACTGGAACCCCACCATGCTGCTCACCTCTGGAGCATGCCCGCTCTCCCTCCATGAGTGTGTACTTTAACTTTATTAAACTACTTTTTACTTGTACCTGCTCCACCTGCTTGTGAAGTCTTTCTAGATCAAAGTCAAGAACACTCTCCTAGGCGTCACCTAGCACACAGGGAAATCCCCCTGAATTGGATTGCCCAACTACAGAGTGTATTGTCCTTATCATATTCAAGTATTGCTTTTGCAAATGCAGAATTCTAAATAAACAGTGCTCTTCACTGCCTTCAGTGAAAGCCCGGATGGTTGCCCAGCCTGTGGAAACGTGGTTCCAGTCCAACAGGTAGGCTCTCCAGCTAGGGCCCTCCACGCTGCCTTCATGGAGCTGCCCAGCTTCTATCTGCCTGCTGCTCTGGGAGGAGCCTTCGCAGGGTCTCCTGGAGGCCCTTCACCTGCACCCAGTCCCTCCTCCAGGACATGCTGCTCCCTACCGTACACTGGGGCTAGAGGCCATTAAGCTTGAAGGGACAAGGGGTCTCCTGGCCCACCAACCTTGTTTTCCAAGGAAGAGGTCTCCCAGTGTCATATGGTCAGCCACAGCATCCCTTGAGACCTGGTGCATTCCCTCACTTACCTACAACACCCAGGCATCTGGAGTTGTCACAGGACAAAAAGAGAAAAAGAGAGTCCTTCCCTCAGAAGCCTCTGGTTCCATGGTAGGGGATCAGGGAGGGGGGACAAGATGGGAAACAATGGAACAAATTGTCATAAAATTGCTCCTAAGAAAGAGTGGAAAACAGGCAGGACACGGGGAGAGGTGGGTTGCTGGAGGGAGCCTAATTCCCCTGGAGTTCCCTACAGGGTTCAGCCCACCCTGGGAAGGGCTTCTCTTTAAACTCATGGAATCACCAGCAGAAATTAAGAGGGATGATGGAGAGAGAATTTGCATTTGGAAAAGGTTTCTGGGCCATGAGGGAGGAATTGCTGGGAGGCTGAGCCCAATTTCCCCACCCAGGCCCATTTGGTCATCACACAGGCCTTGCCCCACTCTGCTTAAGCTGCAGTAGACCTCGGTATTCACATTAATATTTACTCACTAGATTTTTTTTAAACCCCCAAATCAGTACTCACAGGGTTTCTTGGGCAAAAAACTCGAGTCTCCTGAGGCATACATTCCCAGCTGAAGGTGAGCCAAGGGACCCTTTGCCTTCTTTCAGCTGCCCTACTATAAACGAAGAACTTGTGGGGTATTTAGTGCCATATTTTTTGCCATTTTGTGCTTTTTGCTGGTGATTTCACTGATTAAAAAAGCCCTCAAGGGTAGTGCTGAAGCTACTGCAGTGTTCCTGAGCACAGGAAGGCTGCCATTTGCCAACTAAGAAAATGCACATGTTGGTTGAGTTTTATTCAGGCATGATTATAGTGCTGTTGGCTGTGAGTTCAATGTTAATGAACCAACAACATACAGTAAATGAGGTGTCTTTAAACACAAGCACACATAAAACACAGGTAAGTATTGGACAGTTGTAATGGCCAAAAGGTGTCAGGAACCAGACCCATATTTCCCTGGAGCAGAGAGTTCCTATCCACTAATTCCGAGCCCGTGGCAACACCACAGAGCATCCATTCCATGAACAGAAGCAGCTGCCCTTGCCATGTGCAGGCAATGCTCTAAAGCAGTAGCTCATGCCCACATTGGTAGGAAGTAGGTGCCTACTGCCAATTCCCATTTAATGGGGGAAGAACTGAGGGCCAGCGAAGTGAAGTGACTTGCTAAAAGCCACCCACCTAAGAGGTAGCAGCTCCAGGATTTAAACCAAGCTATTGGGTGCCACTGTAACCACTTGCTCCTCATCCTCCCCCTGGATTGCCAAACCACCCAAGACAAGGACTGGGTCCTATTCCTCTCTGACCACCAGCCAAGGTCCAGCAGGCAGTAACAAAACTTGTCAAAAAGTGATTGAATGAAAGGAAAGATCCCCCTCACTCAACATGCAAAACATACCACCTCCATGGGGATGCCACCAGCCCAGGCAGGGCTCCATGCTACTGTCACCTTCCACATAAGGAATGGTTAATGGATGTCATTTCAAAGTGACTTGTGGCTACTGGGAACTGAGAGCACTGAGGGTTCTGTGATGAAGCAATAAGGTCTGTCGCAGGTGCTGGAGGTGTAGGCTGGTCAGTTGCCTTAAAACAGATGGAGGGCCACATTCTTGTTCTTCCTCAGTTCTCCCCCATTAAGTGGGAGTAGGTGGTAGGCACCTACTTCCTACCGATGTGGGCATGAGCTACTGCTTTAGAGCACTGCCTGCACGTGGCAAGGGCAGCTGCTTCTGTTCATTGTACGGATGCTCTGCGATGTTGCCACGGGCTCGGAATTAGTGGACAGGAACCCACTGCTCCAGGGAAATACGGGTCTGCTTCCTGACACCTTTTGGCCATTACAACTGTTCTTATGTCATTGTGGCTTCAATGGTGTCAAAAGTAGTTTTGAAAAAGTTGAAAACAAGCTCTCATACTAATATGGAAAAAACATGGGCTGGATGTTTATTTAACTCATTAATAAGGGAACCATCAGGACAGTAAAGACAGTTCCTGGGCAGAATTCGAGGAATAGGTTATTTACAAAGATTTGAAAGGAACAATATTAGTGTAAAACTGGTTATTATCCTCCAGGGCAAAATCTGAACTTCTGATAATCTTTTCTACCTCAGAGACATCTTGTTCTCTGCTTGACAAAAACCTGCACAATAATACCTCTGCATCAAAGATCAGAAAACCTATGGTCTAGGGGCCAAATCCCTCCCTCTGTTTGCTTTTTCTTTTCTTTTTTAATTGTGACAAAATACACATAACCTAAACATTGCCATTGCAGCCACTTTAAGTGCAGAGTGCTGGGGCATAGCACATTCATGCTGTAGTGCTGTTGTCGGGCTGCTGCGTCTGAGGAGGTCTCTCCCTGGGCACTAGGTGAAACTTCAACCTGGACAGGGGAGGGTTCTTGGCTCTGAACAAGAAAGAATTTTCGAGTAGGTCAGGTGAGTGTAGGTAAGGAAGGAATTCATTCAAAGGGAGAGTAGCAGAGAATGGCAGCAGCCAGGCAGGCAGCAGAGAGCAAGGAAGAGCAGAGGGAGGAAAGGGAAGCTCATTGAACTCCTGCTCGGCATGGGGTAGATCCCTTGCCATCTCCTAAAGCCAGGGTCACCTGGCATCCAGGGTCTGCTTGAATCTGCACTGCGTGGGAACTAAGTCCCTACCACCCCAGAATTTGGGGGAGCCACAGAGCACTGGATGGAGTGAGATTATGTTCTGAGACCTTCTGAAAGCAAACAGATTTTCAGGCAGGCTGTTAAACAGCATGATCATACAGCTGCAGCTCTGCCCAGGTCACCCAGGCGACAGGCATTTGCAAGTCCGAATCAGATCTCAGTAGTCCTTCCCTACTTGTCTGAAGTGGAACAGAGAGAGAGAACTTTTGCTTAAGTCTAGGACATTGAATGAAATAGTGAAGTAACAAAGACTCTTGCCGCTGGAAGAGCTCAGAGACAAAACAGTAAGTTGAGCAGAGACAAGTTTTTATTTAAGGCAAAAAATATATACTCAGAGAAAGGGGAGTGTGGGCAACCTCAGAGAGGAGACACTCAAAGGCTTAGGATTCTGCCTTTTAAGGCTTTCAAGAATGGGGCAGAGAGTGGGGGTGGGGAGCACTGGGAGGGCTTGTTGGGCATAGGCTTGACTTGTGGCCTCATGGTGTCTATCTCTGGTGAGAGATATTGTATCACCATCCACAATCTGTCCTCTACATGTTCTTTAAGATAAACTTAACACAAGCAATATCTTGATCCTGTTCTTCTCCAAGACAGTGGTTACCCTCAAGCAGCAGGGACTATCATTTAGAACTACTTTCCCTGCCTTAAGATAGGATTGGTTATTTGCTGATTACCATAAAATGTTAGGAATCTTACCTTCTAACTCCCTCGTTTTTTAAATGGAATCTTAGCCTTAAGATGGAGTCCCTCTTGTTCTTACTATACTGTTTATATCTTGGTATTTTTCATCATAGTTGATAGAATCTGGACCTTAATACCGCTTTTTGAATAAGCCCAGCCACCATCTCAAAGAGACCTAGGTGTCATCTTACCCTGGCTACAAGCATCCTCCAGAGGACACGTCAGCAAGCCAGAGGCCCACCTTTCCCCTGACCCCTCCCCTCAAAGAGCCTGCCAAAGCCCTGGCCATAAAAAGCCTCTTGACCTGTTACAGATCCCCTTTCCTTTGTTCTGCTGGCCAGGACAGAGGGGTCCCTCTCAGCTTCAGCAATAAACCTGCTTGGTCTGTTGAGTTCGCATCCCCTCTCTTCTTTCAATAGTCAGAAAAAGTTCATGATGATGCTTGTTGCATGTCCCTGCCCTACCTCGGTGCAGCCTCCCCACCTCCATCTCTGGGACTTTCTCTTCTTCCCAAACTGAATTGTGTCACCATGAAACACTACCCATTCCCTCTCCCCCTCCTCTAGCCCCTGACCCCCACCACCCTGCTCTCTGTCTCTGGATGTGACTCTTCTAGGGACCTCCTATAAAGTGGAATCACACAGTATTTTCATTTGGTGTCTGGTGTATTTCCCTTAGAAAAAGTTCATCCAAGTTACAGCATGTGTCAGAATTCCCTTCATTTTTAAGGCTGAATAATATTCCATAGTAGGGATGGACCACATTTTGTTTATCTGCCCACCTATCCATGGACACTGGAGTTCCTTCCACATTCTATCTGTTGTGAATCATGCTGCTATGAACATGGTGCGCAAATATCTCTTTGAGATCCAGCATCCAATTTTTTTGGCTATATATATAGCCAGAAGTGGAGTTGCTGGATGGCACCATGATTCTATTTTTAATTCTTAGAGGAACCACCGCATTGCTTTCCACATCAGCCGCACCATTTCACATTCCTACCAGCAGTGCACAATTTCTCCACAGACTCACCAACACTTGTTATTTTTTGCTGTTTTAAAATTAGCCATCCTAGGGGATGTGAGGTGGCTTCTCACTGTGTTTTTGATTCCGGTTTCCCTAATGATTAGTGACATCCAGCATCTTCTCATGTGCCTACAGGCCATTTCTTTATCTTCTTTGGAGAGATGTCTGTACAAGTCCTTTGACCAGTTTTTAATTGGGTTGTTTGAGCTATAGTTCTCTATATACCCCAATAGTAACTGCCTATTTTGGCAAATCAAGGTAATTGAAACCCAACCATGCCCACTGGCTTATTGCCTGTGGCTACTTTAGAGCCGCGCCTGCAGAACTGAGGTGTTTCAATAGTGCTGTGGGGTCTGCAAAGCCCTGCACGCCAATCTGGCCCTTTACAAACAAGTTTGCTGACCCTGTCCTGAGTTATTAAGTAATCCTTGGGTGGGCCTAGTAACTGGTCCCCAACATGACAGTGAACATGTGGGGTGAAATCTCCCACAGCAGTAGTGGATACAATCCAAAGCAAGGAGTTCCCTACCTGATTTACCCTGCACCACCCCAGCCCACAGCACCCGGAGACTGATCCACTTTTCACACAAGGGCCTGGGAGAGGCACCCCTCCTCCAGACCTGACCCTTCCCCCCACCGTGGGTGAGAACTGTAACTGCCCAGGGTCCCCTCCAGGCTCCTGGGCGGTTCTCCCTGCCTGTCACCTCACCTGAAAAAGGGGAGAGGTCACAGAGGATTAAGTGGAACAATGTAGACGTGCGCAGTTTCCTGCAAAACAACGCTAAACCTCCTTGCCCTGAGGCCCAAACTAATACCAGCACCAGTACCAGAGCTGGCCCACAGGGCGCTCTGGAGAGGCTTGTGTCTCCCTCTAGGGGCTTTGGGCAAAGCTTCTTGAGGCCTCAGTTGTTTCAGCAAAGGCAGGGCAGCCCTCCTTCTGCCCGGTAGCCAGGGTTGGCTGTAAACTGGGGTGAGAACTTGCTTCCTAGCTCTGGAAGATTGGGATGTGGCAGCTAGGGGGTGGAAGGAGGCTCCAGGCCACCCACCGTGTGGCAGTGGAAATAGGTCCTTGTATATAGCAAGGACATACCACCCAGCAGTCCTCCTAGGCTCCTCCACACAAGATCTCGGACTAGAAATTTTCACTAGGGCTTTATTCAGAACAGCCCAGAGCTGGAGACCTGTGTCCATCAATAGGTGAATGGAGAAACAGATCGTGGTGCATGCCCACACTGGAAAAGCATCAATCAAAAGGACCCAACAAATGTCCTGTCCACACAGCAGCAGGGCTGAACCTCAAAACCTTTTGTTTATATTTTAAATTAAAAACTTTCGGCTTAAAAAAAAATGATGTATAGTTGACATAGAATATTAATTCCAGATGCAGAACCTCAAGACTCTAGGCAAAGTGGAAGAAGCCAGGCACAACCATGCCCTACTGTGGCTTTCCATTCCCTGATAGCCTCACAAACAGGATCTTATTTGTTTGCTGGGGGTGGAGTTACTTTGAAAGGGTAGGAGGGGGACTTGGCGGAGACAGAATGTTCTGTAGTCCTGAGGTGGTGGGTCTGTGGTTTTATACAGCTGTCAAAGCTCACTGAACTATACTCTGAAAATGTGTACACTTAATGTATGAGAATTATGTCTCAGTAAAGTCAGTTTTAGAAAGAAGTACTAACATAATGCTATAGTAGGATGAACCTGGAAAACTCAGTAAAGTGAAAGAAAACAGACACAAAAGGCCTGTCTTGTGTGATTTTTCACATGTGTGAAGTGCCCAGAACAGGCCAAGGCACAGACAGGAGCAAACTGGGGGTTGGCAGGGGCCAGGGAGGGAAGAGGCAGTGGCTGCCTACAGGTGTGGGGCCCATCCACCTGCCCATGGGTGCCACGCTGGGGCTGGTGAGCATGGCCCTAAGAGACACATCTACAGGCAAGGAGGAAAGCACTCCCTCCAGGACCCGCAGCAAGCAGGAGCCAGCCATTGTCAGGTCCGTGGACCAAGCTTTGCCCAGAATCTTCCCAGCCCCAGACAGAATCAGCCCAGGAACTTCAGCAGCTCCTGAGTGAGGCCCAACCTGGTGGGAGCCTGCAGAGAACAGACTGGCTCCTGAAGAAGTAATTAGCAGTGTGCCCCAAGGCCTTGCACCCTGCAGGGTGGGTGACGCAGCCTGACTTGGACAATAGCTACCCCACTGATAAGTTGACAGTCACCAACCTTGTAGGACATTCTGAAGGCATGAAGACCCCTGCTAGGCTGTCACTACAGGGCCTGGGGACAGATCATAGCCTGGGGCCTCCTCAGAGTTTGCCCCCCTAACCCTGATCTGACCCTGTCTCAAACCCTGACCTTACTCCTGAACCTGACCCTGACCTGTAGTCCCCATACTTGGTCGGATTTCCTGCTTTCCTAACCTGGCAAACCTGTGTTCCCTCCAGTCCTGTTTCAGGTGACCCCAAGGTGAGTCTCCTGATGACCCTGACCCTCTCTCCTGCCTGCCTACCCCCATCTGTTCTCTGCACCCTTCCCATCCCCCTCCAGCTGATAATTATATACATTACTAGATGCTTGCTATAGTAGGTGTAGTTACCCCATTACCACACTAAACACACTGCAATATTGGTTATATTCTCTCTGTTGCATGTCCATTCCTATGACTGACATATTTTACAATTTGCAGTTTGTACCTCTTTATCATCTTCACCTATTTCACCAATCCCCGCACCCACTCCCTATGGTAACCAACTGTATGTTGTTCATATTTATGGGTCTATTTCTTATTTGTTTGTTTTGTTTTTAGATTCCACATATAAGTGAAATCATACTTGTCTTTCTCCACCTGGCTTATCTCACTTAGCATAATACCCTCTAGACCATCCCTATTATCACAAATGACAAGATTTCCCTTTTTTAAATTTTATTATTATTTTTTAAATTATCAAATGTACATCACAGTGTTCAACAGTCTCCCTCCCCCTCTCCTGGCCCCATCCACTCCCCTCCCCCTTGGTAACCATTAGTCCTTTCTCAGTGTCTGTGAGTCTAATGCTGTTTTGTGGCTCATTTGTTTTTATACTCCACAAATGAGTGAAATCATATGGTGTTTGTCTTTCTCCACCTGGCTTATTACACTGAGCATAATAACTTCTAGCTCCATCCATGTTGTTGCAAATGGCGGGATTTCTTTTCTTTTTATGGCTGAATAATATTCCATTATGTATAATGTGCCATGTCTTTTTTATCCAGTTATGTATTGATGGACGCTCAGGTTGCTTCCATATCTTGGCTATTGAAAACAGTGCCACAATAAACCTAGGGGTGCAGAACTCTTTTTGAATCAGGGATTTTGTTTTCTTCAGCTAAATTTCTAGGATTGGAATTCCTGGGTGAAATAGTATTTTTATTTTTAGGTTTTTGAGAAACCTCCATACTGCTTTCCACAGTGGTTGCGCCAATTTGCAATCCCACCAACAGTGTAGGAGGGTTCCTATTTCTCCGCATCCATGCCAGCATTTGTTGTTTCTTGTTTTTTGGATAGTGACCATTCTAACTGGTGTGAGGTGATACCTCATTGCGGTTTTAATTTGCATCTCCCTGATTAGCAATGTGGAGCATCTTTTCATCTGCCTGTTGGCCGTTTGTATTTCTTCTTCGGAGAAGTGTCTGATCAGGTCCTCCACCCACTTTTTGATCAGGTTACTTGATTTTGGGTATTGAGGAGTATGAGTTCTTTATATATTTTGGATATTAACCCCTTATCAGATGAGTCCTTTATGAATATATTCTCCCATACTGTAGGATACCTTTGTGTTCTGCTGATGGTGTCCTTTGCTGTACAGAAGCTTTTTAGTTTGATGTAGTCCCACTTGTTCATTTTTTGTTTTGTTTCCCTTGCCCGAGGAGATGTGCCCAGGAAAAAATTGCTCATGCTTATATTCAGGAGATTTTTGCCTATGTTTTCTTCTTAGAGGTTTACGGTTTCATGACTTACATTCAAGTTTTGATCCATTTCAAGTCTACTTTTGTGTATGGAGTTAGACAATAATCCAGATTCATTCTCTTACATGTAGCTGTCCAGTTTTGCCAACACCAACTATTGAAGAGGCTGTCTTTCCCCCATTGTATATTCATGGCTCCTTTATCCTATATTATTTAACCATATATGTGTGGGTTTATATCTGGGCTCTCTGGTCTGTTCCATTGTTCTATGGGTCTGTCCTTGTGCCAGTACCAAACTGTTTTGATTACTGTAGCTTTGTAGGAGAGCTTGAAGTCAGGGAGCATAATCCCCCCAGCTTTGTTGTTCTTTCTCAGGATTGCTTTAGCAATTTGGGGTCTTTTGTGGTTCCATATGAATTTTAGAACTATTTGTTCTAGTTCATTGAAGAATGCCATTGGTAGTTTGATAGAGATTGCACTGAATCTGTAAATTGCTTTAGGCAGGATGGCCATTTTGACAATATTAATTCTTTCTATCCATGATCACAGTATAGATTTCCATTTTTTGGTGTCTTCTTTAGTTTCTCTCATGAGTGTCTTGCAGTTTTCAGAGTATAGGTCTTTCACGTCCTTGGTAGGTTTATTCCTAGGTATTTTATTCTTTTTGTTTTAATTGTAAATGGAGTTGTTTTCCTGATTTCTCTTTCTGCTAGTTTGTTGTTAGTATATAGGAATGCAACATATTTTAGTGTATTAGTTTTGTATGCTGCAATTTTGCTGAATTCAGTTATTAGTTCTAGCAGTTTTTTGGTGGATTCTTTGGGGTGTTCTATGTATAATATTGTAACTCCAGGGAGATGAAATCCCACTGCAAAATACCTCTAAAACCAAAATCAGTCAAAGGGAGAAATAAAGTTTAAAACCCATTTATTGCTTACAAACTGCAGTCTGGGGCTGTTTCTCTCTCCTACTCCAGCAGAAGCCAACCAGCCCTCCCCTTAACCTCTCAGGTTCAGATAAGCCCTGGGTTGCCCAGGTAATTACCCATTGATATGGAGATAAACCTCTCCCCTATCCACCCCTGAGGAATGCCTACTGGTATGCAGATGCACTAAAGTCATACTTCTGTCCACCCCTAATGATGCACCTAAAGCTAGGTGAGATATTCTGGAAATATTAGTTTTACTCACAAATGTCATGTCATCTGCAAATAGTGAGAGTTTAACTTCTTCCTTACCAATATGGATGGCTCTTATCTTTTTGTTTATCTGATTGCCATGGCCAGGACTTCTGATACTATGTTGAATAAAAGTGGTTAGGGTGGACATCCTTGCCTTGTTCCTGATCTTAGAGGAAGTATGATGTTGACTGTGGGTTTGTCACATATGGCCTTTATTAAATTGAGGTAAGAGTTCCTTCTTTTTATGGCTGAGTAATATACTACTGTGTACATGTACCACATCTTCTATATCCATTCATCTTTCTATGAGCACTTAGGTTGCTTCCATATCTTGGCAATTATAAATAATGCTGCAATGAACATAGGGGTGTATATATCTTTTTGAATTAGCAGTTTTGTTTTCTTCAGGTAAATTTCCAGAAGTGGAATTGGCATACATATGTACGCATGGTATTTCCATTTTTAGTTTTTGGAGGAACTTCCATATTGTTTTCCACAGTGGCTGTACCAATTTACATTCCCATCAACAGTACAGGAAGGTTCCCACAACACTCTGTCTTGATGGCCCCTTGCAACCACTAATCTGTCTGTTTTTATGGATTTGCCTATTCTGAACATTTTGTATCAATGGAAACCATATGCTAAATGGCCTTATTTCACTCAGCATCATGCTTCCAAGATTTATCTGTGTCCTAGCCTATATCAGTACTTCACTCCTTTTCGAGCTGAATAATATTCCATTTCGTGGCTGAAAAATAACCCACAATGTTTTTACTCATCAGTTGATGAACACTTGTTTTTTTCTGCCTTTAGTTATTATGACAAGCACCGCTGTGACCTATTTTCCATCTTACAGATGAGGAGATCCCAGCCCCATGGGGAGAGGGTCACAGAACCCGTGCGGACAGGAGCTAGTGGAGAGGTGACCTAGGCTGCAGACCAGGAGGGTAGAGGCCCCCGAGCTCCTATTTGGGGAGGAGAAGGTCCAGGAGGGGAATGTATACTTCTCCCAGTTCCCAAGTTCCTGGGCTTCCTGCATCTCCAGGCCCTGCCTGCTGCTTTAGGGTGGGTCCCACTCCTAAGCATGGTGATTTCTGTCCCTAGGGGCTCTGAGCAGACAGTGTGCTGGCGTGGGGTGGGGGAGTGGGAAGCAGGGGTCTGTGCTGAGGCAGCCTCGGCCTGAGGGCACCTTGGCTCCCCGTGGTGGTGTGGATGTTGTGGACAGGAGCTCTGTCACCTTTCCTGGATGCTTCCTCATCTCCATCCTTGTGCTACTCAGGCCAAAACCGTGCAGCAGCCTTGACTCACTCTCTCTAGCACATCTGGAAATCCTGTTGACTCTAAATGCCAAACAGACCCAGAATCTTGCCCTTTCTCACTGCTTGTGGTAGTGTCCTGGGGCCACCATAACAAGTACTACAGACTATGGTGGCAGTTGGTGGGGGGGGGGCGCTTAAAACAACACAAATAGATGCTTTCACAGATTTGAGGCCAGAAGTCCAAAATCAAAATGTGAACAGAGCCACACTGGCTGGAGGCTGGGGAATGAGGTGGCTCAGAGGCCCTGAGTCAAGTTGGGGCTCAGACCCAGGCCTCGTCACCAAAAGCACAGCCTCCTCAGGAATTTGGGGAGATCCAGGCCAGGGAGCAAGCATCCAGAGGCAGATTCCAGACCTCTGAAACAGAAGGGCAAAACTCCAGTGCCCTGTGTCACCGGCAGAGCTCAGGCTCTCTGAACAGCTACACCCACCACACCCATCCGCGCCCTCAGCCTCGTGCTGTGGCCAGCTCCCCGCCTTTCCAATAACCAGGTGTGAAGCCCTGGGCAAGTGACTTTTATCTTTTTTGAACTGGTTTTCTGCTCTGTTAAATGGAGCCATAATGCTTCTAGGGTATTTTCAGCTTCTCAGCTTCTGGGCACCCAGTGAGAACAAACTTGCTGCCCTTCTTGCAGTTAGAGCCCTGTGATCAGTGCTGGCTGATGAGTTGTCAGTAGAAGCTTCTGGAATGGAACTCCAGCAGCTCCTCCTGACCTGTTTGCCCAGGCCTGCCAATGTCTGAGATGGCCAAATGTTCATGATTGGAGTCTGGAACCCAACAGCCTTGGACAGTCCTGCAGAGACCACATTACAGGAATAAGTAATAGACCTGAATGTTTTTAAGTTTCTGAACTTGCTGGACCTGTCATTGCCCATGAGCCAGCCCATCCTGACTAGCAATCAGGGAGTCATGAGGCTTTCTTGAGGATGGCATGAGCTGATGATATTAAAACCCTTAGAACAACTACTCATATCAATAGGCAGATGAACCAGACAGAAAAAAAATAAGGGAACAGAGGCACTAAACAACACATTAGATCAGATGGACTTAACAGATATCTAAAGAACACTCCATCCAAAAGCAGCAGGATACATACACATCTTTCTCAAGTGTACATGGAACATTCTCCAGATAGATCATATTCTAAGCCACAAGAAGAGCTTCAACAAATTTAAAAAGATTGAAATTGTATCAAGCAGCTTCTCAGACCACAATGGTATGAAACTAGAAATAAATTACACAAAGAAAACAAAAAGAATTACAAACACATGGAGGCTAAACAACATGCTTCTAAATAATCAATGGGTCAATGAACAAATTAACAGAGATCAAGCAATATATGGAGACAAGTGAAAACAAAAACACAACAGCCCAAAATCTATGTGATGCAACAAAGGCAGTTCTAAGAGGAAAGTACATAGAGATACAGGCTTACCCAAGAAACAAGAACAATCCCAAATACTGTCTAAAATCACAATTAAAGAAACTAGAAAAAGAAGAACAAATGAAAGCCAAAGTCAGTAGAAGGAGGGACATAATAAAGATCAGAGCAGAAATAAATAAAATAGAGAAGAGTAAAACAATAGAAAAAATCAATGAAACCAGGAGCTGGTTCTTTGAGAAAATAAACAAATAGATAAACCCCTAGCCAGACTTATCAAGCAAAAAAGAGAGTGTACACACATAAACAGAATCAGAAACAAAGAAGGAATAATCATAACAGATACTACAGAAATACAAAGAATTATTGGAGAATACTATGAAAAATTGTATGCCAATAAACTGGACAACTTAAAAGAAATTGTCAACTTCCTAGAAAAATTCAACACTCCAAGACTAACCCAGGAACAGAAAACCTGAACTCAACAATTATAGCAATGAAATGGAATTGGTAATCAATAAACTCCCCCAAAACAAAATGCCAAGTCCAGACAGCTTCATAGTCAAATTCTGCCAAATATTTAAAGAAGAGCTCATACCCTTAATCCTTCTTAATGCATTCCAAAAAGTAGGAGAGGGAATACTTCCAAACTCATTCTATGAGGCCAGCATCACTCTAATACCAAAACCAGACAAAGATACCACAAAAAAAGAAAATTACAGAACAATATCCCTGATGAACATAGATGCAAAAATACTCAACAAAATATTAGCAAACTGAATCCAAAAATACATCAAAATCATGCATCGTGAATAAGTGGGACTTATTCCAGGGATGCAGGATGGTACAATATTCGTAAGTCCTCGATATCATCCACCACATTAACAAAAAGAAGGATAAAAACCACATGATCATCTCAATGGATGCTTAAAAACATTTGACAAAATTCAACAACCATTGATGATAAAAACTCAACAAAATGGGTATAGAGGGTATGTACCTCAACATAATAAAGGCCATATATGACAAACCCACAGTCAACATCATACTTAACAGCAAAAAGCTGAAAGCTTTTCCTCTAACATTGGAAACAAGGCAAGGACCCCCACTCTTACCACTTTATTCAACATAGTACTGGAAATCTTGGCCATGGCAATCAGACAACACAAAGAGATAGAAGGCATCCAGATTGCTAAGGAAGAAGTTAAACTCTATTTGCAGGTAACATGATATTCTACATAGGCAATCCCAAAGAATCCACCAAAAAACTACTAGAATAACTGAATTCAGCAAAATTGCAGGATACAAACTAATACACTGAAATCTGCTGCATTCCTATATACTAACAACAAACTAGCAGAAAGAGAAATCAGGAAAACAACTCCATTTACAATTGCATCAAAAAGAATAAAATACCTAGGAATAAACCTACCAAGGAGGTGAAAGACCTATACTCTAAAAACTGCAAGACACTCATGAGAGAAACTAAAGAAGACACCAAAAAATGGAAATCTATACTGTGCTCATGGATAGAAAGAATTAATATTGTCAAAATGGCCATCCTGCCTAAAGCAATTTACAGATTCAGTGCAATCTCCATCGAAATACCAATGGCATTCTTCAATGAACTAGAACAAATAGTTCTAAAATTCATATGGAACCACAAAAGACCCCAAATTGCCAAAGCAATCCTGAGAAAGAACAACAAAGCTGGGGGGATTATGCTCCCTGACTTCAAGCTCTCCTACAAAGCTACAGTAATCAAAACAGTTTGGTACTGGCACAAGGACAGACCCATAGAACAATGGAACAGACCAGAGAGCCCAGATATAAACCCACACATATATGGTTAAATAATATAGGATAAAGGAGCCATGAATATACAATGGGGGAAAGACAGCCTCTTCAATAGTTGGTGTTGGCAAAACTGGACAGCTACATGTAAGAGAATGAATCTGGATTATTGTCTAACTCCATACACAAAAGTAGACTTGAAATGGATCAAAACTTGAATGTAAGTCATGAAACCGTAAACCTCTAAGAAGAAAACATAGGCAAAAATCTCCTGAATATAAGCATGAGCAATTTTTTCCTGGGCACATCTCCTCGGGCAAGGGAAACAAAATAAAAAATGAACAAGTGGGACTACATCAAACTAAAAAGCTTCTGTACAGCAAAGGACACCATCAGCAGAACACAAAGGTATCCTACAGTATGGGAGAATATATTCATAAAGGACTCATCTGATAAGGGGTTAACATCCAAAATATATAAAGAACTCATACTCCTCAATACCCAAAATCAAGTAACCTGATCAAAAAGTGGGTGGAGGACCTGATCAGACACTTCTCCGAAGAAGAAATACAAACAGCCAACAGACACATGAAAAGATGTTCCACAGTGCTTATCATCATGGAAATGAAAATTAAAACCACAATGAGATATCACCTCACACCAGTTAGAATGGTCACTATCCAAAAAACAAGAAAAAAACCAATGCTGGCATGGATGCGGAGAAATAGGAACCCTGTTTGGTGGGACTGCAAATTGGTGCAACCACTGTGGAAAGCAGTATGGAGGGTCCTCAAAAAACTAAAAATGGAAATACCAACCAAGACAAGAAATACCCCCACATAGACATACGCAGCTTGTATTACTGTCATATGATAATTATATTCAACTCTATTTACCAAAGTTTTAAAAACCCTTTCCAGTCAAGCTGACAATATCTGAATCTATTGATCAATCCTCAGTTACAAAAGATACAACCAGGCATTATGATATTTCCTGATCTGATGCAAACAAAGTACCTGTGAAGACAACTATGAATATCTTCTGGCCAAAAAGTAACTAACTTGAATATTAACAAGCCTCTATATGTAACATAAGAACAAGTTAATCAATACCATGGGGTTGTAACCAGCAAAATCTAGATATAGGAAATTCTACAGGACAAAGACCTTTAACACATAACAGAGGATAAAAAAAGAGGAAATCTATATACTACAAGAAACTTAAGAATAAAGTCAACCAAATGCAATATGTGCACCTTATTTGGATCCTGATTCCAACAAAACACTTGTAAAAAATTCTATAATTTGACAAATTTGAATACTGTTAAGGTATTTGATGATATTATAGGATTACTATAATTTTAAGATATAAAATGGCATCTGTGTTTATGTTTTTTTAAAAGGCTCTTTTAAAAACTGAAGTATCATTTATATACAATCTTATGTTGGTTTCAAATAAACAACACAGTGGCTCATCATTTACCCATATTATTAAATCCTCAACCCCCGCCAGGGCAGTCACCATTTAAAGCCCTTTCTTATAGATGGATATAACCATACAGTGTTTACAGATAAAAAATGATATTTTAGATTTACTTAGAAGTAACCAGTGTGTGAATAGGAGTGAAGGGTGGGGTGTGGAGGATATTACAGATGAAATATTGGTCATGTATTGATAGTTGTTGAAGATGGGTGATAACATACGTGAGGATTCATTTTAGTATTCTATTTTTGTATATGCTTAAAATGTCAATAATTAAAAGTTAAATAAATAAATAAAAAACACTTCCCCATTAAAAAAAAAAAAAGAAATACCATTTGACCCAGTAATTCCACTCCTAGGAATTTGCCTGAAGAAAACAAAATCCCTGATTCAAAACGATATATGCATCCCTATGTTTATCAACTCACTGTTTGCAATAGTCAGGATATAGAAGCACCTAAGTGTCCATTGTCTTGCCAATGGGTTTCAGCCCCAGGCAAGTTCACTATGGATTCAATGTGACCAAAGAAATTGACAGCAAAATGTTCTTGGGATGAAAGGGTTATACCCAACTTTATTTCCAGGTGGCAGGTCAGTCACTAAAATCCTGTTCACTCAGAGCGAGTCTGCGTGCAGCAAGCCGGTCTCTGCCTCTGGGCCTCTCTGCACAGTCATCCCACACAGCTGTCCTCTGGGCCTCTGTCCTTGGCGCTGCCACCACTCCAGCCTCTGCTCTGCTCTCCTGCAGCCTTGCAGCCCTGCCACTGTGTCCTGTGTCTAGAGCACTGGGCAGAGCTCTTCATATAGAGTCAACAGCCATGTATTGCCCACAGGTGTGCAGTGAGCTAGCCAACCAGGGCCAGGTGAGAATCCTGGCCACAGGAACTCTCATTTTATCCACACCATCAATAGATGGCTGGATAAAGAAGATATGGTACATTATACACAATGGAATATTATTCAGCCATAAAAAGAAAAGAAATCCTGCCATTTGCAACAACATGGACGGAGCTAGAAGGTATTATGCTCAGTGAAATAAGCCAGGTGGAGGAAGACAAGTACCATATGATTTCACTCATTTGTGGAGTATAAAAACAAAGCAAAACAGAAGGAACAAAACAGCAGCAGACTCACAGACACTGAGAAGGGACTAGTGGTTACCAAGAGGGAGGGGAGTGGATAGGGGTGGAAGAGGGGGAGGGAGACTGTTGAACACTGTGCTGTACATTTGATAATAAAGAAACAAAACAAGGAAGGACCACTTAGAACAGTGCCCAGTAAGCAGCATGCACCTGACAAAGGATTCTTCACCCAAGGCAGTCTTCTGGCCTGAATGTTTGCGCCTGCTGGTCATTCATCCATTCAGCTCAGTTGTGGCCTGGCTCCTGCTGTTTTCTCTGACTCTGCTTCCAACTCACCCACACTGTCCCCCACACTCCTGCAGGGCACACGCTGCCCCTGGAATTTTTATGGCTGGTTCTTCGGTGCCTCTTCAATTCAGCCCAGATGTCCCTTCCCCCAAGAGCCATCCCTGATCACCTAAACCAAAGCCTTGCCCCTTGCCAGCCATTCCCCATCATGTTACCGTGGCCTAGTTTATTTAAAGTACCTGTCAGGGAACAACTGGTCCCAGCTGTGCATCAAGTTAAAGGCAAGGGGAAACAATGGGCTGTTGTGGACTGAAGAGATTCCTAATGGAACATGTGGCTCTGCCTCGGGTCCTTGATTGACAATCCACTGCACAGACATCGTAGGAGGTGAGGGGGCCAATTTGAATACGGACCGTATGAAGAGGCATCAGGGCATTATTGTTAATTCTGTAAAGTGCCATAGTTATGTTGCTGTACTGTAGGAAAATATCCTTGTTCTTAAGTTGAGATATAATTGGCATATTAAAATATCCTTTTTAATTGAAAAAGAATGTCCTTTTTCTGAGAGATAAACAAAGCACTGTACTTCACTCTAAATTACTTCAGCAAAGACAAACATAGATGAAACAATATGGCAAAAATTGTTTAGCAACAATTAAATTTAGGTTCTGTGTACGTGACTGCTCATGAAACTATAAGCTCGAAAATTTTCACAGCAGGGGCAAAGGAAATACTGCACAAGAGAAATAAAAAAGTGCTTAGTTATTGGACATTCCTATCTGTTTACTTTTAAAATCCTCTTTATTACTATTCAATACATACATAATATGTGAAGCAAAGGTAGAAGATTTAATTAGATAACAAACAACCTCAAAACCACCATGGAACAAAATCACTACATTCACAGTAAGTCCCATTTCTGCCTGTGTTCCTTCCCATTCTGTCCTCTCAGCCACTCAGAGGTCGCCAGTGCCTGAATTTTGTGTTCGACATGCCTTTGCTTTCCTTTGAATTGAGGTATAACTTACACACAGTGCACTAATCTTAAGAATCTGGTGATTCATTTTTACAAACATGTGTAACCTGCTCAGCTCAAGATGCAGGACTTCCCAGGACCCCAGAAGGTTCTGGGTACCCCCATCCCTCCTGACAATAGAACAACTTTCCTGGCCTCTTTCTCCACAGATCAATGTTGCCTGTCCTTGAACTTCATAAAAATGGGTCAGAGTTTGCCTTTGGTGACTGGCTTCTTGTAGGAAGCATTACCTCCCAAAGATTCACCCACGAGACTGTGTCATTCCCTTGCTTTTGCAAAACAGTCTTGACGTATATATAATATGTGTATGTACGTCTTTGTGTGTTTGCATATATATGGATAGACATTGTATATTTCCATTTTGATTGTTTTTGAGCTTCATAAAACTGGCATCATTTTGTAGAAGAAACAGCACAATAGCATAAGAAAGTATGAAACTGGGTGTAAAGGTGAATGTAGAGAAAAATACATAATACTATGTCAGTGTCATGATGGTGTCATCTCACTTTTAATTCTAGTATAAAAGTTAGAAGATAAAAGTATTAAAAAGTAATTGTACCTAGTAAACATGTTAAAAGATACACAATATTAACAAAGTGTGAAAACACCACCATAAAATGTATGCAGAGAGCTAAAGTGTAGGGAGGGGCTTTGTATGCAATTGAACGCAGCTTAAAATAGGCTTTGATAACTATGAGGTACTTTATGAACATCCCAAGGTAACCTCAAAAAATACAGATAAAGTTGCACCAAAAATAAAGAGAATCAAAGTACATTATATTTAACTAACAAGCACAAGGAAGACAGCAAGAGGGGAAAGAGGGTAGCAGAAACAGAGCTCAATGAGTAAAATGGCAATCATGAACCTGCCTGCCAGTAATTATTTCCTGTAGTTCTTACAGTGACAGAGATCGAATACATAATGTAAATAAATGGAGAAGCTCCCCAGTGAAAAATCAGAGAGTGGCTGAATGGACAAAAACTCAGACCCAACTATCTGCTGCCTGCTAGAAACTCCCTTTAGGCTGAAGGACACACAATCCGGGGGTGAAGGGCTTTAGGCATCTCGTCCTGGCTTCCATGGCCTCTGAGCTTCAACTCCATCAGGTGTAGATAACTGAGTCATACAAATTCTGTCTTATCTGCAGACATTCAATTATCTTCCCTTTACCCCTGAAGAAACCCAGATTTTCTCTATTTACATATTTGTTTCAACATTCCTTATCTACAAAGGTTTTTTAAAAAATTTTATTTAGAATTTTCTAACATCTGCCAGGTTCCCTCCTGAAGCAAAATCTTTTAATACTTCTCATTTGTAGAGCCAGTGAGTCATGATTTTTCCTTTTTTGACAATCTTTTAACAATGGCATATGCAGTCTTTTGCGCCTGCTTTCCTCAGTGAACTTGGTCTCAGTCCATTCTGAGTTGTGCCTACAGCGCCTTGCTGCTACCTGGTACTGCTCTTGAGATCTACATGGAATTCTCTATTCATTTTTCCAATGATGGATGTTTTTTCGAGATTTCTGCTGTTAGGAAGAGACTGCTACAAAAATTTTCATTCATGTCTCTTGCTGCCCCTTTCTCTGGGGCATACATCTAGGGGTGCAATTGCAGCGTAGCAAAGTATGCCAAGGTCCAACTTTACAAAATCAGGCCACAGGGAATTGCAGAGTCACTGGCCCACCAGAGCTCCCTGGCCCCATGTGCTGCCCCCAGCACTAGCCTGTGGAAGCATTTGATACTGGACAGTGTTGATTTCAAATGGGCACCTCTGTTGCTTTAACCCTTTTGTCCTGGGACCTGCTCTGGGGCGGTGAGGGGGTTTCTAAGAGCCCAGGACTGCCTGGGCATCATTAAATGCCACTTCTGATTCACAAAGTACTTCCTCCATGATTTTTTGCAATACTGGTGCAGTTGAGCTACGTGACACTTCTGCATTCTGTCAAATCTAGACACCATCAGCAGTAAGACCCCCATGAACTTATGTGCCACCAGAAAGAAAAAGTGCTGCAGGCTGAACTCTGACACTCTCAGTTCTAGGACGCCTCCTGATTCTACGTGAAAAACTGCTCATTGAGGCTTCAGTGCCACTCTGTCATGACCTGGCACTTCCTCATATTGCACTGGGGCTGACTGGGCCCTACGCCTGGTGGTGTGCCAGGGCAGGTTTGCTCACCCCCCAGGCACAGACAGGCATTTGAGTGGTGTGTCTGAGTCACAGTGCTAAGGAGGAGAACAGATACAAACGGGCCCACCCAGGGAGCCCACGCCCTCCAAGAGCATGCACTGCCTGGCTCCTTCAGGCCTGCAGCATCCTTTTGAGAGGTGGGACTGGGAGGCTCAGAGATGGGAAGCGGCTTGCCCAGTGCCACACAGCTATATGTGGTAGAAATGGGCGAAAGCTCCGAGCACTTCTAACTGGAACCTGGGAGGAGGGGGCGGCAGGAGGCTGGAGTCTCGGGGGTGTGGACAGGAGGGACAGAGTCCAGGCTGAGCAGGGCAGCCATGATGCAAGACAGCAAGGGATTGCGCCAGGGCCCCCTGCGGAGGCCTGGGGCTCTCACTGTCCTGCCCAGGGGCCCCAGACAGCCTCAGTGCTGCCACCCCATCGCACCTCTCGCTTCTTTCCCCACGACCTACAGCCGCCCGACTTCCCGCATTCATCCTTCTGATATTTACCTGCTGGTTCATCGCTGTGCTCGGCAATTGGGTATATAATGAATATGTACTGCTGTGGCACCTGCCTCAGGCCTCTGAGGGCAGGTGGTTGATGCTTTCTGCTCTGTGGCATCCGGCCTCTGTGGCAAGTCCTCTACTTTGCAGAGAGCAGCCACATGGTATTGGCATTATTTGTGTATTCTTACAGGAACAAGCGGGTGGGCTGTATTCCAAGGAAGTTGTGTTAACAAAACAGGCTGGGGGGTGGCCACTGGTCCCCCTGAGCCCTGTGCCGGCCTGTCCTGCTGTCTCTGAGGGCCACTGCCTGGCTTTCTGCACATCAACTCTGTGGCTCTCCCACTAACTGACTGTAAGGGGGCTTGACTTCTCCTCACCAAAATCAACACTGGGATGGACAAACACCATCCCGCCAGGGACCTCCCAGAGCAGCGGGGTTGGGACCTGGGGGTGGCCCTGGGCACAGATCTTGTCTGCATCCCAGGGGATTTAATGTGTAGTCAAGGACAGAGCCTCCAGCCCGGCCAACTGCAAGGGGCCCTTGCCCAGTTCCACCCGACAGTCCTGATTTTCATCCACTCTCCTGGCAAAACCATCTGTACTCACTACCTTTCCGTCTCAGAAGTGTCCTGGTCTGGATGATAAATTAAATGGCCACCATCCCTAAAGCCACTTCAGGGTCCAGGTGGAGGAAGGGACTTTGGGGTGGGTGCAGGGAGGAAGGCCTGGACCAGGTGCCAGCATGAGGCCAGAGTCTACCCGGCACACACCTTCGTAAGCAGACCCTACTCTAGGTGCTGTGTCTACGGCGCTGAGCAGAAGGGCCAGGTCGTCATGTTCTGGTGGGGAGGAGAGATGGCCGACAGCCCAGGCTGAGTGGACACATTGACACAAGGCAAACACGATGTAGGAAGTGCGCTGGAGAGAAACACAGGAGGTGAGGGGGTTTGGGTGAGTTTGTGGGGAGGGAGGGCTGTTTGCGACTTTGGGCAAGGGGTCCAAGAGGCAGTGCTGTGAAGGGGACACCTTGGAGGCAGACCAGGTAGAGATCTGCGCAGGTGCAGAGTGACCGGAGCAGTGTGCTTGCTGATGTGGCAGGCAGCTGGGTCCCTTGTGGCTGGAGGCAGGGCAGGGGAGGGGGTTGGGAGGGGAGGGGGCGGGATAGAGGGCAGGGCCAGTTTGAGTCCACAGGCAGGCTTGGGAGCTGAGGGAGGACCTAACAGGTCTTTGCACAAAGTCCTGGTCTGCAGCTGCCTCCCCAGGAGACTGGCCGGGGGGGAATCTGCTGGAATATTCCAGGCAGCAGGTGGCAGCTTGGACAGGGTGAGGGGCACATTCTGGATGTGTCTGGAAGGCGGAGGCACTGTGTGCAGGGCGCCTGGGTGAGTTTAGGAGAAAGCAGGGTGAGGTCTCCACCCTAGGAGGAAAGGGCTCGCTGTCTGCCCCAGGGCATAGGTCTGGGGCCCTCAGGGCTTTTCTTTGGCTTCTCCCATGAGGTTGGAGCTGCATGGCCGGTTGGATTTTCCAAGGTGGACACAAGATCTTATAACGGTTCTCTTAGAACATGGACCACACATCACCCACGGCGCCTCCCACTTCTGAGACAGCTGAGACTTGGGCAGCAGTGTGGACAGGTGACCTCCGGGACGAGGTCAGCTTGTGGGTGTGGCTTCTGCTGGTGTCTCCTGGGACTCACCCTGGCACCCAGCTACCACAAGGGGAGCCCAGGCCATTGGAGGCTTCAGCCATGCAGGTGGGGAGGACGGGTCTGGCCACCACCTGGCCTGCAAGACCACAAAGGGCCCCAGTGAGAGTTGCTGGGCAAGCCTGGTGGCAAACGCCTGGTCTGCCTCAGTTTGCTCATTTTTCCAGATGTACCAGGGTCCCAGGGCTGGCCTCCCTTAGTGAGCTCAGGGATGGTTGGGTGCAGAGCCCGCAGGGGTCCGATTCCCAACTGGGGATGGAGGTTCACAGGCACAAGCAGGCCAGATGCCCTGGGAGCCGGCAGACACTGGCCCAGCCCAGGCCCTGGCTCCAGCCATGAGTGCGGGTTCTGGCCCTATCCCTGGGGCCCTGGAGGAACACTTGCTCCCTGGCATCCCAGTGGGGTGGGTCCAGCAGCTGTACCCCATCATCACACCCCCTGGGCACAGCAAAGCCACCCCAGCATGAGCCAGCCCTTGGAGTCTGAGCACGTGGTCCTACTCCCGGCTCCTTGACCCGCCAAATGCCTGGTCTGAGGCCACACTCCTTCGTTCTGGCAGATTCCAGCAGGATTGTATTTGTAAACCATATTCCCGTGATAATTCTTTGGGGTGATGGGGCCCCCAGAGCACCCCCAGGAAAGGTGTCAGGAGGGGTGAGGTGTGGCTGGGATTTGAGTCTGGCCCAGTCCTGTGATGGTGCCTTTGTGCCATGGCCCACCTTTCTCTAACACAATGGCAGGATTTGGGTCCCCAGTTTGCGGGGGGATGCCCTGGATGGCACTTGGAGGTGGGGCTTTGGGGAGGTGGCTAAATTTAGGTGAGCTCAAGCCCTGATGGGACAAGTGCCCCAGTGAGAGACCAGAGCTGCTCTCTGCCTTGGGAACACACAGCTAAGGGTGGTCTTTGCAGCTGGGAAGCAGCTCCCGCCAGCAACCAGACCCATGTCATCTTGATGTTGGACTCCCAGCCTCCAGGACCTGGAGAAGGGAGAGGTGTTTTTTCACCTCATGTGTAGTGCTTCGTTATGGCAGCCTGAGAGGAGACCAGTGCCTCAGTTTCCCCACCTGCAATATGGAAGCTAGAGCAGAATGTTCTGGCCCTTGAGGTTACCTGTGTAGATGTTTTGTAAATACAACACCCATGCACACGGGGATGCAAGTTTGCTCACAAGGCCGAGTCACACTGAGGTCAGCCAGCACCTGGGTCCAGCTGCGTGGCACCCACAGCTGACACTGCCTGGGTTCCCTGCCCTCAAGGGCGTGGCCCAAGTGAGTCCTCTGACCTCCTTCTCAGGAGTGTCCCTGGGTCTGTTACCATGGCTGCAGGCCTCCAGGGGGCATGGGTGCAGGGTACAGCTTCTCCCAAGTGGAACTAGCACAGCCAGGAATGAAAACAGAGACTTCGAAAATCCAAAATTTTACATGAAATCACCAGGTGTTTCATTGGTGACTTACCTAAAATTGAAAGACTCTTGTACAGCATCATCCTGTGACATTCCTGCCAAAGATACACAACTGGAATGTAACTGGGGGGACACTTCAGGCCCCAATACTGAGCGGTAGCCTACAGCACAGCCAGCCTGCAACCTTCATGAGCCCCAAGGTTGTGGAGGTCTGGGAAGACCAGGGGCTGAGTCGGGTCCCCTTGATGAAGAGTGCTGTCAGGACTAGTGCAGAGCCCCAGCACGGGCTGGTGTGTCTCCTTATTCTGATTTGTTTGACCTTGAGAGAAAGTAAGAGTTTACAGGAAAATACACAGAAGAGTGCCTAGGGGTGGTCAATGTGCTCCCAAATGACTTAGGTAAAAACGGGTTGTGTACTCTATCTGCAACTTCTCTGTAAATATGAGGTTATTTCAATATTTTAAAATGTAAATGTACATAAATGGGATCAAGCAGAGTATTTCTGTGGGTTTGTTCAGATGCCCAGACCCCTGGTGGGAGTTGCTGCTATTACTGCTAATTTGTTCCATGTGAACACCGAGAGATTCACTATGTCTGTGCCTGCTGTTTACTTGTTCACAGGAGCAGATTAGGGAAGAGATCATAAAAGAGTGAGTGGCTTTAACACAACAGTAAGCTCCCTGCCCCCGCACTCTGAGAGAGCCTGGTTCCCACATACCTGGTCCACCTGGGCCCTGCCCTATGGTGTGCCGAGTGGACCTGGGGACCCTCTCTGGGCTATTTCCCAAACTGGACAGGGGCCTCTGGGGCATGCTGGATGAGCGGGAGGCAGCCTGCTCCCCCAGAGAGGGGTCCCAGCCCATCTAGTCTGGTCTGATAAGCAGAGAACCCTCCCAGCTCCAGGGACCAGATGGCGGACAGACGGTCGTGGGATGTGCCCCAACTTGGCTCAGTGAGCACAGGGTCTGGCCTGTAGCCTGCCTGCCAGGCAGAGGCAGGCAGGCATCTTGGACAGGCCCTGAGCCTGGCAGGGTTTCTGGTCCCGCCTCTGCTGCCCAGCCTTGGTGGGGTGGGGCCGTGCAGCCATAGGAGCCTGTGCCATTTCTGAGAAACGAAAGTTTATGCAGCCAGCCCCTGCCTTACGTAGGATGCAAGTCCCTGTGGCTGGCCCTGCCCTCTTGGCTCCCTGAAGTCCTCCTTGCCTACCCCACCCCAGGACGTTTGCACCTGCTGTCCTCACCCCTCGGATCTTCTCCCTTGGTTACCTCGAACCCACTCAGGGTTGCCTTCATGGACCCCCCTGGCCATGGTTCACATGCTTTCTCATCACAGCTTGGGGGCTAGAGTAGCCAGCCAGCTGTCACCAGGGCTGTGGGTGGTCAATGTGCTCCCAAATGACTTAGGTAAAAATGGGTTGTGTACTCTATCTGCAACTTCTCTGTAAATATGAGGTTATTTCGATATTTTAAAATGTAAATGTACATAAATGGGATCAAGCAGAGTATTTCTGTGTGGATAGCTGCAGAGTTGGCAGCACTGGCCGGCTGGCTGGAAAGAGGTCCAGTCGACCCTGCCCCTCGGCCCATCAGGTAATACTCTGCCTGATCCCATTTAGGGAAGGCTGGAGCACCTGGCTCTGCCGAGCCCCACCTTATATCCTGTTGCTCACCACCCCACTTCCCTTCCTACCTCAACCCTACTTTTCCTCCAAGTGTTTAGAAGGCCCCTTCCCAGCCCCGGGGTCTCGACCCAGGTGGCCCCCCAGGGTCATTTATGGCTGCCACAGATGGGCAAGGAGTGTCCCTCCCCAGGAGAAACACTGAAATGTCCCTGCCCGTGAGGGCAGGCAGGGAGCTAGGCTTCAGGGAGAAGCATGTTCCCATTAAGGGTAGAGTGCACCCACTTTCTGCCTCCAGGGTGGGAGGGTGGTGCCACCATCCTGAACTCAGAGCCAGAGCGGAGAGATGTTGGCCAGCTGCCTGCCTGTACTTCCTGTCGGGCAGCACCAATGTGGGGCAGATGGCTCCAGTGCCTCCCCAGGGAAGGGAAGTGTCCTGCTCTGACGTCCCAGCATGTCCCCGTGGGAGCAGCACTCCCATGCAAGGTGCCCCACCCGGGAGCCCTGGGCGGATGTGGCCTGACCCAGCTGACCTGTCTGTGGGCAGGAGCCCCACTTCCCACGTTGGGCCTCAGCTGCCAGCCATAAAATGGGTGTGACAACCCCGGGGGTACACAGAGTCCAGGAGGACACAGACAGGAAAAGGGCTGGCGGACATGAGAGGAAACTCCCAGCATGCAGGCCTTCCCGGAAGCCCTCAGATCCCAAGGCCCAGGCCTGGTGGGTGTCAGGGAGCCCAGGCTGAGCAGTCACGGAGCAGGAAAAGGTCATGTTTGTCCGAAACATGTCACAAGGGGAAACAGGCTGTGGTCCCGGCTTGGGGCTGGTCTGTGTGTTGGAGGCTGCCCTGAGCTAGGCAAGCAGCAGGCCCACTGGGACAGAGTAGAAGCACCAGGGGTGGCTGTGTGGACAGCGACAGTGTTGGCAGCACTGGCCGGCTGGCTGGAAAGAGGTCCAGTTGGCCCTGCCCCTCGGCCCATTAGGTTAAGTACTGCGTGGTGCAGTCACTTGCTTGCTGAGGGGACAGCTCCCTGACCCCTACCCAAGGCTTGACAGTCTCCCTGACTCACAGCTGAGCAGGAGGTGGCAGAAAGGAAGGGCGGGTGTCTGCTCCTTCTGTCCAGCAGCCAGCCACTGCCGACCGCGTCCAAGGAGCAGCGCCCTCTGCTGGCCTCTTCCCAGCCCAGACAGGCTGGACCAGGGGGCCTTTGCCCAGGGGCTGGCAGCAACCAGTCCTTGTCTGCAGGGCTGGGTCCCCAAGGCACTGTGGCCATGTGGTGCTCCAGGAACTCTTGTTTTGGGTGCTGGAGGAGTGGGGGAACTCATCCTCGCCCTTCGTGGCCCGGGCTTTGGACCTGTCTGTCCTCTTAAAGGCCATGCCGGCTGTCAGAGCACCAGGGCCTGAGCCGCTGTCCATAGCTCGCTCAGCAGCAGCAGCAGCAGTGTGGTGGCCAGCAGCGGGTCAGAGGTCCCTGGGGTAGGGGCAGCAAGGGAGGTGCAGGAGCAGACCTCATAGCCATCCTCTGAGCGGCTCTGGTCGTGCTGTCCTGATTGGGGGTGGGCCCCAGCCTCTCCGTCCATGCCTGTGGCCTCGGAGTCTGCTTGCAGGTCTTTGCAGACCAGCCAGTCCCGGGCCGTGGACTGTGGGTACTCGGGCGCCGCCATCAGCTCACTGTCCAGCACCTTCCAGTACTCCTTGCCGCGGAAGAAGTAGGCAGCCCCTGGGGAGAAGAGGGGATGCAGGCTGAGCTTAGGCCATCTGCAGCGTGTGTGATGTGGGAGACACAGCAGGAGGATGGGGCTGGCCAGGAATGCAGAGAGATTCTTCGGCAAGGGTCACAGTCTTTGCCTCAGCCCCGGTGGCCCATCTGTGGGCACCCAGAGTCCTGGGAGCTTGTGGGGAGCTACTGGAGCAGGAAGTAGAGGAGATGACCTCTCAGTTTCTTTACCTACTGGATATTTATTGAGGGTCTACTATGTGCCAGGCCATCCTGGGTGTTGGGGATGCAGCTTTGAGGATGAAATCGAAGGAGCTGCTCCTATACCTGCAGGGTAGGCAGGGCTGCAAGGCCCTTTGGGTGGGGGCCTGAGGCAGGTGAGAAGGGGCTGTGTGGGTGTCTTGGGAGTGTTCCCAGAAGGTGCAGGGCAGGTGCAAAGGCCCTGGAGTGTGTGGGAGCAACAGCCTTTGGCCGGTAGGGCTGGAGGAGTGGGCGATGCAGGGGTGCAGGGAGGGGAGCAAGTGTGGCAGCGTGGGGACCCTTGCAGTCACACGCACTGGCTGGTGATCCTCCCAAGAGCCCTACCGCAACCCCATTCTAGGGGATAGAATGAGACCTCGACCCGCTCACCGTCGGACCAGTGCATAGCATCATCGAGTGTGCTGGGGATGCCCCTCCACGGGGGGCTCGGGGCGGGGTGGCCAGGGTCCATGCGCCGCATGTGCTCATCGTAGCGCCAGTACAGCTGGTCCTTAAAGAAATAAGTCTTGTCATTGTGGGCCCAGGAGAAGGCAGCGTCGACACCACCCGGCGGGAGGCCGAAGTCTGAGATGGGCCGTGGGTATCCTTCCTCTACGTTAGTGTCCTTAAATACCCAGTATCTGTCTCCTGGGGGCAAGAGAAAGAGCATGGGCCAGGGCTCAGCTGCCCCGAGGGCTGGGGGCTCCAGCCCTGCCTCTCCCCGGCCACCACCCCAGGCAACTGCCCAGGCACTGCACTCCCAGAGGCCTCACGGCATTTACTGAGCACCTACTGTGTGCCTGGCACGGGGTGGGCTCAAGTGGTGGCAGCTGAGGACCTG
The DNA here is from genome assembly GCF_040802235.1 of Manis javanica. Lineage (NCBI taxonomy): Eukaryota > Metazoa > Chordata > Mammalia > Pholidota > Manidae > Manis > Manis javanica. The sequence goes on along the minus strand of NC_133170.1, from coordinate 65,828,489 downwards.
AGTTCTGAGGAGGCACCTTCTTTATAGGCCAGAGCCTTGGGATGGGGCTGGGCCCCCACAGGCAGAGACAAGAAAGTCCTCAGACTTGGCCTAACCAGATGCATGTGCACCCTTGTCATCCCATTCAGAAGCAAAAACACTTAGCTGTCACTAAGAACTTCAAATCCATGTGGCAAACTTTCAAAAACTGGTTTGACTAAGATGCTTTTTGGGTGTCTCCTTGCCTTTGTGCTCAGCACCACTGTTTTTCTGAGGTGGCAGAAAAAGGGTGGTAGTGTGAGCAGTGACTTCAGGTGGGTGTCCTCATGTCCCCGCTGGCCTAGCCTTAGCAACCCTATTATTTAAAAAAGAAAAGAAGCAAAACGCTTAAAAATCCTTTGCCAGGCAAAGGGCTTGAACAGACAAAGGGAGATATTCAGATGTCAACACACCTACAAAAAGATGTTCAATCACTAATCATGGGGAAATGCAAATCAAGACCACAAGGAGATACCACCTCATACCAATAAGGATGGCCACTGTCAAAGAGCAGAGAACAGCAGGTGCTGGCGAGGACGTAGGAAACAGGACCCTTGTCCATGGCTGGTGGGAATGTAAAATGGTGCAGGTGCTGTGGAGACCAGTGCGGTGGCTCCTCAAAAAAACTAAACGAGGCATCCCCATGTGGTCCAGCAATGCCCCTCCTGGGTCTACACCCAAAAGAACTGAAAGCAGGGACTCGATATTTTTGCACATTTGTGTTCTCAGCAGCAGGATTCACAACAGCCATGAGGTGGGAGCCACCCAAGAGTCCACTGACCCATGAGTGGATAAACAAATGTGTCCATCCACTCGGTGGGACATTCTTCACCCATGAAAGGAGGAAATCCCGACACCTGCTATGTGGGTGGACCGGGAGGGCATGGGGCTCAGTGAAATCAGCCAGTCCCCAAAGGGCAGACCCTGTATGACTACCTACATGAGGTCCCTAGGTTGTCAAACTCATAGACAGGGAGCAGGACGGTGGGGGCCAGAGGCTGGGGGATTCACAGGGATGGAATTCAGTTTGAGAAAATCCTGGAATCGGACGTGGGGAGGCTCCACTACAGCATGAATGTGCTAATGCCCCAACAATGTGCACTTAAAGTGGCTAGGTGGCAAATTTTATGCCTTTTTTTTTTAACAATTAAAAATAAAATCAATAAAAAAAATTCCTTTGCCAGGGACAGAAGCAGCCTAACTGCCTGAGGGGGCTGAGAGAAATGGCCACACACCTGCAGCGCCCACCCCCTGCCCCACCAGGAGGGACCTGGGAAAACACACCCACAGAAGGAAGGACAGGAGGCGCCATGCCTGCTCACAATGCCGGCACGTGGTGGCCTTGTAATGGAGGACCTGGCGTGCACACCTGTCCCTGTGAGCACAGTGAATGTGCCCAGAGAGCTGCCTTGAACAGCTTGGACACACCCCTGATGTCCCTGCAAATGCACAGACTGAAGTGGCCAGAGGGGCCCCAGGGTGACCCGGTGAGGTGCCTGGTCCGCCTGCTGCCGTTGTGCCCAGGTGGGAGCCGATGCTGCATGGAGAGTCCTGATGTCTGCAGCCCCCTCCAAACTGCTTCAGAAGAACCAGGCATGGAAGCATCCACAGGAGCAGTGAGGCCAACAGCAAAACGTTCGCAAGTGTGAATGCAGATGATGGCCATGGGGGTGCTCACACACTGTTTGTGCGATTTTCCTGCAGGTTAGAACTGCCCCCCACCTTTTTTGTTTTCAAATGAGGAGGGTCTTTCTGTAGTGACATGAAGCGATCTCCACTATATCTGTGAAACAAGACGAGGGGCAGGGCAGTGTGCACCACAGGAAAAGTAGGGAGGCCCCTGTCGTTGCTTACTTGAACATTCTCTGAAAGGCAGTGTGCTCCAGTGGGGAGAGAACAGGGGGCAAATAACAAATTAGATGAAAAAATCTGCTGGAATGAATGCTGTCCTTTTTTTCTTCTAAATATGGCAATGATGGTGGCCACTTGTAGAGGGCCCTTCACTGGGCCGGGCTCCAGGACCGCCCCTCACCCTGAGGCCCGCGCCTCCGGAAGGATCAGAGCCATGCAGGGTAAGTGGTCACCACCGACGGGCGTGGGGGGCCGGGGCTGGGCAGATGATGGGAATGAGCACAGTAAACATGCAGAATACCCTTCACCTCCTCAAAGAAAGGTGGCCTCTCCCATTTTGGTGGAGGTAGCTGCTGGAATGAATAGTGTTCTTCAAAATTCACATCCACCTGGCACCTCAGAATTGGCTCACTTAGAAACAAGGTCTCTAGTCTCTAGAGATGTACTTAGTTGAGATGAGGTTGCCCTGGATTACAGTGGGCCCTAAACCCACCGACTGGGTCCTTATAAGATGAGGACGCCCAGCCTATTGAGGGACACGTCCAGAGAGAAGCCACACAAAGATGGAGGCAGAGATGGGAGGGGCACATCTGCCAGTCCAGGAGCCCAGGAGGCCAGGCAGCACCGGCAGTGGAAGGGGGCCTGAAACATGGTGTCCCTCAGAAGGAAGCAGCCCCAAGACACCTTGACCTCAGCCTTCTGGCCCCAGGCTGCAAGAGGACAGATTCCTGTGGTTTTAGACCCCCTCTTGTACTTTGCTACTGGAGCCCCAGGATTCACCTGTGCATGCCTTATGTGCAATGAACCCCCACCCCTGTGGACCTGTCATCCTGGACATGGTTTCCAGCCACACTTAGAACAAACCTAGCTCCTTCTGTGCCCCCTCACTCAGCTCCAGCTGCTGTCCTCTCTGGTGTTCTTTGCACTCAGCAGGACTGTTCCTGCCCCAGGGTCTTTGCATGGGCAGTTTCCCTGCCTGGAACCCTGTTCCTTCAAGTCTATGTTGGTGCTAATCATCTGCCTCCCATTGGGGCCAGAGGTTTTCCTGTTCACACACAGTACAGGCACATAGTAGGTGCTCAATAAATATGATGGGTGGAGTGCACATACGGACAAGCTGCTCCTGCTCTGGAGCAGACCACGGGGATGGCCTCCTGTGAGCCTCAAACTGGGGGTGTCCCAGGAAGCACAGGCTGAAGCCCCATCAGTGATGCCCAGCAGAGCATGGGGTTGGGTGGAGAGGCCCAGGGCCCCACCCCACCTACCCACCTTTGAAGAACCCACCTACCCACCTTTGAAGAAGATGATCCTGTGGTCACTGCTGCGCTCATACACAGCATCGACGCTGTCCAAATGCAGGGGAAGGCCCCGCCAGAAGCGGTGTATCTGTGCTGGCTGCAGTGACACCAGGTGCCGGTCCCGGGTCAGCCGCCAGAAATACCTGCCTTGGGGGACGGAAGGTGGGTGGGGCTGCAGGTGGTAGGCCTGGGTCCCAGAGCAACCCAGCCTCCCATCCACCAGCCGCTGGGGGTTTACCTTTGAAGAAGAAGGCCTCCCCACGGATCTGGGCCACCGCATCAAAGTGAGAGCTGCACCTGTGAGGTGTGTCCTTCCTGGGCCTGGGGGGAGGGAGAGCCAGGTGGAAGGGGGCAGAGAGAGCAGAGGGTGGTGGAGGGGTACCCCCTACTCCCCAGCCTGTAGGGAGCTGGGTGTTTCAAAACCCTGGGAGTGGTGTCCTAAACAGATCTTACACCATCACCTGTAGACTCTGAGACATGCCAGTTCGGTCAAGAGAGAAAGGGAATCAAGTCCCTCTTCCTGTTCAGGCTGGCCATGATGGGCTGCTCTGGGCATGCAGTCAGGGAGCATTTGGACAAGCACCCTTGGGCACTGCCAGGGGGGTGTGCATGGTGCTGCCGAGCAGCCAGCTAGGCACTGTCCATAGACACCAGACATACATGCTGGGTCCCAAAGAGGACGGCTGACGTTACTTCCGAGCTCAGTCCGAAGAGCCACACCAGCTCCCAGGAAGCGCCCATGGACACCTGCCTCAGAATTCAGCCTCATGAGCCAGCCCAGCTGGGGGCCCCACTGGCCAGCCTGCTGAGCCAGTTGTTGCGTCAGCCCAGCCCAGGCACAGACCTGAGTTGAGATGATTTCAGCCCCTAGTCTTCCAAGTTGCCCCCAGTGAACCATGGAGCTGAGACCAGCCCCCTACCATGCCCTGTCCCAATTCCTGACCCATAGGATCTGTTGGCTCTTGAAACAGGCAGGGGTGCTTGTTACACAGAAGGGAGTTACTGGGATAGAGGGTGGCAGGGACGGAGGGTGGCAGGGAGTCACCCATTTGAAATATTTGCAATGTAACACCTCTGTGGGCTCCCGGGCTGGGCAGTGTCCCCTCTGTTGTCTGAAGGAGTTTAAGAAACAGAATGTCACAGTAGCTTAAGCCCACAGAGCTGAGCTTTCCTTAGAAGAGCCTGGAGCCTAGGATCTGAGCCACCGTTGTGGGTGGTGTTGGCCAAGGACAGACAGGTGCAGTGCAGAGGCAGGGCCTGTGGCTTACGGGCTGTTGGATTGATTGTTGGTGGGCTCTGGCAGGAGGGGAGGCTCCCCGGGCTCTGGAGCGTCCGGCTGTGCCGTGGGGGACACGGACTCCCGCACGCCTGCAGAGACAAGAAGGCTGCCCTGAGCCTAGATGCCTGCCTCCCTCCAAATCCCACCCTCTTCCTGGAGCCCTCAGGGTGGCTGGGCACTGCGGTGGAGTGTGGTGCCAGGCTGCAGCGGCGAGCAGGACAGGCTGGACTCCAGCCAGCGTATCACAGTGAGTGGGGTCTCAGTGAGTTAGTAAGTGTTCACCCTCACCTCTCCAGTTCCACTTCTGGATACAGACCCAAGAGAACTGAACACAGGTGTTCACACAACAACTTAGCAGCACTATTCACAACAGCCAAAAGGTGGAAACAACCCAGATGCTGGTCCACATGTGAATGGATAGGTAAAATCACTCAGCCATCACAGGAACGAGCACCCACAGGCTGTATGCAAAGGAACCTTGGAAGCAGTGCACTCAGTGACAGAGGCCAACGCAGAAGGCTGCGTAGTGCATGTAGAATGTCCCAGCAGGCAAATCCACAGACGAGGATAGAAAGATCAGTGGCTGCCAGGTGGTGGGGGAGGAGGAGGCAATGAGAAGCTCTGGAACTCAGTAGAGGCAGGGGCTGCACAAACCTGTGAACGTGCTACATGCCACTGAAGAACTGCACACTTCAAATTGGCCAAAATGGTAAATGAAAGAATAAAAATTCACAGACATAGGGTGTTAAACATGAGGTACATGGGTAGGGGCTGCCACCTGGTGGCCAGGTGCTGAGCATGCAGCAGTGGACACAGCAGAGAAAGCTCTTCTCCTGGGGGTGCTGTGCTCTAGGGTCGCTGGCATTTCTGTCCCCATGCCTGGCTGGGAGGAGAGGGGAACTCACCGTACAACTGCCAGATGCGCACCCTGTCCTCATAGGGCAGCCCATAGTGCAGCGGGTCACCCACTGGGCCCTGGTAGTAGGGCTGCATGATGGAGCTTGCAGCTGCCACGTGGCTCAGACCGATGGCATGGCCAAACTCGTGAATGGCCACTGCAAAGAGGTCCATGCTGTGGGCATCTGGGAACACAGTGGGGCAGTGAGCCAAGGGATGGACCACCAGCCCCAGCCAGACTGCAGGGATGGGACGAGCTTGTGCACAAGGGCCAGGTCCTGCGGGGTGGGATGTAATGAGTATGCCATCCTGGGCATGCAGGAGCATGGGCCCTGGACAGATGGGTTCTGTGCAGTCACTTGGGGCTTGCTTGGTCCCTACCAAAGCCCTGTGGGGTGTACAGGGGCTCTTCAGGCCCCAGTCTCTTGGTCTTCCCCCAGCTACATGTGCCAGTCACAGTGGGGTCAGCAAACATTTCTACACAGTCAATATCTTAGGCCCTGACGGTCATCTGGACTCCAGGTTATAGGGTTGTAGGGTCCCTGCACCTGACGGTGTGGGACAATTTGCCAGGCCTCGTGGAATGGGCTCCCATCATCACACAGACCCCTTGGTCCTCCAGGGTTCCCATTGGTTTCCGGGCTGGGACAAGCTCCCCTGGCTGTGCAGACTGCCTCCACAGTGGACCTTTCTGCCCAGCCCATTTCCATGCCCAGCACCCTCCAAGGGGAACGTGGGGCCTCTTAGGCTAGTGGGACTTGGCAGAAATGTGATGTGCTCAGGACTTGCAAGTTCCACTCCCTCCTGGAAGCTGACACCAGGATGAGGACAAACCTGGCTCAGCCAGTCAGATGCACAGAACCGTGCCATCCTGTTATCCCAGGCTTTTGAGCCTGCCAGAATCAGCCAGGCAGGGGCCCCACTGGAGAAGGCCTGGGGAGGTGGGCCTAAACTAGAGCTACCCTGCTGTTCTGAGCTAGACAGAGATACACATGGCCCTTGGCGCTGGGGTTTGGATTCATGTCAGCCATGGAGGTGTCTTCACTGTGGTCCCCAGAGCGTCATGGGGTCTGTCAGGGCCCCAGGTGGCACCGGGTCAGCATCGACCCCGAGAGACACACCTGAGGAGCGGAAGGTCCAAGACTCATCATCATCGAAGTGGGTGTCACCTGCGATACGGTGGTCGCCCGGTAAGAAGGCGTGGGCCACTGTGCCGCCGGGGCCGTCGAACGGGTAGGGGTCATTGTGGTCGGCCTTGGAGAAGTCGATCTGGATGTCAGCGGTGCTGCCCGCCACCTCGTGGAAGTTGAGGGGGGTGATGTCACTCCAGACTTTGAGTGCGTAGTGCATGAGGGCGCGCACCGTGTCGCGGCCCAGGGGGGAGTCCCTTGGGAATGTGCGGACCCTAGGGTGGGCAGGGTCAGAGTGGCAGGGTCACCAGGGTCGGGCCAAGAGCCTCCGCCCCAGGCTGCAGTGTGTGCCCTGGAATGTCCTTCCCTGGGGCTGAGCACTGACGACCTTATTTGGAAATGGTGTTTGCAGATGTAATTTAGGTAAGGACTGAGGTGAGCTCACCCTGGCTCAGGATTTAGGCTTACCCAAATCCAGTGACAGCGTGCTTATCAGAGGCAGAAGAGGACACCCAGGCAGGAAAGGAGCAGGCCTTGTGAGGGCAGAAGCTGGGCCGGAGCCATGGGGCCACTAGGAAGGCCAGCTGGGGTGTCCCTCAGAGCCTCAGAAGGAACCAGCCCTGAGACATGGGGATCTGGACCCTGGTCTCCACGACTGAGGATCAATTCCTGCTGCCTTAAGCTTCCAGTTTGTGAGTATTTGTTCCAGCCACCAGGACACTAAGACCCCAGGGAAGGCTGTGCCATGTGGAGCCCACCTGCTCACCTCCATGACAGGTTCCTCTTGTTCCACTTGGTGGAGGTGGGGGCCTGACGTCTCCTCCTAGCCGGGACTGCAGGCGACAGGTCAGGGAGGGAGCAGCGTGGCGTCTTCATCAGTGCCAAGGTGGCCTCATCTGTGGGGATGGGCGCAGGTCAGGAGCCAGGCCAGCTCTCACCCACCCCAACCTGGCCTTCCCAGCAGCTCTCTGAGAGAAATGCACTGAGCTCACGCCTCACTCCCTGGTTCTCACGCTGGGTCTGGCTGGATAAGGCTCAGGCCTCACTGCCGGGGCATGTCCATGACCACGACGGGGTCATTCAACACATTCACTGACTTAGGCCCGCCCAAAAGGGCTTGGCCCCGAAGCCATCGCTTCCTGCATCTCACGTGATATGCGTCTGACCAGCTGTGCATAACACTCACATGTCTGCCCCTTCAGAGGCCTGGGGACAGCCCTGTTGCGGCCAGCAAGCCTGCAGAGGATCTATACCAAACTGGGAATTACTTCCAACATGTAGAAAGTGGGGCACTCACATAAATACCCCAGAATTCTGGCTTCTATTGGGAAGTTAGGAGTTTTGGCAGCACAGGGCTGGCACTCTCGAAAGGCAAGACACAATCTGGGCCATGGCTGGTCAGACCCTGCTCCCACGGCTGGCTCACTTGGCCCTGTCAGCATAGTTTGAGACCCTGCTGTGTGTAGGGGTATGGCTGGCACACAGCCAACCACTGTTGTGCCCATACTGGGGGTGGCAAGGGGATGATGGAGGGGAGCCCATGAGGCAGGAACTTCCATCTTTCCCTAGAGACAGCAGGCCCTTCTGTAACCCCCACCCTCTTGGGCTGGCTGGAGGAGACATAGGGCCAAAGAGAAGCCAGGCTTTGTGAGGTGGGGCTCAGGGTGCACCTGTCTCCTGTCACCCCTAGAGGACTGACCCAGGATGCCAGTGGCTTCCAGGCCTCCGAACCGCTGCATGGTGGCAATGGCCTTGGACAGCTCTTCTTGTGTCTGCAGCTGACCTGTTTCAGGGTCTGCTGGGGGCAAGTAGCCGAACCTGCTCAGCCAGTCCTGTGGGTGGAGAGCAGAGTGAGGGGTGGCTGTACCTGAAGAGTCACTTATCCTGGGCCCACCACTGCTGTGAAGGGTAGGCCTCTCCCAGCCCTGATCAACACCTGCAGCCTCAGCCCTCCAATACCCCACAAGGCATCTCTCACCCCTTCCTTAAGTTACTTCCCACGCGGCTGCCAGAAAAGTATCTTAATAAACCTAGGTGAGCTTGAACAGTGTACAACCTATACAACTGCTCATGGCAGCCTGCTAAATAAAATGCTCATGGGATGCCTCAGAAAGTGAAATTTTAAAAAAGGTTATTAAATGTCATGAGTGCCAAATTCAGGCCCTGAGCTGACTTGTAAAGAGCAGTTTAGGACCCAAGCTCTGAAATCCACACTGAGAAGGGCAAGGGGTTGACTCCCATTTTAGGAATCTGGTCCTGAGCTGCACATTCATGGTGGTTAAGAGTCCAAACTCTGGGGCCAGGCTGCCCAGGTTCAAATCCCACTGAGTCACCTCCTTGCTGTGCAATTGAGGCCAGTCACTCAACCTCTCTGGGCTGTTTCATCTCCTGGATTGGGGGTGGATAATGCCATCGTGGGGGCTGCCCACACAGGTTTCAGTTTCTTCAACTGCCAAAGGGGGCTCATGCCCATTTCCTGGGCTGTGGCAATCCCACAGAGTCTCCTTCCTGTGGGCACAGGGGCGGGCTCACCAGCCAGCCCAGGAAGGATCCACAGATGGGTGGAAGGCAGAGTTTCTGGGATTCCCTGAGCCTCATCCCTCCTGGACCTGGATTCAGGAAGAGGTATCATCTGGCAGGCTATCTCTTTTCTTTGGCATATGCTTCAAAGTCTCTTGATTCGTTCACATCGCCTGCAGACCCCAGAGGCTGTGTTTCAATGTAGACTCCTGCCTAGGGGATCTGCCCCCACAGAAGGTTGGTGCTCAGTGGGAGGGGTCCACCCTCCTGGAATTCCCAGGGACCTCAACTGGACAGGAGGGGCTGCCTCAGTGATTGGTATATAATTGGCATACACCTGCAGAGATCCAGCTAGATTCCTCCTTTTGCAGGAAACACCAAGTCTTTCCTGTTCCTTTATCCCCTCCTCTAGTCCTGACAGGGGTCCCCAAGTGTGTGCACAACTGGGGGGCTCAGGAGACCCCCATCAGGTCTGGAGGCCTCTCAGGCTGTCAGACAGGATTGGCAGTTGCAAGTGACTTGCTCCACAATGAACAGCAACCAAGGGCTGCTCCCAAGTGAGCACTCCTGATTAGAGGGCTTCTAAGTCAGGAAGCTTCTCTCCAGGGCCTTGGGAGTGATGGCCTATGTCCAGCAGAGGTGGGACGTAGGCCTGCACAGGTGCCCCCGTTTCCCTCAACTCTGGGCACCACCGTCTGTGGTGCTAAAATCTTTGCTGTCCCTGAGCACTCTTCTTTGGGGAGGATACCCACTTCACATTACTTCAAACCCATTCAAATGCATCTACGTTAATCAACAGGATTTATTGAGCATGTCCGGTGGCTAGTTACTGCCCAGGTGCTGGAAATGCCCAAGAGAGCATTCTGCATTAAGTCCTCTATTTGTGGCTACATGTGCTTTTTTTCAAAACATTTACAAATATTTCAAAAGTTTTGATTCTGAAGTTTTCTTTCTGAATGTCAGAACACACACACATTCTAATCCCTTTGCTAAGATCTGAGCTACAGAGCCTGGGTGTCTCATAGCTACAGTAGCTGGCCGCCCAGTCCTACGGGGCTGCCTCTTCATGAAGTCCTCTGGGGCTTCCTCAGACGTGTGTGATGCTGGAGGATGCCCCTGACCTCCAGGGAAGGGTTCATCCAGGAACCTACTTCAGGAGAGACACCCATGGCCTGGGTGTCTTGGCTGGGGTCTGCACTGAACCAGTCGATCCAGCCCTTGCCACTCAGTCTCTCAAAGCCCCAGAGGAAGCAAGCTAGTGGCCTCAAGGCAGCCCACACCCATTTTCCTCTGGGGACTGACTCCAGGGGTTGCTGACACAGGCGGTCCCCTGCCCCGGCATCTTCCCCAGGGGGACACTCCCAGATTCCCCCCACAGCCTTACTGAGGGCTCTCTGTGCCTTGTTCCCACTCCTCACAGGGACTGTGGGGTTCATGGAGGAGCTGCTCTCTGTAGTCCCTGGGAAGCCTGGCCACGTGGCCAGGAGGCCAGAGGCATTTCTGGGCTTCAGATGGTTTTGAGGTGTTTGCCAACGCTGAAAAGCAGGAGATTTAGTTGCAGGTCTCAGTGGCCAGCCTCCAAGTCAATTTATAGAACAAGGAGCAGCTGAGTGCCGGTGCCACCCGGGACAGGCACTGCTTCCCCCTCAGTCAGCGGCCACTGCTAACCTGCCTGGGCCTTGAGAGCACTGAGGTTTGCAGCCCTTGCCAGGGTGCAAGACTGCAAGAATGGAACCAAACAGGAGTGGCTGGCAGCAGGTGTGGGGCACCTCCCACCTCCCAGCCGACTTGGGGTGGGGGCCTGCACTCTCAATCTCAGCCATTGCACCTGCTCCCATCCAGGGTCAGAGCCCCATGACGCTGGCGTCACAAACCTCTACTCAAGCCGGTCCACCTCTCCCCTAAACCCCTAGGACTGCGGTGGTCTTCTGGCTCACTCTTGGAGGGCCGGAGTGGGAACAAGGAACAACTTCCTAGCTCCCTAGGGGAAATCATAAGGTGTTTGGCAAAAGGTTAGGTCCCTGGGGGGTTTGAGGCAAGGCTGGCGGCCTTCAGGTACCCGCACCTACAGAGGGGTGCCTGACGAGCCCGTGGTCCCCACTGGTCCACCCCCCCGCCGCCCATCCCCCGGCCAGGCCCTGGAGACGGAAGCTGTCCGGACAGGAAGCTCCCTCCCTGCTGGGAAGGCAGCGGCCCCGTCGGCTAGGGGCGCCCGAGTACGGCGTCTGAGGTCGACCCGCTGCCGCCTTGCCAGCTCATCCCAGTCTCCCGAGGAGGCATGCAAATTCCCAGAGGGCAGGATTTCCTTTCTTCTCGCAGTTGATGCATTTTGGCGGGGTGGGCGGGCTCGCCAGGGGGCGCCAAGGTCCCTGCAGGGAACCGGGCGCCCAGAGCCCCGCCCCTGCCCCACCGTCGCCATGGCGACCGCGTCTCCAGGGCAACGAGGCTGCGCGGGCGACGCTGCGGTGGTGAACCTTCCAGAAGGCCGCGGGCGGGGAAGGGGCGAGAGGGGGCGCCGGCCCAGAGGTCCCGGCGCCCTTCTTCTTCCAAGGGCTCCAGAGCTGAGCCGTTGCCGCAGGAGGCGGCCGAGAGGCGGTGCTGGCCCAGGCGACAGCAGGACGCGGTCACTGTCATCCCCTCCCCCTACCAAGCTTTCCATGCAGCCCCCCGCCCCTCCCCAACAACCCGCTCGTCCCGATGCCCTTGGTCCCTGCAGCCCCGGGGCTGGCTCAAGGCGGCTGGGCGCTGGGCTCCCTCACTGTTGCCATTTGCAGGTGGGGAAAACGAGGCACGTAGGAGCCCCACATGCCTGAGGGGGAGCAGGACTCATGACCCTGAGTTGGCTGTGCCCTGGTGCCAGGTGGGGGTGCATCTGTGGCCCCCGGGGCCTGGGCTGGGTCAGCGGCTGAGCTGTGGGCCCTGCATGGGTTCGTCTCCGAGTGGACCCTCCAAACTCCCAGGGGGGACAGAGGGCAGGTGTCCCCAGCATCAGCCCCACTGCGCAGGTGAGAGCACCCAGGTTCAGAGGTGACAACGGGCCGGAGGGCAGCACAGACTCTCTCCCCCAGCCACAGCCCAAGGCGAGATGGAAGCTGGCAGGCAGTGGCTTTAGGCAACACCAGGCTCCAGGTGACAACGGCACTACAGCAAAGCCCAGCTGGTGGCTAACCTCTGCCCTCCTGCCTGTGAGGTGGGGGACCACCACCACCTCTTACAGCCGATCCAGCCCTTGCCACTTAGTCTCTCAAAGCCCCAGAGGAAGCAAGCTAGTGGCCTCAAGGCAGCCCACACCCATTTTCCTCTGGGGACTGACCCCGGGGGTTGCTGACACAGGTGGTCCCCTGCCCCGGCATCTTCCCCAGGGGGACACTCCCAGATTCCCCCCACAGCCTTACTGAGGGCTCTCTGTGCCAGGTACTGAGGGATAGGGAAGACCTGGGAAGATACCTGCCTGTCCATCAGGGAGTCCGACTGGGAGTGGAGAGTCTCGGGTGGAATACCAACCACAAGCAAGTGAACACAGGAGCAGGCCGCAGGGCGGTGATCAGGGAGGGCACTGACGACGGTGATGGCTGAGCGATGTCAACAGCTGGTGGTTACGGGGGCTTTGCATTCACCAACCTGCTCACACACCCCTCAGGGGCAGTGTGGAGGACAGGACTGCGTTGCCTGTGGTGGTCGATTCAGTTATCAATAAATAATTGCTGAATCAATCTTAGGAGGTGGGCACTGCTGTCCCCATTTTACAGGTGGGGAAACAAGCACCGAGAGGTCAGGACACATACCCACAGTCACACAACCAGGATGGGCTGAGCCTGGACTGGACACCGGGCTGTCATATCTCAGACCCTGTCCTGTAACTGCTCTGCTATGATAAGTGGGGCAGGGGCTAATTGGGAAGACATCCCTGGTGGGGAGTGACACTGGGCTGGGACCTGAAAAGTAAGAAGGAGCTGGTCAGGTGACAAGACCACTAGCATTCATGGTGGAGGGTGGAGGGTATGCAGGTGTGAAGGCCGTGGAGCAGGAGCTGGTGGGGCTGGATAGGAGGGAAGGATGCAGAGTGGGCAGGCAGGGGTCCATGTGAGGGGAAGCAGCTCTCTGCATCCTGCCCAGACCAGTGCTTCCTCACCCCTCCTGAGAGCTGATGGCGGCCTCAGCCAGTGTGAGACAGGTGCATCACCCTCTACGCCACACAGACCCTGCAGCTGAACATCTCACCGGATACTCAGATCACCATGAATGGGGATGCAAAAATCAGTCACTCAAAAGCACCCTTGGGAGGCACTGCATCAGAGAACACACTGCCAAACCCCCAAACCCTCTCCAGGGCACTGCATCAGAGAACACACTGCCAAACCCCCAAACCCTCTCCAGCCTCCTGGCAATGTGAATTGGACACTGTTGCTACCAATTCAGAGGCATTACCCAGTTAATGTTCCAACCACTGAGGGGACAGGCCCAGTGCCTACTCAGGTCACAGGCTGCTGAGCACAGTGGGATCCACACCCAAGATCTGGTTCAGGGTCGAGCACGCATGGAAGAAAAATGTTTCTTGAGCCAGCAGGCCGCCTGGACCACAGGCACTGGCCAGGTCCTGCCCATACCCTGGCTCCTATACGACGAGAGCACCGGTGGACTCCCAAAGCAGGTCCAGGCCTGAACTCACTGTGGACCAGAGCCTCCATGGGGAGTGGGAGGGGCTTGGGGAGCTGCCAGATGGGTCTTGGGACCTTCACGTTTCAATTCAAAGCTCCCATGGATATTCCTCAGTGCAGAGGGATGCTGGGCGCCTGTGAACTGGTTGGCTCATCCGGGCTGAGGGTGTGTGGTGAGTCTGTTGGGCTGCAGCTGCAGGGTGTGGGGGTAATCATGTCCCCAAGTCATTCTCTGACACGGTCCTGAGTGCATGCAGGCCCATGGGCTTGCTTGGGCACTGGTGCTGAGAAGCAGGCTGAGGCCACTGGCTGAGACCAGGGTGACTGTCACCCTTACCCTGGGCCCCTGTGCTCCACAGAGGGAGAACATGAGTGCCTGAGTGCGCTGAGCCAGGTCATAGCTTCCACCCACCACCACATGGCCCCCACCTGGGCCAGCAGCCCCTTGGGGCCTAATGGGCCACTAAGGGCCCTGCTTGGCCCTGGCCACCCTCACACACCTCAACCATAAACTGGTCACCGGTCTGGGTGACAAAGATGAGGAGCTCTACCTGCAGCTATGAGGTGTGGAGGACGCACACTTTGGTGTTATGAGGAGAAACTTAGGGGCTGGGTGGAACCTGCAACACACTGGTTCACACCTGTGCCTGGGCCTCTCTGTACTCAGGGTGCAGGAGCGACGCAGTTCTGTCAACTTCCTGGTTAAGGCAAAACCCGAGGACCAGCCTTCACACCCACGCCTGGGGCCTGCCTAAAGGATGTGAGGAAGAACTGCAGAATATTCCCTAGGACATTGTGAAGTGAGGATGGGATGGTGAGCGGCAGCTGTCATCTATAAAAATAAGGGACTGGGATCTTTGTGTCCTTTTTCTGTGCCCAGTCAACCTCCAGAAGGATCCTCCAGAAATGAGAGGAGAATGAGGAGATGAAGTTTCCTCCTGTCTGGACTGAATACTTTGCTGTGTGTATTACCTACTCAGATGAAAATCCAGGCCCAGAAGGACTTGCGGCTTGTGACAGCCCCAGGAGGGCCCAGCGCAAGCTCTCTTGTCCCACTCCACTGCTGCTTGAAAGCCCTAGCTAGGCGCAGCGGGCGTCAATCCGGTGCTTTGTTCTAGTGCTAATGCTTGGGGTGGGCTGGATGAGCCCCTCCTGGGGAGCAGCCAGTGCTCAAGACCCGCTGGGCTGAACTCTGTCTGGTAGAGGCTGGGTCACACTTACAAAGGGGCCCTTCTCCTCACTGGCAGCCTCAGACCTGAATATCCAGTCAGTGGACCCTGAGGGCAGCAGTAGAGGGGAGCGGAAGAGAGTATACCTCCTCCCCATAAATTCCTGCCTGTCTCCAAGCCCTCCATGGGTCTGATGTTCTGGGGTGTCATTCCCTCGAGGGCCACCAGAGACCGCTGTCCACCCACAAAATGAGGACAGCCAGCCGCAGGCTTCTGCCACACTAGGCAGAATGGTCCTGGCCTTTCCTGAGTGGGGGACTCTGAAGTCAGGGGCAGCCTCTTGCAGGGTGTCTGGATACCCACTGTGCAGGAGCCAGGGCTCTTCTGTCTCTGGGCACCAGGCTGGGAAGCCACATCCCCTGCCCACTGCATCCCATAGGGCGTGGGCTGGTGATCCCCTCTTGCCGGGGACCCACAGAAGCGGGAGAGGAGCTCAGGCTGGAGCTGGACAACGGTGCCTGACCCACTCTGGGTGGGTAGGATGGAACTTTAGAATTGCCCTGGCTCTGATAGGTGAGCTTCGCTGGGCCAAGACCTCCATTCCCTGGCAATGCTGGGGCCTGGATTCTACTGTCACTTGGCCCAGACCTGGAGAGGCAATGCCCCCAGGAGTGAATCCAGGCAGCTCCTAGCTACAAAAGGCCCCAGAGGAGGTAGATAAAGGTACTCCAACTTCAGAAGCAGTTTGGCTGGGAGGAAGCTAGCTGTGGGGTCTCTCAGGTGTCTGGATGCCACAGCAGGGACCATGGCAGCACCCTCCCAGATGGCTTTGGGGGCTGGGGCAGCTGGGTGGGGATGGCTGAGCCAAGTCCTGCCAACCACCAGGCTGTGTTTGCCACCTGTGTCCCCACCCAAATGCCTCTGCCTGAAATACACCTGGACTTCCCAAATGCCAATGGCTTTGAGAAAGGGGCCCTGCTAGCACCCCTTCAGGAGGCTGCCAATGGAGGTGGGCAGGTGTCAAGAAAGTCCCTGGCTCGGACCCCTGCATATGAGCGGAGTGAAGGTCGCTGCAGGGGTGAGCCTCAGAAGAAACCTGGAGGCGGCGAGATGCCTTAAGGCAAATATCCCAGGTCCAGAAGAGGAGGTTCCAAGCTTGGCGGGCTGAACGGGGGAGGGTTTTTGAGAGGAAGCTGCTGTCACTGCCTCCGAACACGGTTCCAAAGTCAGTGGGAGTTTGGGGAGAGGGGCGCCGGGGCCGCAAGCGAGCCTGGGAATGGAAGGGGGACGCAGGGCCGTGCTGGGCGTCCCGGAGATGGAAGGGGAACGGGGATCCAGGCCAAGATCCATAACCAATGGAGGCTGGGGCCGGCTCCCTTGCTCCCCAACACCCTCAACGGAGCAAAGAGAACCACCGGCTTTCCGGGGCGCCCACACTCCGCAGCCCCAACCTTTCTTCGGTTGTGGGCGCGCGCCCCTCCCCCCGCCACTCCCACTGGGAACGCACGCGGGCGCAATGCTCTAGGCGGCTGCGACTGCTGTTCCACCCGCCTTGGGGCGCTCCTTCGGGGTCGCTCAAGGCACAAGGGTTCCGGCAGGCGACCCCCCACGTTCGCGGGCTCCCGACCGCACGGAGCCGGGCTGGGACCCGGAGCCTCTTTCCAGTCCTGGGTGCGCGTGCGTCAGTCGCTTAGCCTGCGCCCCAGCCTCAGCTTTCTGCCTAGGAAGTGGGTCCAGGGCGCCCCGGTTCCCGCAGGCTTCGGGGCGCACTGATGGGGTCCTCCCGGTCGCGGGACCCGCGTGCCCGGCCGCGCACTCACCACTCCCAGGCTGAGGTCCTCCGCGCGGAGCGCGGGCGCGGTGCAGACCCCGCGGGCCGCCAGCGCGAGCAGCAGCAGCAGCGGGAGCCCGGGTAGGGCGGGCGGCGGGCCGGGCCCCCGGGCGGCTCGGTGCCCCATCCCGCTCACAGGGCCACCGGGGCGGCCGTGGAGGTCCCCGTGCCCTGGGAGCCCGCTCCTCCGCACCCTAGGTCTCCGCTTCCCCGCGCCGCACGCCGAGCGCCCGCTCGGCTTCACCCTGCTCCGCGTCTGACAGAGACGGGCGCGCCTCCTCCCGGCAGCGGGCAGCATGCTAATGTATGCTAATGTTGCCGGACGCGCTCGCCCCGCCCGCCGCCTTAAAGGGCTCGCACCCGCCCAAAAGGTCGGACCTCACTGGTGCCCCGCGGCCGTGGCGACGCTCGGACCCCACCCGCACCCCGCCTCGTGAGTCTGCCGGGAACTCTGGGCTGCGGCGGCCCGGACGTAGGCGTTTGTCGAGGGTCAAGGGCGGCGGGCCTCTTGGGCGGGTGTACTCCAGTGGTCTGGCCGTCGCCCAGGCAGGTGACCTGGCCTTCTGCCCGCCAGCGCGTCCCGCGGACCCTGGGCGGGTGCCCGGATTCGCGGTCGCTGCTGGGGACCCCGAGCGGAAGCCGCAGATCGCCCGGCGGACGCTGGATGGAGCCCTTGCGCCGCTACAGAACGGGCCTGGGGGCTGGGTAGGGGTGAGCGGTGGGGTCGGGGGATGGGGGTCTGAGAGAGTGGGGATGGGGGTGGGGGGTGGGTTCTGAGAGCTTGAGGGTGTGAGGGCGGTAGGCTGAGAGCGTGTGGGGGTGGTGGAGCTGAGAGCGTAGGGGGTAAAGGGTTGAGCTCGGGGATGGGTGTTGGGGATAGGGGGTGCTGAGAGCATGGGGGTGTGAGTTGGGGTGGGCTGAGAGCGTGGGAGGGGGTTGGGTTGAGCAAGACAGCGGCGGGGGGAGTGCTGTCTGGAGCAGGAGTCCGGTGGGGTCTGGTCGGGAATGGGGGTCATTGTCGGTTTGGGGCGGGGAGTGCTAATAGCTGACCTTTGTTGGGGATTAGCGTGTGCTTGGCACGGGGCTAAGCGAGCCGCATTTATAATCTGTTCGCTTCTCACAACATTTTATGAGATCGAAACTATTATTTCCATTTTTCAAACAGGGAAACTGAGGCCCATAGAAATTTAGTACCTTGTGGGGGGTCACAGAGCCAAAGAATCTTGGGTGGGGGATGGGGGGCTTCTGAAGATCAAATGCAAATGCCCCTACACCTTAGGGTTCTCACTCCACCCCACCCCTTCACCCTTGGTCACTGCTGATGCTGCCAGGATGGAAGTCCTATTCTTCCCACAGGCATTTCTGCAGATCCACATCTACCATTTGAGGGGAATGGTAGCTCCTCTGCCCTGGGCTCACTCGCTGCCCACCCAGAGCCGTGGTCTATTTCTCCTATCCTTGTTACACTCGGCCTTAGTGGCCTCTTCTGCAACAAGGAGGTTCTGCATCTGCTTCAGATGACCTTTGGAGGCCCTTGGCAAACAGTGACCCTTCACATCAGACACATTCTAAATTTTGCTTAAGTGTATCAGAACAACTAGATGACCAGTGGCAGGAACCCAGCTGAGATTGGCTCTAGTCAAGGAAAAGACATTTATGGTCTCATTAAACTGGGATGCCTCAGAGCGTCCTGACGTCAGGCAAGGCTGGATCAAGTCGCACAAGAATGTGGTCAGACCACAGTTTCCTGTCCCATCTCATTGTCAGCTTCATCCTCAGGCATGATTTCTCCAAATGGCAGCAAAGGTGGTACAGGGTAGCCACACCTGACATGTCCTGCATAGCAAGCCCAGCTGTAGACGTACTCAGGCCACTGTCCCAGTGCCGTCTTTCACTGAGCTGTATCGTGTGTCTGTCCCTGAACCATCCACTTAGCTGGTGACGGAAATGACCTGAACCGCCTGCCCTGGCAGTGGGAAGGGCAGGGATTTCTAAGGGAAATTGGAGGAGCTGAAGTCAGAGTAAGAGAGTGGGTGTCAGGCAGGGCGGCATCAAAGGCTTCAGAAGGGCTGATGGAGCAGCTGACCCCCCTGTGTAAGAGTTCTTCCTTCACTCAAAGTATTGAGAGGGGACACTGGCTGAGGAGCTGCAGGAGAGTCCGTGGAGGGACTAATGTCAAAGGACCATGAAGAAGTGGCTTATGACAGTGGCCTTGGGAGCACAAACCTAAGAAGGGGCCTCCAGATGGGCCATGGTTCTCCCCAGATAGGTGAGGATGTGGCTGGTAGACAGTGCGGGAATAGCTGGAGGTCGGGGATGTGTCAGTTCGTGGTGGGGCTGTGAGCCCATGGCTGCTGTTTTCCCTTCAAGCCTGCCGCTGAATTTTGGCATTTGAAGGTGGCCAGAGTCCAAGCTCCAGAGAGGCAGCTTTTCACCCATCAGATGGGCAATGCTGAAAAAGCCTTATATCATCATGCGCCAGGAGGGCGTGGGAGGGGGGTGCTTTGGTGCTATTGGAGGGAGTGCCAGCTGGTACAGCCTTGCAGGAAGGCTGGGGTAGCAGCAATTAAAATTTTAAAAGTGCATTTGCTATGGCCCAGCATTCTTGGTGTCTGCCCTCCAAAAACATCCCCATCTTTGCACAAGAAGGCTAATGCAGGAGGTAATAGTAAAAAAAAACCCAGAAACTGCCTAAGTGTCTATCTATGGCTGCCTGGCTAGAGCAGGGCTGTATATGTGGTCAGCATGTTGGCTGTGACCAAGGACACGAGGAAAGGTGGAGCTCTCCTGCATTTTGCTCTCAGATATGATTCCTGGAGGGGAGTGTGTCCCTCTAGAGAAGCAGGCACCTTTTCTAAGACCCACAAGATGCTGTGTAAGCTGGTGGCTTCCCTGGACTGACCACACTGGGGATACATCCCAAAGATGGAACACTTCATGAAGTGAGAACAGACCAGCCCCAGGTATACCAGTGGGGCCCCTAAGACATGTCATCAAGTGAAAAAGACAAATTAGGAATTAAAAAAAGCACAGAGCAAGACTCTCCCACCTCAAAAAAATACCCAACTTTATATTTGCATTTATCACGTGTACACAAATACATACATCTGTATCACCTCTTCTGAGCCCCTTGATCCAGCCATGATTGCCATCCACTTCCCTTTCTCTGGTGTCAGCAACTCCAGTTTCCTTTAGAAAATTCCCTTGCCCCTGTCAGCCCAGAGCGTTAAGTGGTGCTGTCCCCACCTACTGGAACATATAACCCAGGGTGGGCTGTGTCCATGCCACTCCACACAGCTCACCTCCTGCAACGAGAGATGGTCTTGGGCCTGTGGCTTTAACTAGTTGTGTCTCTGCAGGCTGGGCTGGCTAAGCTGGAAGGACATGGGCCCAGCTTCCCTGGGCTGTGTGTGTGCTTGCGTGCATGTGACAAAGCAGAGAAACAGGTCTGGAAGGAATGCACTAGAGCTGCACTGATGACCCTGGGGGAGGGCGGGAAGAGCAGTCCCCAGCTTGAGCACCCAGGAGAGACCCCTCCACCTGCAGGTGGCTCCCAGAGCTCCCTCCTGCTACACTGCCTTCTCTGTCCAGAGGGCCTCGTGCTGCTGTGGGGCACTCATCCTCAGGCAGCCGGAACTCGTGACTGATGGGGCACGGAGATGCTTCTGGTCCTTGATGAGCCCTTTGCCATCTGTGGTCACCAGCTTTGCACCTCCTGCCCTTCCCAGTCCCGCTGCCTGACCAAACTCCCTGGGGAAAGCCTCGTAAGGCAGGGTCACTGGGACCCTCTGCTCAGAGTCTGAAGGGGCCCTGGGTGAGGGCCCGTGGGCACTGGGAGGTGTCAGGTGCTAAGGCCTTAGACTTCTCCACACTGTTTCATGCCCTTACTCAGAGCAACTCTTTCTGGTTTGCTGTGTGGCTGAAAATCAATGAAAATGAGAGCAAGAGACATGGGGGTGCAGTGTGGATGTGAAAGTGTGACTTGCTCAAATAGGGTCCCCTCCTCAGGAAGAGAGCAGGGGTCCTGAGGGGAGGTGACCCTTAAAGCAGGTGCTCTATGTGCTGCCTGCCAGCACCCATACCCCGCGGGACTGACACACTGGAGGAACAAGACACACTAAGTATGCAGAGCATGGGGCAGTGGCCCCCAAGGACATCCAGTTCAGGTCCCTGGAGTCCCTTATGATGCCAAAATGGCTTTGCAGAGGCCAAGTTAAAGACCTTAGGGCAGGGGTTTGTGCTGGATGGTTGGGTGGGCCCAGTGTCATCTTGAGGGTCACCCAGGAGGGAGGTGGGCTACCTCAGGGGAGGCCAGGGAGGATGCAGCAGGTGTCCTGAAGCCTGGAAGGGGCAAGGAACGGATTCTTCCCTGGAGCCCAGAGGGGATAAACCCTGCTCAACCCTCTTTTCACCCCACAAAACCACTTCAGACTTCTGACCCCCCGCACTCTGAGAGGAAAAATGACACTAAGTCTAGTCCAAGGGCAGCCACAGGAAAACTGTTTGCATCTATGTCACTGGGGATGGGTGGGGTCTGGAGGGGCAGGGGCAGCAGCAGATGGGAAGGTCTGCTTAGCCAGGGCCTGAGAGAGGAGCTGCTCAGGCTAGGGGAAGGGCAGTGCAAAGGCCCTGGGACAGCCTGTGTGCGGAGAGCTGGGGAGGCCTCAGGCTGGAGTGCAATGAGAGAGGGAAGTGGTTTTAAAACATCCTTGAACTCTGACACCCCTCTCCTTGAGTCTAGGCCCAACCTTCAGAGAGGGCGTTACAAGACCAATAAATTCTGGTCAGAAGGTATACTCACCTCTTGGTGTTTGTAGGGGACATTGTATCTGGTGGACTGGCTTTGAGGTGCTTGGCTGTCTCATCTTCCATCGTCTTCTGTAGGGAGAGTGTCTCTGTTCCCCTCACCCCCAGGGTGCCCATGCAGAAGGAACAAATTCAGGTGCCTCAGAGAAGCTGGGCTTGCCAGGGAAAATCAGTGCAGGTGCCCAAATGGAAGTTGGCAGGCAGCAGGCCAGAAGTGCGTGCCCCCACACCCCTTGCTGCCTGTGTGCAGTTACTGAGCTCCGGGCTGCAGTCTGAGGGTGTGTGGACCCCAGTTGGTGAATTCCACCAGCTTCCCTAGCTGGGCAGGCCTATGCGGCTCCCAGTTCAAAGTGGACAACCCACATCCACACCGAACTTGTGAGCGAGTGTGCATGGCCAAGAAGTGGGGGCAACCCTGATGTCTGCCACCGGACGAACAGGAAAAAGATGCTCCCTTAAGTGCATGAACCTGTGTGGAAAAATATAGGAGGCTCCCGGTATGAGCCACTGACTGGAAGTGCCTCTGCAGACCGGGGGCATGGGGCAGTCTGCAGGCAGTGAGGAGGTGCTGTGCTCGGCAGCGGTGGTAGTGGCCATGCTCTGTGGTCCATGGTGGTGGCTGCACAGCTCTGGACCAACTAACAGTCCCTGAGCCATTCACTGCAGAGGCGTGTCACATGTGTTACAGCCTCACCCCAACGAGGACAGGTCGGTGGGTGCTCAGTGCTGTGCTCAGGCCACCAGCCGCTGCCTTTCGCCATGCTGCTCACCACCCGGTGGCACCACGAGCAGTGGGTCGGTCCCGGATTCGTGGAGAGACACAGAAGCCAAGCTCCCATGTCTTCACCCTGCAGTGTACTCACCACTTTGTCGCCTTTAGCTTCTCTAAACTTGGTGAGATGTGGGCCTCACCCACACGCCCTGGTAAATGCCCACTGAAGAGCCCAGTGAAACGCTGGTCTGTGCTCTGCCAGGTTGTCCCAGGGGCCTGGGAGTGACATGCCTTCCCAGCTGCTCCAGGGGACTGCACGGCTGGGAGCTAATGCATACTCCCAGACAGTCTCTGCTGTTTCCCTGCAAGGCCCCTGCAGTGGGGTGACAGTGTCCCCCCAAATCCACATTCACTCAGAACCTGAGAATATTTGGCATTATTTGAATTATGTGGGAAAAGGGTCATTGAAAATGGAATCAGAATTGGGGATCTCAAGAGATCATCCTGGATACAGGGGTGGGCCTAAATCCAGAGATGGGGGCTCACAAGGGAAGAGGCACAGGAATTGTGGGACCACGGAGGCGGACTGGTGGAGCCGACCCTTGGAGCCCTCTCCGAACCAGCCCCGTGCATCTTGTGCTCAGGCTCAGGCCTCGGGGACTGGGCGGGATGGGGCATGACTCCTGCTCTTTTCAGTCGTTTGTCAGGGTTTGGGCTGCCACCCAGGACATGCTGCCTCCCGTCTGTGTCTGTGCCCACCCTGCCTGCCCGCAGCACTCCCAAGCCAGGGCCACCTCCCCACATGTGCGGGACAGGCTGCCTGCCTTGGCCCCCAGGGCTTCCCAATGCACCTGGAGGGCAGAGCCCAGCCCCTCACCAGCGTGGGGTCCTGCCTAACACTCGTCTGCCAAGTCCAACCCCTCCTCTGCCTCCCTCCATCACTCAGGCACCCCCGCCTGGTGGGCTGTGCGCCTGCGCCTGCTTTGAGCCCCCCCAGAGCCCCTCTGTGCTGGCACCCTGTGGGCCCCTGCCTGAGGTCGCCTGAGAAGTCCCTTGCCTTACCTTCTCTGGAGAGCCCTGATGGAGGACCTGCTTTATTCCCCCTGCTTGTCATCCACTGTCTGGTATCCCAGTCTGCTCGCTCCAGTCTCCCCCAAGGCTAAGGTGTCTCCCAGTGGCCTGGTGGCATCAGAAAGACCCTCCACCTTTGAGGGGAGGTTGACCCACCCACAGCAAGGTGGCAGAGGTCCCAGGGGACTGTTCACCACCTAGGCTTCTGATGACCCTCAGCCCCTACCCTGTCCATCCCTTTGGAGTCAGGGGTCTCCTGTGGTGGATCCTGGGCTACTCTCTCCCCACTCCACACATGTGCCCCTGGTTGGCTATTGTCACTCTGGGTGCTGCCAGCCGAGGTCTCTGACTCCTGTCAGCCAACTGCCTCCTCCCTGTGCATCCCTGGAGGTGAGCCACAGGCCGGCAAACCTGTGTCCCAACCGCAGCAAGACACCCTGGCCCGCGATCCCTGACTCTATGGTGGGTGTTGCCATTGACCCTGAAGCCCAAGCCAGAAACCTGGGTGTTACTATTTTTGTAGAACAACTTAATGTTTTTTTTTAATCCCCAAAGTGCTCATTCTAAACAGGTTTGTTACAAACAATGAGAAAAGGAAACAGATTTCTACATCCTGATTCTATTAAAGTCAACAAACATTTCCTCTAAATGTGCAGCTCCCTAGTTTCAGCTTCCAGCTGCAGGGTAACTCTCCCACCAGTTCCATGACGTTTGGAAGATCCTGTGCAGCCCCATCAGGGACAGCCCTGTGCCTGGAGCCCTAGAGGCAGGCTTGGCGCCAGGCAAGCGCCCTCTGGGCATTGTCCCACCTGTGTGGTTGAGGCTGCGGTGAAGCAGAACCCAGCTTCCACCTTCCTGCCCGCTTAGCGCAGCTCAGGTGGTTAGGTGCACTCACCCTGCGTGCTGATGCTCAGTTGGGCATCGCTGGGTCACAGCTCCAGAAGGCAGGTTTTGTGTTGTTTCTTTATTCTTTTTTGATAAACTTTAAAATTTAGAACACTCTTGTATTAACCTAGCTATGAGGATAGCATAGAAGTTCCCATAAACCTCATGCTTGCTTTTCTGTTACTAACTTTGGATACTAGTGTGGCACTTCCATCCCTACTAATGAACCAGTGCCGACACGGGGACTGCTCACCAGAGTCCACCCCGGACGCGGTTCCTGAGCTTCCCCCATGTCCCTTTTCGGGCCCAGGATCCTGCCCAGGGACACATGCCATCAGCTGCCCAATCTCCTTATGTTGACTTTGGCCCAGTTTCTCAGACCTTCATGTCTTCGGGGACCTGGACGGTGTTGAGGAGCCCTGGTCACGTGCTCTGGAGACCGGCCCTCAGACCGGGTGGGGGTTACAGAGAGTCCATCTGTCAGCATGACTCCTGGCTGTGGGGTTGATCTCAACCCCCGGCCGTGTCCGCCGGCTTTGTTCTCTGGTAAGTCACCGTGTTCATCTCTCCTCGCCGTCCTCGGCAGAAGGGGCTGCAGTGCGCAGCCGCACTGAGGAGGGGCAGGCGCTCCACTTGCTGGTGGGCGGCAGGCTTACCTGAAGCTCTCCAGGGGCATGCTTCTCTTGGCATTTACTTACTTAAATCATTTATTTATATTAGCATGGACTTGGGGGTTACTTATTTTATACTTGGGGTGAAAACCCAGTACATTGCTAACCTTGTGGCTGTGTCCCAGCTCGCCCTGGGGGAGCTGCCAGCCGGCTCCCAGGTGGGCCCCATCCACGCAGCACTCTGCTCTTTGGTCTTGGTGCTCATTCTTACTTGCTGGTGCTGTGGCACCCTCCAAGGAGCCTCGCTCCTTCTGCTGGAGGGGGTAACTAGAAGCCAAGATTGAGTACCACACTGCTGGCTGAGGCCAGGATCTCCCACGTGGGCTGGAGGAAATGGTGGACCGGCCCTTGTACACACGTGCATGTTTCCATATGCAGCCACCTGTAGCCATGTGTTCAACTGAATGTGGGTTCACACTGGTGTCTCCACCTCTGATTCATTGTCACACAGATCACTCTGGGCCCTCCCCTTGCTGATCTGATGTCACTGTTGTCTCCTCTCTCCATCTCCCTCTCTTGCTCTCTCATCAATCACTGAGCCTGGAAGTCAGCCCCCAAGCCCGCTGGGACTTGCCGTGCTGTGTCCCTCTACCCAGGCCCACGTCCCTTGTGGATGCTAATTAACTACCTTGTAATCTGGGCAACTTCCTGCAGGAAGAGCTAGCTGGGGCCTGTCCCTCTGCTCTGTTGGTGATGGAAAGATGGTGCTGGCCACCCCTTCCAGCTCAGAAGCCAGTGCCTGGGATGCAGCATCCACGGTGTGCCATGCTAGGGCACAGGGTCCTTGACACTGATGGGAAGGGTGTGCACATGGGCTGCACAAGCATCGCTTAGAATGGCAGCCATGACAAACTACGATGGGCTGGCGGGCCCTGGGATTTGGTGTTTGAATGGAACAGTCTGGGATCAGCCTCTCCTGTGAGCTGAGAGCTTCCAGGGCTGTGGGCATCTTGAAGAGAAGGTGCTTGGGGCAGTGAAGCAGGCCCAGCGTATGACACAACAGCTGCTGACATGGGGAGAGGCTGCCAAGGCTGCAGAAGACAGAGGCAACCCGTATGCTCAGTCCACGGACACCCAAGGGGGCTCCAGGTGGCTGCACTCGGCTTTTCTCTGGGCTGGGAGCACATGAGCTCTGATTGCAGCAGGGCCTGCAGGAGCCAGGGCTCCTGAGGGGGAATGTCAGGCCCTGTGCGGCATCACTGGGATGTGCGTGGAATGCCACATGAGTCCCATGACAGATGGTAAATGGTGAATAGAGCTCATATGCCAACAAGGAATAAACTGCCCATGCCTGTGGCTAGAAAAGGTGTTTTCCTCCCATTTTATTTGATAATACATTTTCACAGAAACATGATATTATTTACAAATATACAGGTAAGAGACTGCTGGTCAAAAATCTTAAACTGAAAATGTCACCAAAAATTAATTTACAAAAACCACCATAGTCCAGGAGTCTGGGGCCTGGTCGGTGCTCTGTGAAGGTCTGTACAGGTGGGGGCTGCCACCCACCGGCGTCTCAGGAGGCGCTGGTCTGCATGCTTTTGGAAGCTGCGAGCATTGCTCTTACTTTGGCCATGAGGTCCTGTGGAAGGAGAGACTTGGGTTTCCATGGCTTCCATTCATGCAGTCAAATACCCAGGGGACTATTAGTGGGCAAGGGTGAAGGAAGAGGGAGAACGTGCTGCGTGGCTATGAACACACCAGGCCAGATCCACCCAGCCTCCCACTGCCAGGGCCTGTGGCAGCCCACAGCCGGGAGTGTGGGTGGGTTTCAGAAGGTGGGGGCCAGGTTCCGGGCCACACAGTTGCCCCAGACCAGCTGCCCACCACCAGCTGTCCAGGGAAGCAGCCCAGAACCCCTCAATATTGATGAGATGAGAAAACAGGATACAAGAGCTAGCCTCTACAAGATGGGAAAGACACGTAACACACATTTCCATTTTACCTGAGTTATTTTGCTCTGCACAGAGGAAACAATTGCTGAAGAGATCTGACCATCTTTTTCCTGAGATACTCCCCTAATGCAAATAGAGAGATCAGAGGCTTAAAAAACCTTGTTTCCGTATCTTTAAAAAAGAAATCACCATAAATACATTTTACATTTATATTTTATGTTACACATTTGAAATACTTTGTGTATTTAAAATATTTGTGCAATGTGTAATTAAAAATATATTTTTATGTAAACATTATGTAAGACACACTTAAGACAGATGAAGAAAAGGACAGAAGTTTCCTAAAGCTGGAGCTGCCCCTCCCAGAATCATGACCACAACTGTGTGAGGTGCTTGTGGCAGCCCCACCGGCTCCATCTCTGAGGTAGGGTGCGCTGCAGCCCGAGCACAGCCCCACCTCCGCAGGAGCCCCCAGCTCTGTCAGGGGCCCATGCTCCTTCGCACTTGCTGTCTCTGCTCATCACAGCCTAAAGGACGTGTGGAGCAGGGGCCCTGGGGTCTACCCGCCTGCAACCTCTTGGGCCCTCCCCATGAGAAGCGCTGTGGCCCAGGGGTCAGGCACGGTCAGGGCGGGGTTACCTGGAGCGCTCCTGGCTGGAGCCCCGACTCTCCACGGGAGAGATGCTGGCCGAGTGGGCCGAGTGCCGGCGTGGGGCCTGCTTGCTCGGGGATGCAGACTGAGAGCCAGTCTTGGATTTGGTCCGTGACCTTGAGCGCCTCCTCTTCTTCTTCTCATGGGGACTTCTGGAAGGAAAGTGGTGTTAGGGCACAGTGCTGGCTCTGATGGCTCAGGGTTGTTTCCGAGGGAAGACCCATAAGCCACCTTGCTGTGCATGGTAGCTCAAAGTTCTAACATTTTAAATCACAACTGATGGCTGCAGCAAAACACAAGTCCCACAGAAGTAAAACAAATACCACCTTCTCCTCAGGAGGAGGGTGGTCTGTCCCCATTTCAGAGGGCCATGGGGTTTAAAGCGTGGTCAGCACTTCATGGCATTAGAACACCTGAAGAAAAGGCAGCCAAGTGCTGTTCCCACTGCTTGTTCACTTACGCTGACTTAATGAGAACTTCCAAGTAATAAAGATTAAAACCAAGTATGCAAAGCAGAAGCTCAGCCCTTCCAGCCCACGGTTCACAGGTGTGTCGTCCCCATGGGCCACCTGGCCACGACGCTCTCCCAGCAGCCCCCACGCCCATCTCGCTGAGGCCCGGCTCAGCACCGCTTGCTGCCTGCTCCCCCACGCTGCCAAGGCAGGCCAAACCCACACCACAAACATCCCTGCTCCTTCTCCCCCTGCAGATCGGAGCTGTGCTGGCCTCAGCCCACCCCTCTCCTGCCCCACACCCAGGACCCCAGCCTCCTGCAGGCCTACTGCTGTTCTATCCCAGGTCTGGGACCCTCTATCCCCACCCCTAAAAACATGAAATGAGGATGACACACAGGTGGTAAGGGCCCTGAGTAGGTCAGTCAGGCACTGAGCTGCTTCCCTGGCTCTTAGAAATCCCACCCACCACACCCAAGGCTGCCTGCCCTGTGCGCTGCCACTCTAGACTTGGGTTCTGTGCATGGGCTGTCATCGTTGACAACCAGCCCCCATTCCTCCCTTCTGCTGCTCTCACTCCTGGCTGCAGCCAACTGCAACGCTTGGCAGGATGCCTCCCTGGTCTTCAGTGTCAGCTGCAGGGTGAACTGTATTTCAGGAGATGCTGCCATGCTGCCCCACTCATCCGTCCACACCTGTGCTGACAAAGCCGCCCGGTGTGCTCACCTGAAGGGTGAGTGACAGGATCTCTTTATGGTCAGAACATGGAATTCTTTTACTATTCGAAGTACACTGCCTGGGGCCTCCCGGTCTCCTCAGGATTCACTGTGGAGATACCCCAAGGCCTATCACTTGCCCACTGACCCCAGACCAGGTAATGGTCATCCTGGGTTTGGAGCCCAGCCCTGCCACTTACCAGGGCATTTCCTCAGTGCCCTCCCAGCGTCTGTAGGCTTCATGCAGCATGCTGTGCTCCCCACCCTGCTCCAGATCCCGTCAGCACCCACCCCCAGGGGCACAGCTTTGGGAACCGGGGCCTGAGTCCATACTCTCTGACCACCTGTCTGGTATAGCCACCCTCTGACAGGGGTGGCCCTGACTAGCTGATGGGGGCTCGACATTTCAGCCTGGGTCCCTGAGAATGTTCTGGAGCAGAGGCAGACTCTTGGCACCAACAGAGCAGCTGATGCTCCAGCACAGCGAGGCTTTCCAGCTCTGCCTCATCAGCAAAAAGGAAGTGGCCTGTGGTGGTGGAAGCATCACAACTTAAATGTAGTTGGGGGAAGTGCATCCCTGGTGAGCTAGGCTGTGGGCAGGGGGCCTGATGTGGGGCAAGCATGAAGACAAGTGGGCCGTCAACAGAGAAGCTGTCGCTAGTACTGGGTACAGATGTGAAAACTGAAAACAGGCCTATTTTCCAAATTGCAAAAGCTTTGCAGTTTTTATGTCTGTGAATATGCTAGGATTTCAAAGGAAGCCACGAATAAAAAATATTTAGTATCATGCGACGTCAGTCAAAATGACACAGGCCCCAAGCTGGCCAAGCATCTGTGGCTATCTACATGAATTCATTACAGGCAGGCTGTGATCCTAAATCAGATTTAACTTTACTACAACCTGATCTCATGTGACAAAGTTTCTCGGCACATGCTTGAAGAATTAAGTAATTCACTCATTTTTAAAATATGTGAGATGCTCAAGGGATTGGGGAGGATGGGTGGGAAGGGAGGGATAAGCGGGAAAAAGGGGCATTACGATTAGCACATATAATGTGTGTGGGGACATACGGAAGGCAGTACAACACAGAGAAGACAAGTAGTGACTATAGCATCTTACTACACTGATGGACGGTGACTGTACTGGAGTATGTGGTGGGGACTTGAGAATGGGGGAGTCTAGTAACCATAATGTTGTTCATGTAATTGTACATTAACGATAGCAAAAAAAAAAAAATTGAGATGCTCTTCACATCCAGTGAAACACAGGTTGTGATGTTGTCGGGTTGGTTTCGGCAAGTGCAGACCCCATCCTGATTAGGAACCATTCCCTCACTGGTTTCAGCTACCTGTACCCCTTCCCCATCCTCACAGGTAAGCACTGTCTTAACTCTTGTCACATAAACTGAAACTTCGGAGAAGTGGGATCACAGCTTTATTATTCTTTGGTGTCTGGCTTCTTCCACTCGGCAAAATTTTCCGAGATTCTCTCGTGATGCCGGCTGTGTCGCCGATCTGTTCTGCTGTTGAGAAGTACCACACTGCATGAGTCCACCACCAACGGCTTATGCCTTCTCCTGGTAAAGGACATCTGGATTTCCAGTGTTTGGCAATGACAGGACAGGCTGCTTAGTATAGCAAGGAGAAGCCTGGGACCACACATCTGGGTTGTGGAGCAGCACACGTGGGACTTCACAAGAGACGGCCAGACTACTTCCCAAGTGGTGGTGCCACTTAGGAGCCCCACCAGCCGCTGCCATGTCCATCTTGTCTGTCTGTAGCCCTGACAGGTGAGTAAGGCGCTGCCACCTTTACAGGTGCTACTTCGATTGGCTAGTTATATATTCTTTTACAAAAGGCCTTGCAAGTCATCTGCTCCCTTTGAATTGGGGTGTCTTTCCTGGAATTGACACCAGCCTTAGAGATGCTGACTGCAAATATTCCTCCCAGTCTGAGGCCTGCCTGTTTTCTTTCTCAGCTGCCTTTTCAGTGAAGTTTTTAATTTCAATGAATTCAAATCTATTATTTTATCTTATGGTGGGTTTTTCTACATCTTGAGCAATCTTTGACACCCTTAGGGTCATGAATATATTCTCCTTGTTTTCCTAAAAAAGCTGATTGGTTCTAGTGTTCCCACTGAGGTCTATGGTCCATCCTGACCTAAACTTTGTGTGCGGGGTAGAGGCCACTTTTTCCTATTCTGACAGCCAGCTATGTACAGCGCTCACAGCCTTGATCAGTCAGCTTTCCAATGGGTTCTTGCTATACTAAGCAGCCAGTCCTGTCATTGCCAAACATTGGAAATTCTCATTACATCCCCCTTTCCAGTAAAGATGTACCAATTCTGCTCTTTTTCAGCACAAAGGACACAGTTTGAATTTGCCAATTTCTAGGAAAGCCTGTGGGGATTCCGACTGAGTCTGCACTAAAGCCATAGATCAAGTTGGTGAAGAAGAGACATATGAGTAACACCAAGCCTTTCAACCTATAAACGGACTCTCTGTGCTGTTCTGTGGTTTTCCAGCTTACAGGTCTTGCATTTCCTTACACTCACCCATATGTAGTTTGTTTTTTGATACTGTTATGAATGCTGTTGTTTTAACTTTTTTAATTTTCTAGGCTAGTATATGGAAATCAACGAGATTCCTTAAGACTTTATACAATTATGTAAAAAGACAAATTTTGCATTTTCCTTTCCAGTCTTCATGCCTTGTATTTCTCACCATACTGTCTTGGCTCTGAATTCTGCTACAGAGCTACGCCCTCCCCTGGTTTCCAGTCTCAGGGAGAGCATGCACTCTGTCCATCAAGTGTGGGGTCAGCTGGAGGTTTTTCAAGATGCCCTTTGTCAGATGAGGTTTCCTTCTATTCCCAGTTTGCTGAGAGTAAACCATCCCCTTTTATTTTATTTTATTATTTATTTATTTGTTTGTTTACTTTCATGTCATTAATGTACAATTACATGAGCAACATTATGGTTACTAGACTCTTCCCATTATCAAGTCCCCCTCACATACCCCATTACAGTCACTGTCCATCAGCATAGTAAGATGCTACAGAATCACTACTTGTCTTCTCTGTGCTGTACTGCCTTCCCTGTGCCCCCTCCTACATTATGTGTGCTAATCATAATGCCCCTTTTCCCCCCTTATCCTTCCCTTCCCATCTATCCTCCCCAGTCCCTTTCCCTTTGGTAACTGTTAGTCCATTCTTGGGTTCTGTGAGTCTGCTGCTGTTTTGTTCCTTCAGTTTTTTCTTTGTTCTTATATTCCACAGATGAGTGAAATCATTTGGTATTTGTCTTTCTCCACCTGGCTTATTTCACTAAGCGTAAGGCCCTCTGGCTCCATTCATGTTGTTGCAAATGGTAGGATTCTCTACTACTACTAAAAGTAGGGGGGAAGTGAGATCCCCCCTGCTTTATTCTTCTTTCTCAGGATTGCTTTGGCTATTCTGGGTCTTTTGTGGGTCCATATGAATTTTAAAACTATTTGTTCCAGTTCATTGAAGAATGCTGTTGGTATTTTGATAGGGATTGCATTGAATCTGTAGATTGCTTTAGGCAGGATGGCCATTTTAACAATATTAATTCTTCCTACTTAAGAGCATGGGAATGAATTTCCATTTATTAGTATCCTCTTTTAATTTCTCTTAGGAGTGTCTTGTACTTCCTTGGTTAGGTTTATTCCTAGGTATTTTATTCTTTTTGATCCAATTGTGAATGGAATCGTTTTCCTGATTTCTCTTTCTGCTAGTTTGTTAGTGTATAGGAATGCAATGGATTTCTGTGTAGAAATTTTGTATCCTGCAACTTTGCTGAATTCAGATATTAGTTCTAGTAGTTTTGGAGTGGATTCTTTACAGTTTTTTTTTTTAAAGAACATTATGTTCACTAGGCTTCCCCCTTCACCAAGTCCCCCCCACAAACCCCACTACAGTCACTCTCCATCAGTGTAGTTAAGATGTAGAATCACTACTTGTCTTCTCCGTGCTGCACAGCCCTCCCCAACACACCAACATATTATACATGCTAATTGTAATACCCCCTTTCTTTTTCCCCGCCCTTATCCCTCCCTTCCCACCCATCCATCCCAGTCCCTTTCCCTTTGGTAACTGTTAGTCCATTCTTGGGTTCTGTGATTCTGCTGCTGTTTTGTTCCTTCAGTTTTTCTTTGTTCTTATACTCCACATATGAGTGAAATCATTTGGTATTTGTCTTTCTCCACCTGGCTTATTTCACTGAGAATAATACCCTCTAGCTCCATTCATGTTGTTGCAAATGGTAGGATTCGTTTTCTTCTTATGGCTAAATAATATTCCATTGTGTACATGTACCACATCTTCTTTATCCATTCATCTACTGATGGACACTTAGGTTGCTTCCAATTCTTGGCTATTGTAAATAGTGCTGCGATAAACATAGGGGTGCATATGTCTTTTTCAAACTGGGCTGCTGCATTCTTAGGGTAAATTCCTAGGAGTGGAATTCCCTGGTCAAATGGTATTTCTATTTTGAGTTTTTTGAGGAACCTTCATACTGCTTTCCACAATGGTTGAACAAGTTTACATTTCCACCAGCAGTGTAGGAGGGTTCCCCTTTCTCCACATCCTCGCCAACATTCGTTGTTGTTTGTCTTTTGGATGGTGGTCATCCTTACTGGTGTGTGGTGATATCTCACTGTGGTTTTAATTTGCATTTCTCTGATGACAAGCGATGTGGAGCATCTTTTCATGTACCTGTTGGCCATCTGAATTTCTTCTTTGGAGAAGTGTCTGTTCAGATTCTATGTCCATTTTTTAATTGGCTTACTGGCTTTTTGTTTGTTGAGGTGTGTGAACTCTGTATATAATTTGGATGTCAATCCCTTATCATATATGTCATTTATGAATATATTCTCCGATACTGTAGGATGTCTTTTTGTTCTGTTGATGGTGTCCTTTGCTGTACAGAAGCTTTTCAGCTTGATGTAGTCCCACTTGTTCATTTTTGCTTTTGTTTCCTTTGCCTGGGAAGATATGTTCATGAAGAAGTTGCTCATGTTTATGTCCAAGAGATTTTTGCCTGTTTTTTTCTAAGAGTTTTATGGTTTCATGACTTACATTCAGGTCTTTGATCCATTTTGAATTTACTTTTGTGTATGAGGTTAGACAGTGATCCAGTTTCATTCTCTTACATGTAGCTGTCCAGTTTTGCCAACACCATCTGTTCAAGACGCTGTCATTTCCCCATTGTATGTCCATGGCTCCTTTATTGTATATTAATTGACCTTGTATGCTTGGGTTAATGTCTGGAGACTTTATTTTGTTCCACTGGTCTATGGCTCTGTTCTTGTGCCAGTACCAAATTGTCTTGATTACTGTGGCTTTGTAGTAGAGCTTGAAGTTGGGGAGTGAGATCCCCCCCACTTTATTCTTCCTTCTCGGGATTGCTTTGGCTATTCCGGGTTTTTGGTGTTTCCATATGAATTTTTGAACTATTTGTTACAGTTCGTTGAAGAATGCTGTTGGTAATTTGATAGGGATTGCATCGAATCTGTATATTGCTTTGGGCAGGATGGCCATTTTGAGGATATTAATTCTTCCTAGCCAAGAGCATGGGGTGAGTTTCCATTTGTTAGTGTCCTCTTTAACTTCTCTTAAGAGTGTCTTATAGTTTTCAGGGTATAGGTCTTACACTTCCTTGGTTAGGTTTATTCCTAGGTATTTTATTCTTTCTGATGCAATTGTAAATGGAATTGTTTTCCTGATTTCTCTTTCTGCTAGTTCATAATTAGCGTATAGGATGCAATGGATTTCTGTGTAGAAATTTTGTATCCTGCAATTTTGCTGAATTCAGATATTAGTTCTAGTAGTTCTGGAGTGGATTCTTTAGGGTTTTTTATGTACATACAATATCATGTCATCTGCAAACAGTGACAGTTTGACTTCTTCCTTCCCAGTCTGGATGCCTTTTCTTTCTTTGTTTTGTCTGATTGCGGTGGCTAGGACCTCCAGAACTATTTGAATAAAAGCGGGGAGAGTGGGCATCCTTGTCTTCTTCCTGATCTTAGGGGAAAAGCTTTCAGCTTCTCATTGTTAAGTATGATGTTGGCTGTGGGTTTGTCATATGTGGCCTTTATTATGTTGAGGTACTTGCCCTCTATGCCCATTTTGTTGAGAGTTTTTATCATGAATGGATGTTGAATTTTGTTGAATGCTTTTTCAGCATCTATGGAGATGATCATGTGGTTTTTGTCCTTCTTTTTCTTGATGTGGTGATGATGTTTATGGACTTTCAAATCTTGTACTATCCTTGCATCCCTAGGATGAATCCCACTTGATCAATGTATATGATCCCTTGATGTATTTTCTTTTTTTGAGAGGGCATCTCTCATATTTATTGATCATATTGTTGTTAACAACAATACAGTTCTGTATAGGGAACTCAATGCACAATCATTAATCAGCCCCAAGCCTAATTCACAACAGTCTCCAATCTTCTGAAGCATAACGAACAAGTTCTTGCATGGTGAACAAGTTCTTACATAGTGAGTAAGTTCTTACATGGTGAACAGTGCAAGGGCAGTCATCACAGAAACTTTCGGTTTTGATCACGCATCATGAACTATAAACAATCAGGTCAAATATGATTATTTGTTTGATTTTTATACTTGATTTATATGTGAATCCCACATTTCTCCTTATTATTATTACTGTTATTATTATTATTATTATTAATAAAATGCTGAAGTGGTAGGTAGATTCAAGATAAAGGTAGAAAACATAGTTTAGTGCTGTAAGAGGGCTAATGTAGATGATCAGGTGTGTGCCTATAGACTAAGTATTAATCCAAGCTAGACAAGGGCAACAAAACATCCATGGATGCAGAAGATTTCTCTCAAAACAGGGGGTGGTGAGGTTCTAAGCCTCACCTCTGTTGATCCCCAATTTCTCACCTGATGGCACCCCTGCGACTGTGCCTGTCTTAGGTTGTTCCTCCCTTGAGGAATCTTACCCGTCTCTGGCTAACCAGTCATCTTCTGGGGCCATACAGGGAAATGTAAAGTTGGTAAGTGAGAGAGAAGCCATATTGTTTGAAAAGGTTAGCTTTCTACTTCTTTGCAGATTTATGCCCTGTGGCTTCTATGCCTAGCATTTGTCTTGAGGTATCTTTACCACTTGGAAGAATTATGATACTCGGTAATTTTCAATATGAGGCACGAATTCTACTAAAGGGTTGTAATTAGGAAGGAAGAAGAAAAGCTATAGAAGTAGCAGATGGAAGAAAACATGGAAAGATTATTTCTTTGACATATCTTCTTGTAGTGTAACATAAGCATGTATAGGTTTTAAACTACTAATTAAATTGCGTGCACACATTAACATAATAGGAATACAGCTACATAACCAAAGCAGACCTACAATTACCAGCCATATCCAGTGAAACCAAGAAAACTAGTTAGGCACCCTAGGCATTTGTGAAAACTTATCAATGATATGATGGACATTGTCTAACTGAATTTGAATAGTTTGAGAAAAATCAGACATTAAAACAACACATTCCTGGGAACTGTTCACATCCCATATGTTCTTTTAACAGTAGATAGTCTATAGTCACAAGATTTTGGAGCGCTGCAACGTGCACTTCTCTTATTTCTTGGTTGAGTTCCGACAGTATAGATCCAGTCAAATTTGTTGTTTTACTGTATGCACAGACCAGCTTAGATATCTTCTTCTTCATTCCAATGACAAGTCCAGGAATCGGTGGGATGAATGCAGCTACAACTGCAACAGTGCCAGGATCTTTGTTGGGGTTTTCTGATGATCATCTTCTGGAATGACTCTTCCAGAGAATGTTGATATTGGAAGTTCTTCCCTTTCATGTATTTTTGAATTTGGTTTGCTAATATTTTGTTGGGTATTTTTGCATCTATGTTCATCAGGGATATTGGTCTGTAATTTTCCTTTTTTGTGGTGTCTTTGTCTGTTTTTGGTATTAGAGTGATGCTGGCTTCATAGAATGAGTTTGGAAGTATTCTCTCCTCTTCTATTTTTTGGAAAACTTTGAGAATGGGTATTATGTCTTCTCTAAATGTCTGATAAAATTCAGCAGTGAATCCATCTGGTCCAGGGGTTTTGTTCTTGGCTAGCTTTTTTTTTTTTGCCATTTATTTATATATTTATATAAATAAATTAATTAATTATTTTGGTATCATTAATATGCAATTACATTGCAGAAGGACATTATGTTTACTAGGCTCCCCCCTTCACCAAGTCCCCTCCACGTACCCCTTTACAATCACTGTTCTTGGGTAGCTTTTTGATTACCGATTTAATTTCGTTGCTGGTAATTGGTCTGTTTAGATTTTCTGTTTCTTCCTTGGTCAGTCTTGGAAGGTTGTATTTTTCTAGAAAGTTGTCCATTTCTTCTAGGTTATCCAGTTTGTTAGCATATAGATTTTCATAGTGTTCTCTAATAATTCTTTGTATTTCTGTGGTGCACATCGTGATTTTTCCTTTCTCATTTCTGATTCTGTTTATGTGTGTAGATTTTCTTTTTCTCTTAGTAAGTCTGGCTAGGGGTTTATCTATTTTGTTTATTTTCTCGAAGAACCAGCTCTTGGTTTCATTGATTTTTTCTATTGTCTTATTCTTCTCAATTTTATTTATTTCTTCTCTGATCTTTATTATGTTCCTCCTTCTGCTGACTTTGGGCCTCATTTGTTCTTCTTTTCCCAGTTTCAACAATTGCGACTTTAGACTATTCGTTTGGGATTGTTCTTCCTTCTTTAAATAGGCCTGGATTGCTATATACTTTCCTCTTAGAACTGCCTTTGCTGCGTCCCACAGAAGTTCAGGTGTTGTGCTGTTGTTTTCATTTCAGCCCCTTTTATTTTTATTGACTGGGTAATGAATTGTGTCAGACGCAGATACTTCTGCATCTACTGAAATATCATGTGACTATTTATTCTGGGAATACAGTGAATTACAAGGATTGGTCTTTGAATGTTAAAGAACCTCGTATTCCTGAGACAAATTACATTTGGTCACAATGTAGTATCCTCTTAATAAGTTGCTGGACTGAGATCTGCTTCGATCTCATCAAGGTTTTTGCTCCTTTGCTCTTGAGAGTACTGGTTTGTGAGTGCATACTGCCTCCCCCGCCCCGCCCCCTTATGCGCACACACACTGCTCACCTGCGCAGGAGGCATTTCTGGCAGTCTCATGAGCTGAGCTGGGAAGTGTTCGTTCCTCTATTTTCCTTCAGTGGTGTCTACAAAATTGGTATCCCTACTTTCTCAAATGTGTCTGTTAGAATTTTGTGGAAAGGTTCTAAATTAAAAATACAATTTCTTTAGCAGATAAGGAATTTAGATTTTCTATTTCTTCTGTTTGGGAGTTTCTTTCAAGGAATGTGTCCATTTCACCTAAGTTGTGAGATTAACTGGAATAAGATACTTTTTTCTTACTATCCTTTTAAAATCTGTAGGGTCTTTCATTCTTGATCAATCTTAATAAAGATTTACCAATTTTTGGATGATTTTCAAAGAACCATTTCTTGGTTTTAGTATTGTGGTATTACTGTTTATTTTTTTCTATTTCTTTGATTTCTGATTGTTATGATTTCCATGCTTCCACTAACTTTGGGTTTAATTTGTCCTTTTTCTAGCTTCTTAAGATCATTGTTTTTAGAACTTTCTTCTTTTCTAATATAAACATTTAAAGCTACTAGATTCCTTCTAAGCATAGCTGCACTACACAGATTTGAATATTTTCATTATCATTCATTTCAAAATATTTCCTACTTTCTCTTGTGATTCCTTTTTTGACTTATGGGTAATTTTAAATGTGTTAACTTTGAAATATTTGGGGATTTTTCCAGCTATCTCTTTATAGGTTTTTATAGTTACTGCTGTGTGGTAAGGGAACATACTCCATATCATCGACTCTTTCGGAACTACTGGGACTTACTTAGTGGACAGTGTATGATCCAGTGCACGTCACTAGAATGTGTGCTCTCCCAAAGGAGACTGCAGTGTGGCTAACAGCACTGCTCACCTCCTGCACCCACATTGTGTGTCCCGTCCTCTTGGTCCTGACAGCTCTGCCTCAGGTGCTGCAAGCTTTCATTAGTGTGCGACTGTGAGGCAGCTCTTTGCTTCCAGTACTGCTCCTTCACTGTCTCCTGGTCATGCAGCTGTTGTTGGCGTTATATGGCCCATCTTTTAAATTCTAACCGGTTTGTGTACTTAAATGTAAAGTGTCTCTTGTAAGCAGCTGAGTATTAGGTTTTACTTTTTAATGCCGTCTAAAATCTCTGCTGTTTAACTAGAGTTTTTAGTCTGCTTACAGTTAGTGTATTATTTGTATGGATGATCTTGTCTGTAACCTCATTTTCCAGCTGTCTGTTATTCTTTACACCCCCCTCCACTTTTCTGCTTTCTTTTGAATACAGCATTTTTACAGTTCTATTTTATACCCTCTATTGGTTTTTTAGCTGTTTTTTGAGTGGTTGCTCTAGGGAACGACATACATCCTTCAGTTATCAAAGTGTGCCATGAATTACTAACACTCATGTATAAATGTAGGAACCACCTAACAACAGTATATTCTCACTGACTCACTCAACAAACATCTACCAATGTGTCCAATGCAGTGCTAAGCAGGCAGAATTCAACAGAAAAATACCCAACAACTTACCATTTGTTATTTACTGTAACAAAATAACTGAGACCTCCTGTTGACCTCTACTGTGATAAAATTTGGCCAATCATTCTTAAGGATTTTAGACTTAAAAAATATTTAGTATGTCCAGATCTTTATTTCCAAATACTCATTAAAAGAAACCAGGGTTGTTTGGAGAAATGGCTGACCACAGGGCCAGGCAGGGAGAGCACCAGCTAAGCCTACAGTATCTTGGTGGGCCAAAAAGAAACAAAATGCTCAAATAGCAATGGGGCCAAATGTGAGACACTGTCATCATCAAACAGAAAAATAATGGTAATGGATTATTGTACAACAAATAAAAAAACAAAGCCCACAAACCCCAAAGTCCTAGGGATACTGAAATGAAGGGGGGTAGATTCTTCTTCAGGGAAGCAAGGGAAGAATTAGAAAGCCCCCATTGCCTCCACTAATGTAAGAATGACTCAAGTATCAGCGGATGCAGAGACCAAGAAGAAGAGAAGGCCATGGGAACAGGACAAGCATAGTCCACAGTGCCACCTCACAGATCAAGAGGGAGAGGAACGACTCCATGGTATATGCAACCTTCACCAAGCACTCAAACTCAGCATCACTGGTAATGGGACAGACACCTACTGTGTCCCCTGGAGTGAAGCATTGGAACTTACATAACATGGGCTAACATGGACCTAGCCATGGGGGCACTGCCACAGAAATCCAGATCACAGGGCCTTCTGTAATACAGCAAGCCTGAATTTGTCAAGTCAGTACATATATGCACAGGAAGAGAGAGGGAGGAAAAAAGGGGAAGAGAATAAATGCAAATGTGGCAAAACATTAACACTTGTCACAGTTGTGTCAAGCTGAGGCTATATGCATATGGGTGTTCAACTTTACTATTTTAAAATAGTTAAGTTTCAAATTTTCTAGTAACATATTTCACAATGAGCAGCACTCAATGATCTGCTTGAAGACATAACTCTTTAAATCTGTCAGGGGGCAGTGTCCTTGTGGTCTGGGTAACCTGAGGATTGAAATGACCCTGATTTGGTAGATTAATTAATTCCCTGCCACCACACAGAAGCAGGGACCCTACACCTACTCTGAGCAGGAGGATAGAGGGGACACAGTCTGACTGCCAGATTAACATAACTTGACTGAATAGAACATATTCTGGACTTAGACAACTCTGGGTTTATAATCAAGACGACAAAATCAACCAGGAATTGTGCACATGTTCACCTCTACTGGGTTCCTCCTGAATCTACCACAGTTACCACAACTCCTCAGAGACAGGCTAATAGGTTTAATCCCATCTATCAGAGTAGGGTAGCTCGGCCCTACGGCCAACTGACTCTTAACTTCCTTTGTATGACTTATTAGAAAAGACCTTTTGCTTCAAGGTTAATTTTAGACCATGCCCTTTACGTATACTAAAGGTGATGATGAATTTCTAAAGTTAAACAATTACTTGCTTAAGGAATAAAATTTTAAATATACTTCAATTCCCCTGATTTCCTGGAATAGTCACATATGTTTAGTGTGGGATTACTAAGGCACAAAATGTATTTTATAAACAGAGTGAGTTTGTACATGAAACCTTTGGTGAAATCTATCAACTTTGTAGCTTTTATTCTTTTTTTTGTATTAAGAAAAAGAGATTACATTTCATCAACTAATGGACCTATCACATAACTAGTCGGACCGCAGGAACATTTTTTCTGTTAGGAATATGTTTTTAGAACTGGTCCCATTAAGGGCATCTTTGAGGCTGCTTGGCTTGTGGATGCATGGGTTTGGGCAATAGCTGGGTTCACCTATCCAAGAACAGTGTTTTTCACACTGGTAGTTTAAGATCTGTCCTCTAGAAGGTTCTGGAACCCCAAGCATCCTGACTCACATACACTCGGCAGCACAGTGTTATGAAATCCAAAGCTATGTTGTTCATCTCATCTTGCCTTTTTTGGGTGCCTCAGTCACTGGACAGCTATGCTCCTTGTCCACCTACCAGAGCTGGGGGCTCACAAAAAACCAGAACCCCATTTACTAGGAGAATGGGAACACACAAGCCACATGACATACAGCAGCTGGGTGGTACCACCCACGCTGGGTGGGACAATTCCTGACAGTACACTTTGCATGAGAGAGAAGCACCTGCTGGTGGTACTAATGGAAGCCATGGTCCCTAGCTGTGCTCCCTGGCTTGGGGGTACTGGCAGGCCCAGAGAAGTACAGATGGCCTGGACTGCCAGAGCTTGGAGTTCTCTCTAGGGAGGAAGAGCTGGGGAGCCCCACCTGCCCTGTGTCAGAGGCCCATAGCTGGGGTTTCCACTTCAGCAGAAATGGCAGCTGGCCTCTCTTGCCCTCCACAGCCAGGACAGGTCTCTTCTTGTGGCCAAAGGGTCAGAG
Organism: Manis javanica; assembly: GCF_040802235.1. Lineage (NCBI taxonomy): Eukaryota > Metazoa > Chordata > Mammalia > Pholidota > Manidae > Manis > Manis javanica. The sequence continues at coordinate 65,786,904 of NC_133170.1, read as the reverse complement.
GACCACCCCCAACCCCGCTCTCAGGCCCCTCAAGAACTCTGGGGCCCTCTCCTGGGAGCTGCAGCTATAGCCTGGTCAGTCGCCTGCCCCAGGGCAGAGCAGGGATTCACTCGTGACTCCAACATCTGACCCTCCTGTCCCTCATCACACTTCCTTTCCCTGTTGGCAGGTAAAGGGAAAGGAGCTGAGTGAGTCCAGGTGCCGGGAAAAGGCATTCCCAAGCGCAGCTCCAGTGCCGCAGCCCCACCTGATAGCACCTAGCTCTAGCCCATGGTGTTCCCTCTGCTACCCCTGCTTCCACAGTGGTGGGAAGCTGCCAGAGGACATATGTGACCCGCCACTTGCAGCCTTTTCTGTCACCCCACAGGCTGCATCTATGAAAGCCTGGCCACCCACCTACCTGGACCGGGTTCGCTTCCTGCTGACCCCAGGGCTGTTACTCATCCGGTAGGCAGTGGGGACACTTCGTTCTTCCCTCCGTCTCTCGGGGGAGTGAGCTCTTCTTCGCGGGGACCGGGACCGGGACCTGGCAGAAGAGACAAGGGTTCACTCATGCCATCTGGTCAGCAGGATGCACCCTGACTTTAGCGAGCAGACCTCGTGTGTGCAGTGGGGCCCTGATGTGGCAAGGTAGTTCATGCTCTGCTCCCCGCCACCCGTCATGCCAATGCCATGCTGGTGGCTGGGCACAGCGCTCTGAGGTTGCAGCTGTCTGTGGGCCAATCGCAACAGTGCTGGAGAGCTCAAGGCCTGACTGGGACAAGCAGCTAGCGGGGCTGCCTCTCCTTCCTCCTGCCTTGACTGTTTTATCCCCTGAAAATGTTCAGCCCATTGGTATTTCCGTTAAAATTAGGTAAGGGAAGGCCATAGAATTCAAGCAAGTCATTTCTGTTTTGAATACAGGTAACAGGAAGAAACTAAAATGTAATGAAGTCAGAGGATTATCTGGAATTTCTCTTGTTCACACTAGCCTCATGGCCTTGTATGAAAAACCAATGGCTGTATGTCTGCTGGCATTGAGCCTAAACCTTTAATCCAATTCAGACCATGCCATTCCCATGATAATTTAGGCTAAATAATTTAAGATAATGAGATTTCTTGGATGCAAAACCATCCACTAATCTTTTATTTTTCCTTCTCACATGCCTGGAAAAAGACTTGTTCTATTCCTGCAGTGACCTAATTACATACGGCAGCCAAGCCTTTGGACAAGCCACTCCTGAGAACTCCAACTTGAGACCCTAACCCACAGGGGCTCAAGGTCCTAAATGGAGGGACTCTTAACAATGGGTTTAGGACACTTATTTTAGTATTGTTCATTCAGTGAAATTACTGTTTTGGGAAGACCTGCAATGAGCAGAAATCTGGAGGGGAGAAAGATTTCTTTTTGTTCTGTTTCTATGACAACCCACTCCAAAACAATATAAAGAGCAGTTTGAGTCTGCCATTAGAAATATTCTACACTGAACCATCTTAATTACAATAAAACCCAAAAAAACAACACACACTGTTGGTCCAGAAGTCAGCCTCTTATCACTCCCACCCTCTGGGTCAGATGGAAAAAGCCCTGCATTACTCCTGAGGACATCCCAGCCATGGGCGAGCCTGCTCAGGGCACCATCATTGGCTGCAGAACTACGTTCCAGCTTAGAAAATGGTTTTGAATTTTTTCCCCAGACCTTTTGTAAGATTCATAACAGATCACAAAGGTGAGGTCAGCCAGACACCTTGACATTTTACCAGGTTTTCCCCCACAAAAGCTGCAGGAGTCAAATCTGTCTATAGCCAGAGCTGCCTGATAATTGTCTTGCTGCTGCCACTGATTAGCTGCTGGGACATGGTTCCACACTCAGTGCCCCTTGAACACAGCCCACTGGGAAGCTGTGGGTCTGTGACATGGAGGCACACACTTCGCATGCAGAATAAAATGTGCTGTGCTGGGTGGTAGCAGAACCCTGAAAAAAGCTCTGCTTAATCAAAGCTACAGCACCCAAGGAAGGTGTACACACAAGATTCTATAGTAACTCAGCAACCAGGAAGAATAAGTTAGTTTTCAATGCCTGCAAGTTCAAAACTTTGAATTACAATACCATTCTGCCATGGCTATCAGCATTAGAGTTTCTTTAAGTGAAGTGGCTGTCAGGTTCCAAGTTATCTGGGAAAAGCCCATCTCAGAATTGGGGGCAGTTAGTATGCCAGATAATGCTTAGATTTTATTTTAATTAAAGAAGCTTTAATGCTTTTATTCTGTTAATTAGGCTCTTAATATTGCTACCAGAACACAGTGCAATGAACAGGAATTCCATTTTGCCAAGTAAATCATCTGTAAAATGTGACCAGAGGCCTTCTTAAAAAGAAGATGAAATAGTCTGAATTAAAAATTTCTCAAGCATAATGCAACTGAGATATTTTTTCTTGAATAATCATAATGGTTTACTTTCAAGTAAAGGCACATTTATCTGAATTATAGTGATATTTACGAATAGCTTCTCCGTACTAACATGTACCCATTTCACTTAACCTACTTCCTCCATTCCGGCTACCATGTTGCCCACAGGTCCTCTTTAACTGTACAAATGGAGCAAGTGGCTTAGCAGCAAGGATCCAGTCCTGACTGGCTGCAATGACCAAGAGGCTCCCAAGTTTTAGTTCTTCTCAAGTTTAAGCTGTGGACCAAAGTTCACTTATAACCCTTCCTACTCTCCTCAGGCGCCAGTGTCTCCTGCAGCTCTTTCCCCAGACTGCAGGTACAGATGGCCTGCAGCTTGGTCTGCTGGGCTACGACCTGCTCCCAAGGACAGAGAGCTGCTGGCCCACTCAGCACTGGTCAGCTGGTGGGAACCTCACCCCCCACCCCATCCTTCCCTTTAAGGATCAGGAGATGAACTCAATTACCTTCACTGTTTGCTATGTAGTTTATCATGGGGAAAAATTAAGGGATCACATACTTGAAGCTAAAATATGAGCTCAATTTTACCTGCTTGTATTCTTTTTTGAATGTTAAATACAGCTGCTAAAAAGTCCCATTAACCCTCAGCTCCCAGCCTCCTCCCCAAGGGAAAGTCCTGAGAGAGTTAACTTCTGTAACCAAACATTCTTATAGGTAGACCCTCCACACAGAGTACCTTGAAGTGGGGAAACGCAAAGCTCTATATAGAACCTCTCCCCATCCAGACACCCCTTAAACACAACTAACCAATGAAACAAACACCAAAGGTGATTTTATCCAAAGTTTAAAAAATAAACTTAATTTTAAGCTTTACTCATACATTTAGCTTAAAAATGCCTAAACCATTAGCACTTTTTAATTTTAGACAGTAAATAAACTGCTACTTCATTAAGGCAGAGAACCTAATGTGATATAAAAATAGGAAACAACAGAGGAAAAATTCTTATACTTCAATCAATGTTGACTTAGAAGACACTAAATACTACCTTGTAATCACTCTGCTTTCTGAGATTTTGGAAACTAAAGGTTTTTCTATGATGAATTCACCTTTGGAGATCTCGCCATCTATAACTTAGACACACTGGGGCAATGGGATTCTCATGACAGTCATTATCTATTTAACTAACATAAAAAGTACTTATGACAGAAAAGGTCTTTTCGGATGTTAACTTTCCACATTTTATAAAGGATTTTAGTCATTTAATACATAAAAGAAAACATATTTCAATTGCAGTATCCTACCACAAGTAGAAATATTAATAAATGTCCACTGCACTTGGAGCTGGTAGTACTCTTTTTAACACAATCAATTAAGGCTGTCAGGCCCAAGAACAAATCTGATATGCCCTATGTTAGACATTATATCTGTAGTGGGTTGTTCTATCTGAGAAGACAGATAAAGAATAAATTATTAACTATCACTAGCAACTTCAGTATGTTGGCTAACATTTAATTATTTTTTATATTTCAATAATTCATATTATTGAGAACACTGATGTTTCTCAGTTACAATTACTGCTTTCTAAATCCACCTGGATCCCTGGAATTTAGTGCTGGTAAAGCTTGCATTGAGAAAGTAGGTCTTAGAAAAATAGTACAATATTACTAAATAAAACACAGCCCACTCTCTTCAGAAGTGAGAGCTGAGGCAGGTTTCTCCAGGGGGAGCCCAGGCGCCTCTGATGGGAGACCTTTCCCCTTCATGGCTGAGCTCAGAGGACTTCTGGTTTCAAGAGGCATCAGTGTCAGGTACCAGCTGGTAAGGCAAACTTCCTGGACAATCAAATGTTTTGGAAGTTTAGTTTCATAATATTATCTTTTTTATTTTTAATAAAGTTGCTCTTTGCCTTGATAAAACCAAATACCAAAGATCTGACTTAGTGAACTTCAAAGCTAAATGCATCATGCAGATACTACCTCAGCTACTGAGACAGAAGAAAGTTTTGAGTTATGAAAATACTCATCTCTGTTGTCATGTAAAGTATTGTGACTGCAGGTCAAATTAAGGCAAGACTGGTAGTCTCATTATAGAACTCATACTCAGACAACCTTTAATTTTTTCTTTTAACTTAAAGTTACAAACTAAGGATTAGATTTTGCTTCTTGCATTTGTCAGCACTGAATATATAAAAACAAGGTAAAAAAAAACAATATAAAACATATTTGCATATAAAATACATAACTCTGAATCTGTTCTAAAATAAAAAATTATTTGAAAAGCATTAATACATAAAGTGACTTACTCTGTTATAGATACTGAGTAAAAAAGCACATAAAACCTAGAAACTAAAAATTCCATGTGTTAGATGAACACTTCTAGTTCTGAACAGAACAGTCTGGGAAGAAGTCTGTGGCTATTACATCATCCTTATGACTGAACAGATGGACATTTCGGTACTAGATATGAGCATCTGCTGTAACTGCTCAACACTCAACATTAAAGCCAAACTCATTTCTCACAGAAGAAATGGTCCAAGAACCTTTACAGTTACCAGCCCCCTAGGCTGGGAATTTAGGAATGAGTTACACTCTTTTCTTTGAGCCCTGTAATGAAGGACAATTGGGAAAAATTTTACTGGGCATGTTATCACTCTGAGGGCTTGTATAGGCCTATATTATTTGTTTCTACTATATAAAGTCCTAAGAAATTTTTTAAATAGGAAAACTTATAAAGTTCTGATATAAACATACAAATTCCTGGGAACTTTCAAAAATAAAAAATATGTCAGCAAAGATGTTCAAAAAACAAGGTGTGCTGGTGGGAAGAGATAAACTTCTAAAAGAACCAGCAAAAATACAGATGGTCAAGAATCCAATTTATCTGTATCTGTACCTAAATCCAATGTCACTATAGATGAGCAAGTATAAATACTTGTTAGTTCTTCAGGTTTTGGTCTGGGTGAAAATAGGAAAAAGCATATTGGTTTCAGAATATATTCAGAGGCAAATGTGTACAAGTATATATACTTTTCAACACAGAAAAGTATAGGCACCTGCATTTTCCCATGGAAAGGAAGGAATAGACATAAATTACAGAGGAGAAACCGGAGCACAACAGTATAAGGAAAATTGCCCCAGAGAGACTGAGGGAAGCCCAGTCAATGTTTAGGAACACACTGAAAGGCATGATGCAGTTTTAAGACTAGGAATTTGCTTTTCTGACTCTCTTGCAAGCCAGTTACTTAAAAAAAAAGAAACAAAAAGAAAACTGCTGAGGAGTAAAATCTGTGACCCCTGAAGGTTTTCATGTTTTGTTATTTCTGTTGCCTGAAATGTTAGGCTGCTTTCTCAAAAACTGGCTCCAGGTGTAGGCGGCTCATGATAAGCAGTGGCGCCAAGTGGGAGGCCTGGAGGTGGCTGAGAGGGACTCACAGCGTGGGTTTCATTCTTTACCTGCACTGGCAGGTGCCGTGCAGGAGGAGCTGAATGAGCCCGAGTGGACAGGTTTTCACTGTGGCCAGGAGAGAGTAGCCTGGGAGGGTCCGTGCACTCAAACACAACAGAAGACCCCCACCCTGAGGACTTTCACACATTCAGCAAACATGCGAGGCTTGCTTCCAAGACCTGTTAAGTTTTAATCAATCTATTTTTTAGAAACCTGGCAGCAGCTGACAAGTTTCAGAAAGTTAAGTAGAAAGTCAGAAATACTTTGGGAAGATCTTAACTGGGGCTAAAAGACACTATACAAAACACTCATGGGGCTGGTTACTAGGCGTGGACTGGCTAATCTCCTGGCTCTGCCCAAGGAGCATAGGTACCCGCACACCCACCTAGAGCGCCGTGCTGTCCGGTAGGCACTAGGAAGACAGTGCTTTGCTTTTGAGTGGGGTCTGGACCTGGACTTGGAGGATGAGTGGTACTTGGGAGAGCGTGATCTTGTTCGAGACCGTTTTTTGTGCTTTTTCTTTTTCTTTTCTCTCTCTTCTTCTCTGGGCAGGTCTTTGCTTCTGCTTGAAGGCCCTTCTGTGGGTTTAGTGTCTAAGGTGGGCAGAGGTCTACCTCCAGCCAGAAGAGGACAGGGCACAGTGCTGGCTTCCTGGGAACAGAAATGTTCTGGATGTTAACAGGGAAAATGTGACATTTATAACATGTATTTATAAACTTTCAACTTTGAAGCCTTCACACCAACAATGCACTGATATCTCAGGGAAGACCACACCTCTTCTTGTTGCTCTAAAAATTTTGCTCTGGCATCTCAAGCAAGAACGAGGGATCCTGAGATGCCGGGAAGTAACCAACCCCTCTTCTCATGCAGGGGTTCACTCCCCAGCTTGTTGGGCTGCAGCAACTGGATTTGATGAAAGACCTCAGAATTAGGGACACTGTGTAGAGAAAAGAGCCACACTGGATCTTTCATAAACAACTGTGTTTTGCACAAAAAAAGAAATCACTCAAACTTCCAGCATTAGGTTTACATGAACCTCAGTACCACTTTGAAAATAACTTTCAGAGGCGTAAACTAAAAGGGGCTTTCAAAAATTTTTTGTCACAAGGAAAAAAACATTTCTTCCTTTTTTTTTTTTTTTTTTAAACCCCTGACCCTCCCTCCCCTTGCTTTCCTTCTCGGTCCTCCTTCATTTCCCCAAATTGCTCGAAACTTAAGACGTGTGGTGTCTGCAGGTGCGTGCGGGCTGGGCAGCCATGCCGGGGCAAGCCTTCCTTTTTTTTTTGTATTATGTGAGTTGGCAAGTTTTGACTAAACTTATTGTGGCCGTCATTTTACAATGTATGTTCCTCGAGTCATTACACTGCACACAAACCCAGTGATGGTCACCATAAACAAGATAATCCATCAGCAATCAGTCTTACTCTGCAGAGATTAACTTGGCACCATGCTGCCCTTAACAAATTCTCATTGCATAAAACCTCTTCATTCCAAGGCAACACGTGAGTGGGCTGGTCCTTGGGCAGCACTGCTGTTTTCACAACAGGGGCCCCATGCAAGTCAAGGAACCACCACCCTGAGTGGCGTGCACTACCCAGAGCAGCGCCATTTCTAGGAATTTACTCTAAAGAGCCCTTCACCTGTATGTGCAAGACAAAGGATAAGGACAGAGACAAGATCACCCAAGGACCCCCATTATCCCCCTACGTGATGACCAAGGAGCACCAACCATATGGATAGCCATCAGCCCGGCATATCCACACAATAATGCAGAACTTAATGTTGACAAGTGATGAGCTGATCCTGTCTTTACTGACGGGAATATCTGTCCGTGTCACATTGTAAAATAAGTGAACTTACAAAAAACAAAAAAAAAAAACACAAGAAAATCCTCCAAACAACAAGCAGTTTTGTATCTGCAACTGCAGCCCTCCCTCCCAGCCTTGAGAAAGGCCACTCTTCAGTTCGCTGTCAAGCTTGGGCAACTGCCGATACACACTGCACACCTCCACATATACTGAGAAGTCTGCAGTTCACCACTTTGTGCTTCAGAAGAGCCAGCTGTCAGGTTTCCAGAACACAGTCCAAGGCTGAAGCTGGGGCCTGGATGGTCCTACAGGTGCAGGTGCTATGGGTCTGCATCATGGGGCAGGGGCAGGGCCTGTCCAGCACCTGCGAGTCAGCAACAGCTCTGGACCCCCAATGATCTTCTTGAGTCCATCTGGCTGAGGCCAACTGCATGAGGAAAACTACACTGTGTGCAGAGGACTCCTCCAGTTATGCTTCTCCCTCTGGGTGGGAGAAAAAGCCATGGGCTCTGGCGGGCAGGCCTTGAGTCACCTGTTCCCCATCTGATGGCAGTCTCTGCCCCTCGGGGGCAGCCTCCCTGCCAGCCATGCCATCTTTCACATTTTTCACTCCTGGTGAGCAGGCGTGTGTGCCAGGTGGTAAGGCTGCAGAGAACTGCCCCAGAACAATGCGCCGTTCTCAGAGTGGTTCACTTCACTCAAAAGCACTCAGCAGGGGTGCTGCTGTGGGCCCCCGCACCCTGCACCTACCTGTCACCCTCTCCTAACTCAATGGGCCAAGTTCGTGTTTAGGGCTCTGCCTAAACTGTCTCCAGGGAACCCACTTCAGTGTGGATGTTATCAAAGTCTTTCTTGCTTCAAATCCTTTCAGTGTAATATTTTTCAAGTTAAATTTTTAAAATTGACAGTAAACACTTGATAAGAAACCAGACTGACTAGAACACCTATTTCTACTCTGGCACCAGTCAGGATTTGTCCATAAGCATACATACATAGTGATAACTTCAAGAATAAAAGAAAACAAATGCATAAGCTTTATAACTTCAGAAGCTGGAGAAAGGACAACACTGGCTAAGCACCTGGCCAGTGCCTCTGCTGCACCCTGGTGTGTGCACAGCTCAGATGTGTTGGCTAATGGAGATCTCTATGCATGGCCAGAAAAGCCAGCTTCTATTGCAGGTGAACCCCAACAGCCAGTCTCTAAATTAGGAATACACGCTGCATGAAAAACGAGCCTGAAACGGGCTGATGGCCACTGTTCAGAACCCTGTGGTGGTTGTAGCCAGAGGGTGGTCAGAGCTGCTGCAGTCCTTTCTGGAACCACCTTAGGGGCCTCCCAGGGAAACAGGGCTTGCCTGCAAAGAGCAGAGGCCTATTTTCCATCCTTATAGGAGGGTCTGTTCTGTGTGAGCAATGAGAAAGACAGGGTTGCTGTCATTCTGAGACTGTTCTCCTGCACCTCTCTGAGTGGAGGTGCAGAGCCATAGCCCTGCTCTATTAGCTGCTGTGCTGCATGAATGTGGGAGATGCACCTGTGGCCTGAAGACATCTGCACAGGCTAGTCCAGATGATGGGGCTGGTAGCAGATCTGGGCTGGGTCTCTACACCTTTATGGCCAACCTGACAACTGCACCCCTGAATTTATTGTTGCTTCTTTGGCCCTATCCTCACTGGTGTCTGTCATTAGTAATGCTGATTTCACTACTGCAGCTGAACATTTTTTTTTGTGTGTGTACAGCTTGGTGAGTTTTGACATGTGTATACATTTGCATAACCATTGTCCAGAGCAAGACATCAAATATTCTTTCCCCTTCCCCTGTTACCCACATCCCCCAGACCCCTCCCCATGGTAACCACCAGTCTCTTGTCTGTGATTTTAATAAGAGTCCATTTGTATACTGTTTTGTTTTAGATTTCATATATAAGCAAAATGTATGATATTTCTTTTTCTAGCTGGCTTATTTCACTTAGCATAATACCCTTTAGGTCCATCCAAGTTGCAGCAAATGGCAAGATATCATTCTTTTTTTATGGCTGAGTAATTTTCCATTGAATACACATATCATATCTTCTTTATCCATTCATCTATTGATGGACACTTAGGTTTCTTTCATTTATTGGCTATAGTAAATAATGCTGTGATGAACACAGAGGTGCATTTATCTTTTCATATTAGTGATTCTGTTTTCTTCAGGTAAATTCCCAGAAGTAGAATTATTGGGTCATATGGTATTTTTTCATTTTTTTGGCATCTCCATGCTTTCCACAGTGGCTGCACCAAATCACATTCCCACCTGCAGTGTAGGAGGGTTCCCTTTTCTCCATGTGCTCGTCAACACTTTATTTCTTGTCTTGTTGACAATAGCCATTCTGACTGGTGTGAGGTGACATCTCATTGGACTATGCTCCAGAAACCTGGCAGCTGGCTCTTCTGAGGCACAAAGTGGTGAACTGCAGACTTTTCAGTGTGTCTTAAGGTGTGCGGTGTGTAACAGCTGTTGCCAAAGCCCCTTGACAGCAAACTGAGGAATGGCCTTTCTCAGGGCTGGGAGGGAGGGCTGCAGCTGCACACATAAAATAGCACTGGTTGTTTGGGGGACTGTGTTAATTTTTTGGTAAATTTACTTATTTACAATGTGACACAGACAGATGTCCCTGTCAGTAAAGACAGTATCAGCTCACTTGTCAATATTATGCAAATACCATGCAGGCAACAGATCTTTCTGCCCTCTCAATCCGTGAATTCTGAATGAAGCTCATTTAATCTGGAGGAGGAGATGGACCAGAACATTCCACTCTGGCTGACATGCTATGCTGAGGGAGAAGCACATGACCCAAAGCCAGCCACCCAGAGTCAATGGGATTCAATGCCAGGGTTTCTGCTTGTATCAGGCACGCTCAGGACATCTCGTGAGCCCCACACTCAGAATGTGAGCCATCTAGGTGCTGGTTTTGCTCAAGCCACTGGAGGCAGTGAGGTATTGTTTCTAACTGTGCAGTGAAAACCCTGATGGATACAGCAATCCAGACTTTCAAACCACAGGGAAAAAAGAATCAACACCCAACCAGCTGTTTAATGTAGATGTTGCTGCAATGACAGAAATGCTCTGCACTGTGCTGTCTAGTCCAGTTAGCTACTGGCACATGTGACTACTGAGCACCTGAAATGTAGCTTAGATTAAAGACATGAAGTTTGAACTTTATTTCATTTTAATTAAGTTAAATTTAAATTGCCATGTGTGGGTAGTGGCTGCCATAGTGTTCCATGTAAATGCTTTTCTGGCTTAACGAGAGTCTCAGTTGCTTGGCTCACTCAAACAGCAAATATGGATAAATGGGAGGACAGCTCAGTCATTGCTGAGCCAACCTACCACACAGTCCCACACCAACCTCGCCTGCAGCCTGGCTAAGCCTCCTGCACAGGGTGATGATGTCAAGCTGCCTGAGACACCTGTAGGGGGCCTGGCAATAGCTCTACCCACTGACCAGCACCAGATCAGCGAGTTCTGTTTGGGAAGGAATGTTAATATCCCAACAAAAATGATCAAAGCTCAAATCACCACAGGCAAAGGGAGGACATAGTGTTGAGAGAAATCAAGGAGGAACTTTTGAAAAATTAGTCATTATGAGAACATTTAAAAACTTCCTGCCTCCCACTTCAGTAACAGGAAAATAAAATTGATTAGTTCTTTGATCACGGTGAAGTATTTGCCAACAAGTTAGCACACGAGCGAATACATATTATTTCCTGCTGAGGGAAAATAAAATCTCATCTGTGAAGTAGCACTACATTAACTATGAAATGGGGTAATTATACATGAGACTCAAGATTCTTAAAATAAGTTTGCAACTTCAAGCTCTGAGATGCACCCCCTAAACCTGCACTGTGCCATCATTCCCTGTCTCCCAGGCAGCCAGGCCTGGTACTATGCTGTTTCTGGAGGGCTCAGCCCCAGATGGCTGGCACCCCTTACTACCCACCCGGTGGACTTTTGCCTTTGCTCTGATCCACTGTGGGGGAGGCGTGGACGAATCATGGCGCACCAAGATGGGGCCTGACTTCGGGGTGGTGTATGAAAGGGCTGACGGCTATTCATCCAGTGACAACCCACATGTCTGTAACACTCGAGTACCACTCTGGTGTTGGTGTAGAAAGATTGCTACAAGTGAAAATACTGGGATGCCAGAAGAGTGAATAGGGACGGTCCTATTATTCTAATGTTTTAAATTTACACATAGACAAGTAGATTTTTTTCCCTCAAGAACACACAAGAGACAAAATGTGGTATAAACATACCATGGAGTATTATTTACCTTAAAAAGGAAGGACATCCCACGAATGAAATAAGCTGACAAAGGGGATCATGGGAAGATGGCAGCATGAGTAGTTCAGAGGAAATCTCCTCCCCAAAACATATATATTTATGAAAATACAATAAATACAACTATTCCTAAAAGAGACACCAGTGGATGCAGTACAACAGCCAGGATACATCTACACCAGGGAGAACTCAACATCACACGAAGGGGGTAAGATACAAGCTGCGGCCAGGCGAGACCCAAACGCTCCCTGACCCCAAAATCCAGAGAGAAGAAAGGAGTTGGAACGTGGAGGGAGTGAAAGCCCAGGACTGCTAAACAACCAGCTCTAGAAATCCGCACCCGGAATGCAGACAGAAGGTGCACAGGGTGCTGGATATTAGAGAAACGGAAAAGCAAAACCTGTGGGCAGGTCCCTGCAACCGGCGCCCGAGACAAAAGAAAAGCGAGTGCTTTCTGCAAGTCTTAAAGAGACAGGGACCCCATAGCTGGACCAAGTTGTCCCGGCAGCTGGGAATACCGGGGAAACTTAGGTGCCCTAAACTCTGGGGAAGCAGTGCAGCTCTGAAGCCCCTCATGGCACTAAGCAGCCTGCCAGCCATTCCTCAAACTGGCGCGGACCCCGACACACCAGCCCAGTAGCGGGAGAGTGGCAGTGTGTGCCGGGGACGGCAGCACCGGAAGGGACCGGGAGCAGATCTGTGTGCCACAGGAGAGGCTTATGCTAGCCCGCAGTGTCGTGACTGAACAGCCTGGGCGCGGCTTGCGTGCACCGGCGGCAGTAAAGCCAGAGGAGCCCGGTAGAAGCCTGTGTGGAAGAGCCCTGTGCACACCTGCAGTGGAGCCAGAGGGAACAGGCGTGCTCCCAGCAGCTGACTGGAATCCCAGCCCAACGCACAGCTGCCCAGGCCAGACCCAAAGGCCGCTGCTATCACACAGCTGCCTGGCAGGGTTGCTGCTAGCACGGAGGAGTGCACCTGGCATGCCTGCCACTCCCCACAGCAGCTTAGGGGACTAACCCGGTGGCTGCTCCAGGAGTGCGGGTAACTGTCACAAGCAGCGGAGAAGGGCAAGGCATCCAACAAGCAGGAAAGGACTTTCTTCTCCCAGCTGACACACGCGCAACCTGCCTACAGCCACTGCTATCACCATGAAAAGGCAAAAAAATCTGGTCCAGTGCAGGACAGTTACACCTGAGAAAGGATCTGCAGAGGCAGACCTAACCAATCTCCCTGAAAAAGAATTCAAAATAAAAATCATAAACATGCAGACAGAGCTGCAGAGAAATATGCAAGAGCTAAGGGATGAAGTCCGGAGGGAGATTATAGACGTCCGGAGGGGGATTACAGACGTCTGAAGGGAGATTACAGAAGTGAAACAAACTCTGGAAGGATTTATAAGCAGAATGGATAAGATGCAAGAGGCCATTGATGGAATAGAAACCAGAGAACAGGAACGCATAGAAGCTGATGCAGAGAGATAAAAGGATCTCCAGGAATGAAACAATATTAAGAGAACTGTGTGACCAATCCAAAAGGAACAATATCCACATTATAGGGGTACCAGAGGAATAAGAGAGAGAAAAAGGGATAGAAAGTGTCTTTGAAGAAATAATTGCTGAGAACTTCCCCAAACTGGGGGAGGAAATAATCGAACAGACCACGGAAATACACAGAACCCCCAACAGAAAGGATCCAAGGAGGACAACACCAAGACACATAAGAATTAAAATGGCAAGGATCAAGGACAAGAACAGAGTATTAAAGGCAGCCAGAGAGAGAAAAAAAGTCACCTACAAAGGAAAACCCATCAGGCTATCATTAGACTTCTCAAAAGAAACCTTACAGGCCAGAAGAGAATGGCATGATATATTTAATGCAATGAAACAGAAGGGCCTTGAACCAAGGATACTGTATCCAGCCCGATTATCATTTAAATATGAAGGAGGGATTAAACAATTCCCAGACAAGCAAAAGTTGAGGGAATTTGCCTCTCACAAACCACCTCTACAGGGTATCTTAGAGAGACTGCTCTAGATGGGAGCACTCCTAAAAAGAGCACAGAACAAAACACCCAACATATGAAGAATGGAGGAGGAGGAAAAAGAAGGGAAAGAAATAATCATCAGACTGTGTTTATAACAGCTCAATAAGCAAGTGAGGTCAGACAATAAGGTAGTAAACAAGCTAACCTTGAACCTTTGGTAACCACAAATCTAAAGCCTGTAATGGCAATACGTACATATCTTTCAATAATCACCCTAAATGTAAATGGACTGAATGCACCAATCAAAAGACACAGAGTAATAGAATGGATAAAAAAGCAAGACCCATCTATATGCTGCTTATAAGTGACTCACCTCAAACCCAAAGACATGTACATATTAAAAGTCAAGGGATGGAGAAAGATATTTCATGCAAACAACAGAGAGAAAAAAGCAGGTGTTGCAATACTAGTATCAGACAAAATAGACTTCAAAATAAAGAAACTAACAATAGATAAAGAAGGACATTACATAATGATAAAGGGCTCACTCCAAGAGGATATAACCATTATAAACATATATGCATCCAATACAAGAGCACCAATATATGTGAAACAAATACTAACAGAACTACAGGAGGAAACAGAGTGCAATGCATTCATTTTGGGAGACTTTAACACACCACTTACTCCAAAGGACAGATCCGCCAGACAGAAAATAAGTAAGGACACAGAGGTACTGAACAACACACTAGAACAGATGGACCTAATAGACATCCATAGAACTCTACATCCAAAAGCAACAGGATACACATTCTTCTCAAGTGCACATGGAACATTCTCCAGAATAGACCACATACTAGGCCACAAAAAGAGCCTCAGTAAATTCCAAAAGATTGAAATCCTACCAACCAACTTTTCAGACCACAAAGGCATAAAACTAGAGATAAATTGTACAAAGAAAAAAAAAGGCTAAAAAACACATGGAGGCTTAACAACACACTCCTAAATAATCAATGGATCAATGACCAAATCAAAATGGAGATCCAGCAATATATGGAAACAAACGACAACAACAACACAAAGACCCAACTACTGTGGGATACAGCAAAAGCAGTCTTAAGAGGAAAGTATATAGCAATCCAGGCATATTTAAAGAATTAAAGAAGGAAGAACAATCCCAAATAATTGGTCTAATGTCACAATTATCGAAATTGGAAAAAGAAGAACAAATGAGGCCTAAGGTCAGCAGAAGGAGGGACATAATAAAGATCAGAGAAGAAATAAATAAAATTGAGAAGAATAAAACAATAGAAAAAAATCAATGAAACCAAGAGCTGGTTCTTCGAGAAAATAAACAAAATAGATAAGCCTCTAGCCAGACTTATTAAGAGAAAAAGAGAGTCAACACACATCAACAGAATCAGAAACGAGAAAGGAAAAATCATGACGGACCGCACAGAAATACAAAGAATTATTAGAGAATACTATGAAAACCTATATGCTAACAAGCTGGAAAACCTAGTAGAAATGGACAACTTCCTAAGAAAATACAACCTTCCAAGACTGACCCAGAAAGAAACAGAAAATCTAAACAGACCAATTACCAGCAACAAAATTGAATCAGTAATCAAAAAACTACCCAAGAACAAAACCCGTGGGCCAGATGGATTTACCTTGGAATTTTATCAGACACACAGAGAAGACATAATACCCATTCTCCTTAAAGTTTTCCAAAAAATAGAAGAGGAGGGAATACTCCCAAACTCATTCTATGAAGCCAACATCACCCTAATACCAAAACCAGGCAAAGACCCCACCAAAAAAGAAAACTACAGACCAATATCCCTGATGAACGTAGATGCAAAAACACTCAACAAAATATTAGCAAACTGAATTCAAAAATACATCAAGAGGATCATACACCATGACCAAGTGGGATTCATCCCAGGGATGCAAGGATGGTACAACATTCGAAAATCCATCAACATCATCCACCACATCAACAAAAAGAAGGACAAAAACCACATGATCATCTCCATAGATGCTGAAAAAGCATTTGACAAAATTCAACATCCATTCATGATAAAAACTCTCAACAAAATGGGCATAGAGGGCAAGTACCTCAACATAATAAAGGCCATATATGATAAACCCACAGCTAACATCATACTGAACAGCGAGAGGCTGAAACCTTTTCCTCTGAGATCGGGAACAAGACAGGATGCCCATTCTCCCCACTGTTATTCAACGTGGTACTGGTGGTCCTAGTCACGGCAATTAGACAAAACAAAGAAATACAAGGAATCCAGATTGGTAAAGAAGAAGTCAAATTGTCACTATTTGCAGATGACATGATATTGTACATAAAAAACCCTAAAGACTCCACTGCAAAACTACTAGAACTAATATCGGAACTCAGCAAAGTTGCAGGATAAAAAATAAACACACAGAAATCTGTGGCTTTCCTATACACTAACAATGAACTAATAGAAAGAGAAATCAGGAAAACAATTCCATTCACAATAGCATCAAAAAGAATAAAATACCTAGGAATAAACCTAACCAAGGAAGTAAAAGACCTATACCTTGAAAACTACAAGACACTCTTAAGAGAAATTAAAGACGTCACTAACAAATGGAAACTCTTCCCATGCTCCTGGCTAGGAAGAATTAATATCGTCAAAATGGCCATCCTGCCCAAAGCAATATACAGATTTGATGCAATCCCTATCAAATTAACAATAGCATTCTTCAATGAACTGGAACAAATAGTTCAAAAATTCATATGGAACCATCAAAGACCCCGAATAGCCAAAGCAATCCTGAGAAGGAAGAATAAAGTTGGGGGGATCTCGCTCCCCAACTTCAAGCTCTGCTACAAAGCCATAGTAATCAAGACAATTTGGTACTGGCACAAGAACAGAGCCACAGACCAGTGGAACAGAATAGAGACTCTAGACATTAAGCCAAACATATATCGCCAATTAATATACAATAAAGGAGCCATGGACATACAATGGGGAAATGACAGTCTCTTCAACAGATGGTGCTGGCAAAACTGGACAGCTACATGTAAGACAATGAAACTGGATCACTGTCTAACCCCATACACAAAAGTAAACTCCAAATGGATCAAAGACCTGAATGTAAGTCATGAAACCATAAAACTCTTAGAAAAAAACATAGGCAAAAATCTCAAGGACATAAACATGAGTGACTTCTTCATGAACGTATCTCCCTGGGCAAGGGAAACAAACGCAAAAATGAACAAGTGGGAATATATCAAGCTAAAAAGCTTCTGTACAGCAAAGGAAACCATCAATAGAACAAAAAGGTATCCTACAGTATGGGAGAACATAGTCATAAATGACAGATCTGATAAAGGATTGACATCCAAAATACATAAAGACCTCACATGCCTCAACAAACAAAAAGCAAATAATCCAATTAAAAAATGGGCAGAGGAGTTGAATAGACAGTTCTCTTTAAAGAAGAAATCCAGATGGCCAACAGGCACATGAAAAGATGCTCCACATTGCTAATCATCAGAGAAATGCACATTAAAAGCACAATGAGATATCACCTCACACCAGTAAGGATCGCCATCATCGAAAAGACAAACAACAACAAATGTTGGCGAGGTTGTGGAGAAAGGGGAACTCTACACTGCTGGTGGGAATGTAAACTAGTTCAACCATTGTGGAAAGCAGTATGGAGGTTCCTCAGAATGCTCAAAATAGAAATATCATTTGACCCAGGAATTCCACTTCTAGGAATTTACCCTAAGAATGCAGCAGCCCAGTTTGAAAAAGACAGATACACCCCTATGTTTATCGCTGAACTACTTTACAATAGCCAAGATATGGAAGCAACCTAAATGTCCATCAGTAGATGAATGGATAAAGAAGATGTTGTACATATACACAATGGAATATTATTCAGCCATAAGAAAAAACAGATCCTACCATTCGCAACAACATGGATGGAGCTAGAGGGTATTATGCTCAGTGAAATAAGCCAAGCGGAGAAAGAGAAATACCAAATGATTTCACTCATCTGTGGAGTATAAGAACAAAGGAAAAACTGAAGGAACAAAACAGCAGCAGAATCACAGAACCCAAGAATGGACTAACAGGTACCAAAGGGAAAGGGACTGGGGAGGATGGGTGGGTAGGGAGGGATAAGGGGGGGGAAGAAAAAGGGGGGTATTAAGATTAGCATGCATGGGGGGTGGGAGAAAGGGGAGGGCTGTACAACAGAGAAGACAAGTAGTGACTCTACAACACTTTGCTATGCTGATGGACAGTGACTGTAAAGGGGTTTATAGGGGGGACCTGGTATAGGGGAGAGCCTAGTAAACATAATATTCATCATGTAAGTGTAGATTAATGATAACAACAACAACAAAAAAAGCAGTTTCTGTGTGGTGACCTCCAATGAGATCTACACAATGGTATAAAGGGCATATAAAAGTGTAGGCAAAGGGTTTGTTTGTGCTTATACAGAGGATCAAAGCCTAATTTGCTTACCCCGAAAATGAACTAAGATATGATATGAAAAAGAACTTCCAACATCAGCACTCTCTGGAAGACTCATGCCAGAAGATGATCATCAAAAAACCCCAACAAAGATCCACGTGCTGCTACAGGTGTAGATGCACTCATCCCACCGGTTCCTGGACTTGCCATGGGAATGAAGAAGGAGATATCTAAGCTGGCCTGTGCATACAGTGAAACAACAAATTTGACTGGATCTATACTGTTGGAACTCAACCAAGAATTAGGAGAAGTGCAAATTGTAGCGCTCCAAAATCTTACAACTACAGACTATTTACTGTTAAAAGAATATACGCGATGTGAACAGTCCCCAGGAATGGGCTGTTTTAATCTGTCTGATTTCTCTCTGACTGTTCAAGTTCAGTTGGACAATATCCACCATATCATAGATAAGTTTTCACAAATGCCTAAGGTGCCTAACTGGTTTTCTTGGTTTCACTGGAGATGGCTGGTAATTATAGGTATGCTTTGGTTATGTAACTGTATTCCTATTATGTTAATGTGTGTGCGCAATTTTATTAGTAGTTTAAAACCTATACATGCTGAAGTTACTCTACAAGAAGATATGTCAAAGAAATAATCAATCTTCCCATGTTTTCTTCCGCCTGCTACTTCTATAGCTTTTCTTCTTCCTTCCTAATTACAACCCATAAATAGAATTCGTGCCTCATATCGAATTTACCGTGTATCACAATTCTTCCAAGTGGTAAAGATACCTCAAGACAAATACTGGGCATAGAATCCACAAGGCATAAATATGCAAAGAAGTAAAAAACTAACCTTTTCAAACAATAAGGCTTCTCTCTCACTTACCAACTTTACATTTCCCTGTATGGCCCCGGAAGATGACTGGTTAGCCAGAGATGGGTAAGATTCCTCAAGGGAGGAACAACCTAAGACAGGCACAGTTGCAGGGGGGCCATCAGGTGAGGAATTGGGGATCAACAGAGGTGAGGCTTAGAACCACCCCCCACCCCCCCGTTCTGAGAGAAATCTGCTGCATCTGTGGATGTTTTATTGCCCCTGTCTAGCTTGGATTAACACATAGTCTACAGGCACACACCTGATCATCTACATTTGCTCTCTTACAACACTAAACTATGTTTTCTACCTTTATCTTGCATCTACCTACCACTTCAGCATTTTATTAAAAATAATAATAATAAAGAGAGAAATGTGGTATCCACATATAAATCAAGTATAAAAATCAAATGAATATTCCCATTTGAACTGTTTATAGTTCATAATGCATGATCAAAACCGAAAGTTTCTGTGATGACTGCCCTTGTACTATTCACCATGTAACTTATTCACTATGTAAGAATTTGTTCTCCATGTAAGAACTTGTTCGTTATGCTTCAGAAGATTAGAGACTGACGAAAATTAGGCTTGGGGTGGATTAATGATTATACATTGAGCATTGAGTCCCCTATAGAGAATTTTATTGTTGTTAACCATTTGATCAAAAAAAAATAGGAGAAGTGCCCTCACAAAAAAATAAAATAAAATAAAATAAAATAAAGTACACACTTCCAATTGTAAAATAAGTAATCGGGATGTAATGTATAGCATAAGGAATATAGTCAAAATATTGTGACAACTTGGTATGGTGATAGCTGGTACCTAGAATTACCATGTATATAAATGTTTAATCACTGTGTTGTACACCTGAAACTAATGTAATACTGTATGTCAACTACCCTTCAATAAAAAATAATTATCTAAAAAAAAAAAAAGAACAAAGGAAAACTGAAGGAGCAAAATAGCAGCAGAATCACAGAACCCAAGAATGGACTAATAGTTACCAAAGGGAAAGGGACTGGGGATGATGGGTGGGAAGGGAGGGATAAGGGCAGGGACAAAGAAAGAGGACATTATGATTAGCATGTATAGTGTGTGGCAGGCACGGGGAGGGCTGTGCAACACAGAGAAGACAAGTAGTGATTTTACAGCCATACTTACTATGCAGATGGACAGTAACTGTGAAGGGGTATGTCGGGGGGACTTGGTGAAGGGGGGAACCTAGTAAACATAATGTTCTTTCTGTAATTGAAGATTAATGATACCAAAAAAAAAAAAAGAAAAAGAAAAAGAAAAATAAGCTGACAAAGAAGGACAAATCCTGTGTGATTCCACTTACATGAGGTCCCCAGAATCATCCAACTCAGAGAAAGAGAGTGGCAGGGCAGGGTGTGTGTAAGTGTTTCTTGGGGATGGAGTTCTATTTGGGAAGATGAACAAGTCCTGGAGATGGAGGTGGGGAGGCTACACTACAGCATGAAACGTGTTCAATGTCATTGAGATATATGCTTCAAAAGGGTTAAAATGATAAACTGTATGTGTGTTATTTTACACAATAAAAAAGCTGGTATTTCTGTAGGAATTAAAAGAATACACAAGAAGGAAACACTTAATCTTTGTTGTATATCTCTCTCTAGCACTTGAACTTTTATTTATTTAAAAAATTTTAATATTGAAGCATCTAGACTTTTCAATCACATGTATGTATTTGCATTTGTAAGAGCAAAATTAAACTGGTAGTGCCTCTCTCTAAGGCAGATACACTGTAGGATGACAGCAAAGTACTGCCAGTTTGGAGCCGGGCCTTCTCAACAGTGTCCCCATGCTGCCCTGCTGCATCTGCTCAGGTGGGTCAAGGGGTGCCATCAATACTCACTGGGCCAACCCTCTCTGTCCCTCACCCTGGGAATGAGGGAACCAACCCTCCAGACACTAAAATTCTACACCTGTGCAGAGGGGTCTGACGACCAGCATCTGAGCAGAGTGCAGGCAGAATGGTGGGCAAGCTCAGGGTAACCTGTCTCCAGAAGCTGCTTTAGGCTGAAAATATTTTTTCAGTGTGCATCTCATTTATGACAATTGCCAATTTAAGAATTTCTGTTTCAAAGCAATTAAAGACATCTATCACCATCTGCTACCACCATTACATTTCTGCTGAAATAGTTCAGGAGCTACCTTTCCCACTAGACAGATAGCCAGGAAGACTGACCAGTGACTTAAGAAAGAAGCATAAACGCTCATTTCTATTTGTTACCAATTCAAAACACAGGCTTGAGAACAAGAAAGGTGGGAAATGCCACATATAAACAGGATAAAAGTAAAGCTGCAGCCTATCTTGTGTTTATAAGTAATTCCAGTAACTGTGACAAGGCAGTACAGCAGATTGGGAAAACCTAGATTAATGATAAATGATTCTGGCTGTGACTGAGTTTTTATTAGGAAATATAGATGATACCATATAACATCCTTGGTTAAAATGCCTATATATGCAGATGTCTTTTGATACATCCCTTATTCACTGCACACATGGCATCAAAACTGTCCAGGAAATGGAGGGGCCCTGCACTCTCCCACAGCAGCAGACCCCGTGCAGCTGCTGCCACAAAGGTAAGGTTGTTCATGTGCTGTCTCCCCTACTAGGTCAGAAGCAGGCCCCTCTGCTATCCAACAGTGTCAGCGACTGGTTTTAGCTGCTCCGTGTTTCATCCCCTCTTGGGCAGAGGTCTTTCTGAAGCTAGGGACAGCTGGTAGGGCCTTGCTGTACACCTTTGTGGCTGCCATACCTGGTGCAGTAAGCTCCTGCCAGGCAGGCCCTGTGGAAGCACTGTGGCTGGGTGGTGATTCTTGGCCAGTGAGAGGACAGGGCCATGGGCAGCTTTCAGAGCTGGGGCTCAGGCAGGAGCTGGGATCCCAGGGTGAGGGCAGCAGAAATGGGTGCACACATGCCACCCAGCTTGGCAAGATTCCAGACATGACCCTCCTGCTTGCCAGTCTGATCCAGCAATTATTTTGAGGCCTCCTGCCAGAACTGAGAGAATCTGAGACAAATTCCTGAGGCAAGAAAGTGGACTTGGCCTTCAATGGCACATCAGGAACCAAAGTGCCACTCTCACTAGCAGCAGACCCAGCAGTGATGTGCAGTGAGGGTCAGCTCTGAACAACAGCCCTCCACTCTTAGAAATGTCAGCATAATCAAAAAAGCGCAGGCCTGTTCTACATTACGGCGAGAAGGCAGTTACAAAAGGCATTTTGGGGACACTGAGTGAAACACATGGGCAGTCCCAGCAGCCTCCATCTGAAGGGAGGGAACAGGTGGGGCGCCAGGCCTGCTCACTCGGCTTGGGAAGGAGATGAGGACTGGTTCTCTCCTTAAAGTGGATGATGGTGGCTGTATCTTACTTTTCCATTTAACTAAGGACCTGAGTGAATCTGTGCCCTTAGGGCCGCTGCTCTGAAGCCGCGGTGCCCCAGCGCCTTTCCCCAGATCTGGTGCATGGCCTTCACTGGGTCCTATGAGGGCAGCCACAACGCGAGGATCTCCACCCAGAGCCCAGGGGTCCTTTCACGTGTCTGAAGCTGTACACAGTCCTGGGGGGCATGTGCCTTTCTTGGGTATTTTTGTCCAGAGTCTTGCTGCTACACAGCAAGAGCATGCAGCCCCATGTAGGAGAAGAGTGAGCCTGCAACCAGCCTCCATAGAGGTGGGAGGCCTAGTGGCCAGGGATGCAGACATGTACCCTTACCAACCATGCCTCCTGTAGGATGCTGATGAGGGCTTTGACTCACCTCTATGTTGAAAGTGTTCTCCTCAACTTTTCCTACTTCTGCTTCTGGCTGAGGATTTTTTAAGGTTTGTAAAAACAGGGCTGCTTTCCTTTTACGTTCTGCTTGCAGTTGCCTCTCCTTGGACTCCTTAGACGCCTGGGCCAGCTTTTCCCTGGCAGCGGCGGCGAGTCGGTCCTCCAGCTTTTGCTTTGCTTGAGGAACAAAGGAAATGGTGGAATTGAGAGCAAAGCAGTATTATACAAGTACCCAGCAATCTTAATTCGCACATGTGGTAAAAGGGTCACGAAATGCAATGCAGTTATTCTGAAAGATGAGTATGATACAAATTTTAGGATAGGTAACAATTGGGCAAATCGAATTTGAGAGAATTAGTTTATAATGCTTATTATTAGTATTTTTATACTTCACTTTCAAAATTAAAGTCAGAATGTGGACAGGATTCCATCCCAGTGAAAGCTGGGATAATGATAACCTCAGAGGAACTCTCATAAATGTATCTAAAATGTTCATAGCAGGTGATGAACACTTGAGGGAAAATGTTTTCCAAACGATCGGACACGTTTAGTTTACACACAGTAAGTGATGATTTAGATACACTTGCAGGAACACAGGTTTGTTTAGGGAGAGCAACTGCAGCACAATGCAAGCTCTTGATAGTAAGGCATCCTGTGGTTAAAAAATTACCTTTTATAAATGTTGCTTGATCTGTTTATATATATATACAGAAAAAGCAATTTACAAAAACTAGTTAGAGTAGATAAAAACTGCAAATGCAATCACTAATTAATTACTTTAGTGCAGAACAGAATTTATTTTGGAGGAGGGGTAGATGACTGCAAGACGCTTCCCACAAACGCTGTGGGGCATGTGTCAGAGGTAAGCGATGGCCACGCTGTGACCCATGAAGATGAGGTGTCTAGAAATACACTGGGC
This sequence comes from Manis javanica, assembly GCF_040802235.1. Classification (NCBI taxonomy): domain Eukaryota; kingdom Metazoa; phylum Chordata; class Mammalia; order Pholidota; family Manidae; genus Manis; species Manis javanica. Next base: position 65,762,880 of record NC_133170.1, on the reverse strand, counting down.
CTGCATCACCTTCAAGGGTCCGATGGTTCTGCTGGGAGACGGTCTCACGAAAGACATCTGCCAGTTTGGTACATTAATCTGAGCTGGGAACACAGGCAGAGCACTGCCCCGAGGCTGCCACCAAAGCATTAAGGCCCCTCCATTCAAGCTGATCTCAGATAACTTGTCTCTCTGAAAATGACTGCCAACAGCATCGCATCTGATGCTTATTAACAAAGACAGTGCTCAGTATGCTAATGGAGATCTCAAATGTGCAAAAACATGCAAACCATCACACAACTCCCAAATGGCTCTAATTTCCAAAGGCTGGAGCTTCTAGTTGGCGGACTCAGTATTTTTGACTTAGTCGGTTAATCTTGTATTTATGCACTTTTTCTTTCAAGAAGTTTAAAACATTGACAAACCTTGCTTTGCTTCTAGCTCCTCCTGGGTAAGTTGAGGCCGCTTCTCCTCAACAACTACACAGGGTGGGGCAACTGCCGGGTTAGTGTTTGTAGCACTACTAGAACTTTCTTGACCTTCTTTGCTTTCTTCATCATCATCACTGTCATCATCTAGCTTAACACGATTTTTTTCCAGGGGAAGTAGATCATTTTCTTTGGCCTTGATTGCAAAGCTTATTGGAGCAAATGAAGCTATTGAGAAAAGGTGAAAATGGTAATACATTTTTAGGTAACTTGAAGCACAGAGTAGAAATCCTCATTGGCCCCATGATCCACATAACATCACCTGGTGGGTGTCACGTCTCCAGTGGAGCCACATCCTATGCCAGAGGGTGCTTCTCAGGGCAGTGTACTAACAGCCAGGTATATCAAGGGGGCTATTTAAATGCACACTGCATGCAGTGGGGCCACGTGCAAGCCAATCCTGAAAGAGGCAGGTGCATGGAGCTGGTTCCACTTCAGCCACATCACTGCATCTGTAAACAGTCAATTGTTGGCGCCTCCCATCTTTATCTGGGCTCAGCATATAGCTGACTTCATGTGAGTTAGGTAGGCATATGATGTGACTCCACTATCAAAACCTATTTCTAAAAAATTCCAACTATATAAAGTAGCCTTTTCTTTACAAAGCAAGTTACAGAACCCCTTCCTTTACTCAGTAAACACCAATGGGGTACCTACTTTGTGCTGGGCATCATTACACCAGTAAGAAAATTTTAAACCTAGTATAACAAAAATTTAGGTGGTTTGCCTTTTCTCCTCTAGAATTGTTTGGAAATTTTAATTTATAAGAGAAATACAAAGGCCCAAAAGGAAACAATCTTCTTCCCCGTCCCCCATCCACTCAATGCCCACTCACCGAGTCCCTCCCTCCTTCAGACACTGTGAACAGCTCTGAACAACACTGACTGGTTATAATACGAAACTTTATTACATAAACCGTGAGTTATTATTTATGAAGGATGTTCACGTGAACCATGAGGAAGAGAAATATTAAGAGCAGTGTAGACCAGCTAACACTGAGAGGAGATGGGTTCTGGGTCAACAAGGGCAGGGTCTAGAATGGGTTGTGACTCTCAATGACTCCATCTGTGGGCGGGTTGCCAGCTGGCCCCTGAGTCTCCCCCACTTTACAGTTCCAAACCCAGCATGACTGGAAGAACAGACTACCCCAAGTTTTGGAAATATGACAACCTCTTGTCAGTGAGCATCACTGCAGAGCACACCTCAGATGGTAACTGTCGGCAAGCTACGCTACATAAGTCAAAATGAAAAAAGGAGCAAAATTTGTCTTTGTTTTGACTGTACAACATCCCGTGTTTGTGCTGTGCACTGGTGCATGCAGCCCCTAAAACAAAGATATCACACTGGGCATTGAACTGCGTTTTGTGAGGAGAATGAACATCAACCATTTTAGTATGGTTATGTCAAAATAGTCCTTATCTTTTGGAGATACATGCTATGACATCTTGGATAAAATGCTGTGATGTTGGGGATTTGCTTCAAAATACTCTGGGGGTGAATTGGAAGGTCAGTCCTGGGGGTAATGGTGAGAGCTGGGTGCTGAGCACTTCTGGGGTGGGCTGTGTGCATTATGCCACACTGTTTTTGTACTTGTTTGAAATTTTTTGTAAGGAAAAGAAGGGTTAACATTAATCCTTTATTGCCTATAGTAACATAGCCTCTTTAATAAACATAGAGTCAAGGTAACTTTGAGAGAAAATGTCACTTAAGTGTTAATAAAATTTACTCAAGTTAACTTGGGACTAACCATAATAGCACAAAATAATTTCAAAACAATTATTCCCAAACCATTTCTTCCTCTGGATTAGTAAAGTAAGTCAGCAACAAACATTACAAGCAAAGCTTCTGGAACACTTTCTGTCTTAGGCAAAACCCTAAGTACCCACAAGGAAAAGCTGGCATTTTACGCATGCCAGATGCAATGCCAAACAGCACTGCTACCCCACAGTCCTTCAGAGTGACCTGACGAAAGAACTAATGTGCAGTCTACAGGCATCACCTCCCTCTGCTCTGTGAGGAAGCCCTTTTAGGCTCCCCACCCACAGGCGAGAAAAATGAAGCTGAAAGGTCAAGTAATTTCCGAAGGTAGCTCAGCCAGCAAGCGGGGGTTACCAATCGACTCCTTTGTACATCTCTTCCACTACACATGTGCTGCTTCTATCCAGCACCTTACTTGCAAATCAAATGGCTGCACAGGAAGAGCACTTCCTATGGCCTTCAGGCTCCCTGCTGCACCGAGGATAAAAGCCAGCTGCTGCGGGCCCCTTCACTCACGCCTGGCTCTTTTCTTCTTCCAGTCTCAGCTCTGTGGTGCCTCCTGGCTTTCACATGCTGCATCCTGTGCTCATGATTTGGCCAATCTGCTGGCAGGGAGCCTGAAGATGGCAGGCCTGCTGACGTGGCTGACGTGAGCACCAAGGCAGCTCAGTTAGCCAGGCAGCAGTTCTCCATCGTCCACATCAGATATGCTTCCATTTTTAAGGTTACACATTCTATTACTAACTTCAAACCTTATAAGTATATATTCTCTATGGAAATCTTAAAAACATAAGTGAACAAAATGAAAGATCAAGTACAATTCAGGTATGGGAAAAAGCACCTGAATACAACCGGCAGACAGTTCCTAGGCATGTAGGTAAGCACACGCACACCAGCACGGAAATGGGTTGTACCGGACAGTTGCCCCACCTGCTGTTCTCACTAATAATATCTTTCTATATAAACAGTGTACATATGCTTTCCATGTCAACATAGGTCACTTTAAAAAACAGCAATAGTGTTTTAGTACAGAGATGACTATTTATTTCAGTCTCCCGCAACTGTTCCCAGTTTTTTATTTTTAAAAGTTAACAAGGCCCACGATGAATACCTGGTGGGTCACCCTGGTGAGCAGCAGTTTCAGGAGTAAGAGGATGTCTACAGTTGGAATGTGGTCCATGTCGTTGGGCTGTCTCTTCTAGAGGCTGCACCAATTCACACTCCAGATGTGATAGTCCCTGCTACCCCAGGCCTCTCCTTCCCTGAATATTATTTTTTAACTACCAATTTGAGAGGCAAAAAACAGTATCTTGCTAATGAGGACACACTTGAATATTATTTACTGACCATCTAATTTGCTTCTTTTGTGAACTATCTTTTCATGTTCTTTGTCCATTTTTCTACTACAGTGATTGCCTTTTCTTGATTTATAAGAGCTCTTTCTATAGTAAGGATATTAGCCCTTTATCATATGTGAGCAATCACCATATTTTGACTTTAAACATATTCGTCTTTAAACTTAATTTAGGTCCTCCCCCTATTAATCTTTCCTTAGGATTTATGACTTCTATTTTTAGAAAGCCCTTTCCAAGTCCAGGAATATAAAAAAGTTACCTTTATTTTCTTCTACTTTTATGGTTTTATTTTTTTAATGTTTAAATACTTATTCTATCTGGAATTGTAATTATTATGATATGTGATACAGAAGTCTTAGTTCCAAAGTGGAGAGAGCCTGTTTTTCTACCATCAATTATTATTATACTAAAAAAGTTTTATCAAAAACATAGCAGATGTTGATGGCTTTTCAGCATCTACTGATATAGAAACATGAAAAACCTTCTGACTGTTAATATGATAAACTGTAATAAAGATGTCTGGTGGGATGCTGTGCTGGGAATCCTCAAGGAAACTCCACCTGCTCCTGCCTGCTAACCCAGCCACTCCTGGCTGTCTTCAATGTGAGGGGGGAACGTCTACTCAGTAGTTGTGGTCTACAGGTTGCTAAACTTCATGGGTGTGGGAATGAGTGAGAGCCATGATTTCCCATCTTTGTGCTTGGGGTGGCTTTACTGCCTCGAACTTTTCTCTTTTTAGAGATATTTCACTGCCAATGTTTTCTAAATTCTCTCAGGCCTATAAATCTGTCATTTTCCTACCTCTTCTTTAGGTAATTTTAGCAACTTGTATTTTCTTAGTGCTTTATTTTCAAAGTCATTCAAATTTAGTTATATATCATTCATGTGTTTTAAAAAATCTGTGATTTTTTTCCATTCATTATGCTGTGTATTTGCATTTGCTTTTTTCTATATTATAAACTTGCACAATGGTGATACGTTTTCCCAGGTTTTAAAAAATTATTTTCTCACTCATGTCTGCTTTGTTACTGATTCCCCCTTTTTTGCCTTTGCTTAGGTGCATTTTTTCCCTAGCCTCTTGAGCTGAATGTATGCTTTTTTCAATCGGTTGTTATTCAATCCAGTGGGGCTGAGCTGCAGGCAGCAGCCTGGCTAAGGGGCAGGCCCACTGCCCTTGGACGCTCCTGGCCTTCCGCCCCCCGATTGGCAGTAGGCTGCCATGGGTCACTGTTCCTGAGTCCAAAAGTGTCCTCTCTTCCCGAGCAACTAAATTTGAGGTGGGCTGGCTTATCCTTCTGAATCATGGACAGGACTCTCCTGTTTCTGGAGCAATAATCACTTTTATTCTCTATTTATTACATCCCTTTGGTTATTTCAATGAGAGTTCGAAGGTGGCCAAGAGGGTGAGAGATAAAACATGTGTGTTTGGCTAACCTCCTGGAATGAGAGGCTCAAAGATACTTCTATGCTTTTCTAAATCACTAAATTTACCTAGTCATTCACTCATCTGGGTCAATCTAGTTACTGTTGACCACCACCCTATCAAAAAAGGCATCTCTCAGCAAAGCAAAGGCCTTGCTTGCCTCCTGAGCCCACCTCTTTCCATCATGTGTCTGATCTGCCCTTCCTCTTGATTCGGGCTGGCTCCTTCACTTCCATTACAGTGCTTCTGGCCATCAGTTCCACCAAAAACCTCCAAAGTGGCTTCTCTGCCCCAGTATCTCCATAAAGTCACCCAACTGGATGAAGTCATTCCTGTGATCTAAAGCCCAGATGGCATGCCACCATTGTCTGGAGCCCCAGGACCTCTGTGGGCCCCACAAGCTGGCCAGAGCTGCCCTCCCAGGCAGGGCATCCCCTCCAGCCACGTCCCACCTCTGACTGCATGGCCTCTGCAGGGACAGCCCTCCTCTGGCCAAGGAAACTTGAATGCCTGTCCTCTCAGGGCCTTTCCTGCCCTACCCAGCAGAACACAGTTTCTTCACACCCTCTACCTACGGTTCTTCTTAATATGCCTGCCTCAGCCTTTTTTCTTTGTTTTTTATTATGTTGGCTCTTTCTGTGTATGTCTGTCCTCGTGGATAAAAACTCCTTCCGAGAAGGTAAAAGGTTAACAAAATGGAGGGAGTGGAGCTCTGCCTGATGGAGAGCCTCCAGGTACTTGCTTTAACAAAGAAAGAAAACTAAGTTGACTGAGGAAACTGTATCAGATATAGTTTCAGAAGTCCAGGGCAGTAGGTAAGAAACATTTGAAACATTCTAAACATTGCTAGAGCAGACTGTTAAACAAATGTACACCTATATGTAGATACATATTCCCATACATAGGGGAGCTTATATCCAAATGACCCCAAAAGCACTACTAAGTAGGCAAATTTTATCACAGCAACCCAGAAAAAGTGGCCAACTCCCTCCTCTCCTACAGTAGAGTCCCTAACCCCAAGTAACCAGAAATCTTTCTTGCTCATTTAAAGCAGCATCTGGAAGGTCATGACCAGGTTTCCAGGCAGTGGTGGAGTGTACCTTTCACGAGCTTCCCGTCCAGGACAACTTTGCTGGATGGCACCTCCTTCTTCCCCACTGAGCTGCCTCTTCCTCCCACGTCAGCTGGGTCTTCAGACATATCATCCTCCCCTACATCACTGGGCTTTTCAGGAACAGACTCTGTAGGAGCCTCTTCTGGTGCTGACGCAGCCTATGGAGATTGAACATGGCTATAAACTGTCCCATATGAAATCACATAGGATTTGTCAAAAAGCATATATATGTGTATATATATTTCATTAGGCAACAGCATCTCCATATTACTGCTGAAGTAACACTAAGGAACATACTTTTGATCGAGAGTACTATTAGTATACCAAATTATGCCAGTGCCTACAGCTGAGTCAATTTTCTTCATTCTGAGCAGAGGTAAATTCTGAAGATGTGAACTCACAAGCAAGGCCTACATCATCTCTCTAACAAAATGCAGAGAAAAAATGTCAGGGTGTCCACAAAGCTGAAGAGAGCAGAGGCAGAAGGAAGCATTACAAGGACAGGAAGAAATGATTCCAGTGGGTAAGAACCACATGTGGGGCCGTTTGCTGGGAGGGTGGGCATGAGGCAGCTGGGGCAGGCAGTGCTCTGGGATAATGGATGCCCACCACTGATAGCTCCCATGCAGCACGAGCATCCACAGTGAGCACACGTGTTTACACACCTAAGTCTATGTTAACACAGCACAAGCACAGTCTGCAATTCCAACCATCAGCAGTAGTTAAGAATAACAGCCAACCACAACATCAAATGCTTGAAGAAATGCAATTGTGTTGTTTACAACATTCTGGGCAAGGATCATCAATGAACTATGGATATGGGTCAAAAGTTTTCAACAGATCTAAACCAGTTTCAACTCTGAGGTAGGAAAAGTTAAAGACAGCATCTACTAGGTATACATTACACAGAAAAACAAGTGTATGACAAGCCATCCTGAAAATAAACAGATTATTTCCATATCTGTTAAATCAGTTACCAAAAAACCACCTCCCAGCCTCCCCTGCCTTTACAGATACGCACCTGTGTGCTCTCACCCCCTTCCTTCTGGAGGAAGAACTGCTTCTTAAACTCATAGTACGCATTATACTGGTGCCAAGGCTGGAGGAACTCAAACCTATGAACAGAAAAGGCAGAAAGTCATTCAACTAGACTCGCATGCTGCCAGGTAAAGCTGAGCTCTTGCCGACCATGCAATGTGTGAGCAGGACACTCTTCTAAACACTTCACAGGGATTGACTCAAACTCGACAGCTTTACCAGCAGCTGTGCTATGCTACCCTCTACAGACAAGAGAGGCTGAAGCTGGGAGTCTGTGGCTGGTCCACAAACAGATTACACTGTAACTGCAACCTCATGCCTGATGTCTTACTGCCAAAGGCATGGAACATTATTTGATTAAAATACAAACCCAAAATGTATGTCTAAGTTTCCTTAGCCAATTCTTGAAAAGCATGAATTCCAGCCTTTTATTTTATGTGGCTTCAACATTCTTATTTAAAAAACAAAACAAATATTTAAAAAAACTCTATGTAATTTAACAAGATAATTATAAGATATATTTATTGAAACATGTAAGAATTAAACACATTTAAAAAAGGAATTACGTGGCTAGCTTAAAAAGAAAGAAGTTGATCGAAGCCCCAAGAACCACCTATCTAGCAAGACAGCATCCTTCACCTCACCTTTGATCATTCTTGGCACGAACGCTGGTCTCAAATTTAAGGCCGTTCCTAGCCACGTATTCTGCCAGCTTGTCAATCACGGGCTGAATGTCTGGGGGTGGGGGGATGATGGCAGCCACGGGAGCAAGTGCACTGCAGAGAAGAGTTCCGTCACTCACACGTGAGAGGACCCGGGCCCCCAGGGGGTGGGTCAGCTTGGTACATCACTGCACGGGGACCATCATCATCTCAGTTCACACCAAAGCACCCACCACAAAGAGCATATGGGGGGCCCTTTACCTGAGGGCAACGTTCCCAGAACATAGTGACAGTTGATCCACTTAAAACAGGGATCAAAGTATCAGAGCCGATGGTGAAAATGGGGGTTTTGTTGAAAATGAGGCTTAAAGCCATGAAAATAGGCTGGCTTTTTCTCCCACCATTTCTAACTACAAGCTGATTCTTAGGAGCAACCTAGAGTAAGTATTGACTTTTACATTTTTAAAAAAGAATACTGGCTAGCATGATTCACCACCCTTCATTTCACATTTAACTTTCTTAGCATGATCAGAAAGTGGGTGTGGATAAAACGCTGTGGCCAGGATTCTCACCCAGCCCTGGTTGGCTAGCTCACTACACAAGTGTGGGCAAAACGTTGTTATTGACTCTATATAAAGAGCCCTGCCCAGTGCTCTGGGCTACATGGTAGCACAGCTGCAAGGCTGCAGGAGAGCAGAGCAGAGGCTGGAGTGGTGGCAGCGCTGAGGACACAGGCCCAGAGGATGGCTGTGCGGGCCAAGAAGCCCAGAGGACAAGACCGGCTTGCTGCATGCAGATTTGCTCTGAGTGAACAGGATTTTAGTGATTGACCTGCCACCTGTGGAAATAAAGTTGGGTATAACCCTTTCACCCCAAGAACGTTCTACTGTCATTTCTTTGGTCACACTGAATCCATAGTGAACTTGCCTGGGGCTGAAACCCATCGGCAAGACATGGGTCATTTTTCAGAAATACCCAAGTGTTTTGTCAGATTCCCAAAAAGTCTATTTGTAACCTGAGATGTCACAGTACCCCTCAGTGTGCCTCTGGTGTGCCCACCGGCCCTGACACTGGGTCCTGCTCACCCTGACTGCCCATCACATGCCACCCAGACAGGTGCTACAGTCCATTCTCTGCTTGCTGTCTCTTTTATTCAATGGGTGGCTGCTCTGATGGACAGACCCTCATTTGCCAACGGCTTGTGAGTCACTTCGATCAATTTTATGATATCCTACTTTTCTTGCAAACTGTGGCTTCACTTCACATGATCTGCCTAGAACTGCCCAACTGAGATGCCCTCCATCAGAAAGAGATGCAGGGGCCCAGGGGGTGGTGTAGGATGCTCACCAGGAACTACTTTTCTCAGTGGATATACCTCAATGCTAAAAGTGTCCATGTCACAACAATTTCTGTTGCCCTATAAATTCTAACTTGGAGGTTTAGTAATAAATACTCAGACAATGGAGACCTTCAATGTAACTCAGAGGATGAAGGTCCCCACCCCAGAACAGGGAATTGCAGGACTGAGAGTATACCTTGTGGTAATGGTGGTGGAGGTTACTCCGCTACTTGACTCTGCTGTGCTTGGGGGTGGTGGTGGTGTGGTCCCGGGAGGTGGTGGGGCACTGGCTGTCACTCCAGTGGAGCTGGACACGGCCACTCCAGCAGGCAGGGTGCTATAGTAAGTGGCAACATCAACCCCTGGTGGGGGAGGAGCCAGGCAGTAGGTGCCGTCGGGTAGCATGTAGTAGCTGTAATACATGGCTGCCACTGTCGCTGTGGAGACACGTTTTGGGGAGTGAGAGTGGCAAATGACAGGTTCTCCTGGTGAAAGCCTGAGATGCAATGAGAAGGGACACCTTCCAAGTGCAATGTTGCTTCTGCCCAATTTCAACTGCACTGTTTTCTAGTTTCTCTGATACAAGAAAGGCTGCCTGTGTGATTATCAGTTTGGAAAAACCAGGTAATGTTCAGACACACACCTAGGGACAATGGACAGTGAACATGGACCTTCTAGACAAGCTGATGGTTCCCCTAACCTCAGAACATGCAGATTAGGAGAAAGATAGCTCACCCTTTCCCACGGAGCCCCCAAGATGCCAGTGTTGAGGAAAGCATGTACATGAGTCTCACTGGTTTCCCATCTGATATCACCTCCCTATCCTCTAGGTCTCTTACTTTGATTATCTTGGAAATCATCTGTGGGGAAAACAGAAGTTCCTATGGCCAGGATCCTCACCTGAACCTAAACTACCTGATGATGTAACTGACCCACTGCTAGACTACTGCTTCCACACCCGTAGGCAATAAGCTATTACTGACTGAGTCACTATAAAGATCTCTGCCCAGTGCTCTGGGTGGAGGCAGAGATGAAGGAGGTTTATAGCATAATTCTAGTGCTCAACCTATCACCGGGAGAACAAGCTGGGTAATAAACCCTCTTACCCCAAGAATGTTCCATTGTCGTTCTTTGGTCTCACTGAAACCATAGTGAACTTGCCCAGGGCTGAAACCCATTGGCAGGACATCACCCCCTCTGTAAAACTGAGCTGCACTTTGTAACTACTGCATGCTTCCACCCCCAAGACATGGATGCACTGTAATTTATTTAAGAAGGACTGATGGACACTGAGGTTGTTTAGGGGCTTTGCTGCTATAAACAGTGACGTACAGAAGCTTCCGATATATTTTTGGGCACATGTGCAAATACCTGTAGATTGGCAGCTCACTGTTTCAGGAATTAGGAGTCTTGTAAGTCTACTCATCTTTCTTTGCGGGGGGAGTATTCAAAACCAGGCACATCACAGAAGATTCAATGATCTAGTTAATAATTTTAATTTCTAATCCTGTTGCAGATAAACTAGTTCTGACTACACAGAGATTTAATTTCCTTTTCATCAAATGATGGTGAGATTTTTCTAATTAGAGAATTTTGATTTTCAAACAGTTCCCTTTAAAACAAAAACATTTACAAACAGTAAAAAATGTACATTGACCATGGTCTCCAGTAATGTACACTCACAGGGGAAAATATCAGCATTTAGCAATTCAAAATTTCTCAGTAATGGCCACATCACAGCTTTTCCCTCTTAGGTTAAAATGACTGCATAATTCATGTGCTGCAGGCATATTCACAGCTGTTAGCTTGCTTTTTATTAATTATACATGTGTGTCTCCCAAGTTGTTGCCCTCCAGCTCCAGCAACACTGTTATACACTAACAACAATATTCCGAAATTTCGAAATAAGACATGTAGGCCCAATGTTCTCACCACACGATCTTCAGCACAGAAACATTCAAATCACATCTCTGAAGGAAGGCAGGGCCCAGACAAGGCCATCAAATGCAAGTGTGGGAGGGGGCGTGAACCGCAGGAAAGGCTGGTGGATTTGCCACCCAGCCCTCAGCACACACTCGTTGGCTAGACAAACAGATGGGGTGGTTCCAGCGTTAGCTCCTCCCAACCAAATCAGGCTTTCATACGTAGGCAATGCTTCTGGGATACAGCATTATCCTTGGAAGAATGGAATTACTATTCCTACCCACCCCACTCAGATGACCCAGCTCCTTCCTCTCACTGCCTGGGTAGCGCTATTGCTGCAGAGGAAATGAGGAAATGCCCTGGTCTCCAGTGTAACCCCAACCTCCCACACCCCAGTGCAACCCCGTGTCCCCAGAGAGGGGATGGCAAGCCTGCTACTACCTAGTCCAAAGTGTCACACTTTAATAGGACAGACACAACATGCCCCGTCCTGGACAGGCAGCCTCTTGCCTAAAAACAAGTAGTAGTACACTTAAAATCAAAGCCGTAACAAATGGGCCAGAGAATTCATAAAACCCAGCCTGCAATTATGTTTTAATTGACAGTATATGTTATGCAGTTGCAACTTAATGTGTTTTTTATGTAACAGAAGTGAATGAATTATTTTCCAAATTAATGCCACTCCTCTGAAAGTACTAGTGTGCAGATTATTCATCAGCCTATATGACTTTCCTGCGCTGCCCATCACGTTAAATTAAAATGAAGCATTAAAAACAGCAGTGCCAGCCAGAAGGCAGGTTTAACTCAGGAATACACCCACTACAAACTTCTGAAAATGTTGGCTAAAATACCATTTAAAATCTAAAAGCAAAGCTGAGCTCACAAGAGGAAAGGCTCTATTTCCTGGTGTGAAAAATGAAACCAACCCCCAAGCCCAAAAGCATCTCCTAAACCTTCAACCTACCTTACCTGGGGCATGGGGACTCCTCTGCTAAAAAGTAGGTGCGGGTGGTGAGCCTGGGGTCACCCAGGACCCACTGTGGGGAGGCCCACAGGAAAGAAATGCCACACACGACCTAAAGTAAACATGTGCAGGACCTCTCCACTTCTCACCCACACACCCTGGGAGCCTCACCAACAGAAGTGTAATTACGTTGTGCAGAGGTGAACAGGACCTCAGGGGCATCCAGCTGCAGCGACGACCAGCTGAACCAGAACCACATGAGCTCTTCTTTGCTGGATCTTTGCATGGGCTGCCAGGGGTGAACAGATCTAGGGAGAAGGTTGTCTCTGGCCTTCTCCCCACAGACACTGGCCTGGCGGGATGTGGCAGTGACAGGGCAAACTGCAGTTGAGACCCACACCTTGCCGGTCACAGCACTGTGGCCCTGGGCCTCTGGGTCCCACAGTGACCAGCACCACACTCTCTTTCTCTGTGCAGTGTCTCTACCTGCCCTGAAGCCCCTCTTAAGTTTTACCTCCACCCTAGGGAGCCCCCTGCCAGAGATGCTCACACAGCCTTGGGCAGTTCCCTGAACTGCCAGGGCTGCTGGCACAGCTGCTGACCTCAGGGCTCACGTCTTAACAATGTGAGGTGCTTGCACAGCTCCCTGCTCCAGGCAGGCTCTCCACGAGCATTTAATGAGCGAAGCCAGCTGACAGCCAGCTGCACCCCCCCCCTACAGCATCCTGGTGCTCAGACGTTCCACAAGGAATAAGGAGCCTGGCACACTGACATCACCCTATTACAGAGGCTCTTTGAAGACTCACCCTCGAAGCCCAGCAGGGTCAGACAGCTCTAGAAATGGCCACCAGAGTATGTGTGTTACTTCGTACACAGTCCTCCAACTCAGACCTTCTCATGAACACTAAGCTCTGAGAATCCCTGGGCTGCACCATGGAAAGAACTGGCAGAGGTCTGGGTGCTCCAAGATGACGTTCCCTGAAGCTTGCCTCACATCCCAGACATGAACGGGGGCGTGCAGAATCCCAAAGGCCGCCTGCTCTTTACCACCGGGCTGCAGACACAATACACCTCACCAAGTGTGCTGCTGTTCTCAGGATTTTTGGTTGAATTTTCCAGGAGGGGATCTGGTTTTACACTAAGTTAAATGCTTATGTGATTTAACTAATCAACACTGTGAGTACCACCAATACCTATGCCAAATAAATCCAAGAGAGAAATTTCAATGGCCCTTAGACAAGTACAGTTGAAAGGAAAATCAAGCTGCCCGAAAACACTGGGCATTCTTAAGCCTCCCTCCCACAACTCTGCATGTGCTAAGACATATACAGAGCTACACAGCACAAGGCCAGATAAGCCTGCCTAATTATCTTCCAAAGCCCTTCTACCCAAATGACTTCTTGCAAAAACCACAGCCAATTTACTGATATTTCTATGTGATCTTAATCTCACAAATTTCACTCCTGGAAGAGAGTCCTGGCACGGAAGGGGTCTTGGAGATTAGAAGACTGGTGAGCAATCCTTTCTGCATTAAGAGCCAACACAGAAAGATAAACGTGTGTCTAAGAACAAGAATAGCTTTATTGAGCTCTGTGGAAAAGTAGGCACATTCTTAATAAACCAGCTGTATTATTAACACTAGAATGTTCAGAAGACACTCTGTGTTTCTGCACAAGCGTCACTAACTGAGCATCACCAGCTGAGTGTATTTGAAGCAGCAACAAGCAGATGGCCTCCACCTGTCCATGCCAGGTCAGTGCCATGCCCACTCCTTCACTGGGCCGCGCCAGACAGTCTCCACGGACATGCCTCTCTGGGGTTCTCCCAGGCAGTTCAGTGGTTTTCAGGACTATTTGTGCCTCATAATTACAGCATTTCTCTCAGCCCACAGCTGAATGTTTATGTTAACTGCCTACTCAACACCCTTATCAGACACCTCACAAGTGCTTCAGACACCTGAGCCCTGAGCTGAATCCTTGGGCTCTCCCCATGCTCCCACCCCTGCAGCCCTGCCACTGGAAGTGGCAGTGCCTCCTTCCAGAGACAGCTTGGACCTTGTCTTCTTGTAGAACCCACATCTCACCCTACTCCACTGGCCCTTCTCCCAACTCCTGCTCTGAAGGCCGGGTACCCTGCCCACATGAGACAGAGCCCTTGCCCTGCCTTCCCAGACACATCCCTCCTCTGCCTGAAACTCTCCTGCCTCACTGCCAGAGTTCAAGCAACTGCCTGAGGTGCAGCACAGGGCCTGCCCTGCCTCATGTCCCACTGCTCCCCAACCCCTTCTCCACTCACTCAGGGCCTGTGGATAACCACCAGGCTCACCTGGCTTCCTCAGGCCTGTGGTCTTGGGCGGCACTGGCTCAGAGGCCCTCCCTGACTAGATCCACCAGAACTGCTGACCTAGCCGGGACTCCTGTTTCTCTGCGATGTCCCATGATGGAAGAACTTTGTGCCCTGCTATTTCTGGCATAGCATGACCATGATGCCCATTTGTTCAAAGAATGTCATGTGTGAAAGAGAGGTGTGAGGCTTCTCAGCAGAAGCAAAGGCTACTAAGAGACAGCGGCCCAGAACCTTCCTAAACCTGAGGAAATACTCTTCACCCTGCAATGCTAAGTCCGTCCAAACCATCTACTGCATGTGAGGGCAGAATTAGGCATTTTTGGACATTTAAGGATTGGGAAAACTGTCTTCCTGTGTACTCTGTCTTGGTAAGCTACTGGACAATGTGCTCCAGGAAAACACAGGAATAAACAAATACACAGAACAAAGGAGGGAGGTCAGAGGAGAACACTGGGCTGCAGGCTGAGAACAGAGCCACTTCAGAGTGGAGCAGGAAGGGAGAGCTCAAGAAATACAGCTCTAAGTGCCTTCAAAATGTAGACCATGACTGCAACCACTGACATACCAGAAACGCTCACTCTGCATATGCATCCAGCAGCAAACACAAGGCATCCAGAATCTAGGTCTGCTCAGAGATGGTACCATTAGAAAGAGCCCACATCTTTAAATGGCTTTGCAAATGCTAAGCTAGGAGTAAAAGCAGCTTTGCTGGCTGACTGCCCATAGCATCTGACAACTGGGACTCTTCTAATACAAGTCCTAAGGGATAGGTCCAGAACTTCACAGAGGAATCGGGACAGAAGACAAGATAGAGTTAGTTTAAGTATATTAAAGTCACAGAGTAACTAAAACAGAAACTAAATATATGATAAACCCAGTAAAATTTGGGGTGAGGGGAAGTTTTGTGGCAGCACAAAGGAGCTGCATTATCATCAGTCATAAAATCTAAAGTTACTAAATCCAGAAATAGTGGCATAAGTGTGTTAATTAGAGATATGGCACTAACCATCAAAATTCAAAGGCAAACTATTAAAAGTAAAAGCAATGAAACAAGGTAAGTGAGAGGAAAGTGGACAAATACTTTCCACAAAAAGCATTTATGTGAGTTAAAAAATATATATGTTATTTTGAGTAAAGCAGTTTTTAAAAGCATCCTAATCATAACAAAAAGATGACACCTAAGTGCCTTATCCTGTTTACACAGGGAGCTGGGGCAGAGCTGAGAGACCACATCTCTCAGGCTCCTCGCCAGTGTATTTGTTTGGCTTGTCCATTCGTCTGTCTACCCAGCCAGGATTAACTATGTTCTTGTGGCAGGGTCATCTAGGAGCTAGGGGCCCAGCAGTATATACAGCAGATGAATTCTGCCATCTGGACCTTTAGCACAGCAAGAGTGAGATGGAAGCAAACCGGAGAGCAGATGAAATGATGTCATGGATGTGCACAGCAGTACAGGGGAGGGAAAGGACCCTCAGGCTGCATGGCTGGTGGGGGCTGGCAAGGGCTGGCTCGAAAGGAAGAGCTCTGTGGGAGATCATCTGAGGCCTGCAAGCAGCCGGGGCAAAGGCCCCTGGTCAGACCCCACTTGGTACGCTTGGGAGCAGGAGGGATGGTGTGGCAGGGCAGAGTGAGTTGGTGTGAAAGTTTGTTTCTGGAGCTCAAATAGGATGGGAAACCATTAGATTTTGAGAGGAGAGGTGAGGAGATGGGTTTGTGTGTTAGGATCACCTGGGCTGCCAGAGGACAGCACCAAGGCCGAGAGGGCCAGACAGGTGGCGGCTGGACCAGAGAGAACGTGATGAGGAGTGGCAGATTCAGGAAAGGTTCTGAACGTGGTCCCCAAGGACATGCACAAGGGGATGTATGCGCAAGAGGAAGAACAACTGGTGTGAATGCTAGTGCTGTTCCCTGAATGGCGATGCTCTGGGCAAGTCTCGAGTCCTGCTTTGGACGCACTACACTCAAGATCTCCGTTATACAGCCCAGGGGCAAGAGCAAGAACACAGGGTCAGGCACAGGGACAAAGATCTGTGTCAACACAGGGAGGTACACAAACTACTACATACTGTAAAAGCTGGACTTTTTAACAGTCTTCACTATAACTTTAAAGTTTGTAGGGATATCATAAAAAAGGAGTTAAATAAAATGAGAATATTTATATTCAGATTTCTCACTAATTAATGCTGGGATAGAGCAGGGGCTGGCAAACTTTTCCTACCAAGATCCAGACAGTCAATATGTTAGTCTTTTGTGGCTGAGAGGCAAACCAAAGGTATTCTATAGGTACTCATATAATGAGAAAAAAATTCCCACAGTTTTAACTAATGAAATTCAAGATATAATTATTATTATTACTTTTTTGGGGGGTGGGGGTATAATATGGGCCTAAGAGAATTCTCTTTATTAGAGGTGGCATTTCACTTACTAGGGGTTCACAGTCAGTGTTCCCCATCATCGTGCTGACTGTAACACAAGCTTAGCTCATAGTCACACAAACACAAGCAGTGGGCTGTATTCAGCCTGCAGGCTGTGGCAACCCCTGTGGGGATCCCACACTTACTAAAACACCTTCACCCTCTCCACAAACTGGAATTTTCTAAAAAGCTGTTTGGAAATGCTCTTATAACTTGGGTGGCTGATAATTTCAAAAATATTTCCGGAAGTATGGAAAAGTTATAGGAGTAAAAATCTGTTCTTAATCCCACCATTATTTGGGTTTTCCTGTATTCCCTTCCAGTCTTTGTCCACATTTACTCAGATTTCTCGGACACACAGGGCTTATCGAGAGGGTGGCATGCATGTTCTCTAACATTAACATGGGATCTGGTCTCCAAGTTAGATTAACAGTCAACCAATAAACGTCTTGTATGTAATGCTATGCACAGAACATGCAACATTGTAGTGAATTTCCCAAACCATGAGTTCCATTCATTCATCTCTATCAAGATTCCAACCAGACTCTTGAGGGAAGCCATTAAGTAGCAGAACTGCCTGCAGACAGCCGCACTCAGGAGCCACCCTCTCAGAAGCACCATAGCACGAAGGGCAGCCAGGAGCTACCACCTCCCACAGTTACTTGGCTGACAGACCAATATCACAATAAATACTTTTCATGGTGATCTCACAATCTAATGTAAAATTCTACAACACTACTTCTTTTTATGAAAATAAACCTTACTAAAGGTTTCACTCATATCTGAAGATTCAGATTCCTGAACTCGGTACTACTTTAAGGTCCTTCAGACAACAGCAGTCTCCTTGATCTGAAAATTTTTTTCTGCCTACAAGTAAAGTTAGGCTTTCCTCACACTAAAGACCTCGACCTTTTAGGAGGGTGGGGTTACAAGTTTAAATGCTGAGCATCAACAACACAACTTACTAGTAGTTGCTATTATTACTGAGTTCTGCACTTTCCAGGTAATAAGGAAGGTGCTTAAGAACCCATGGGAGACAAAAACCCTTCTGGGTCCTATGGAAGTGGAGTAAGAGAAAAACAAAGCTGAAAGCCTTTTCTTAAGTTTCTTTTTCCACTCAATTGTCTCCTCATCTGTTCTCAAGACTTTTGGCCTCACCTTCTGGACTCAGAAAATTTTCAAGAACTCCTGGGAGATCCCCTCTGGTCACTGTTTAGGTAGGGTACATATCTACCAGCTCTAAGGTACAATCTTGCACTGCAAGGAAAAAAGTGCAAATAAACGCAAAACTCCTTAAAATGCCAAGTTCACAGTTTTAAAGGAAAATGTTATCATTGGCCTTCCATCCCCCAAATGCCTGGACCATTTATCATTCAGACCATCACACTGTGTGAATATTTTCAAGCAGAGATAAACCCTGACTATCCATGCCATGGCAAAGACAGGGACCATGGCTATCTATGGGTCTCACGTGCCAAGGCCCAGCTCATCAGAGCCATCCTGTTTTACTTACTTCGTCATGACTTCCAGGCAACTGAATGTTTAAAAAAAATCCTCAAATAACAGGAGATTTATTTTGCTGTCACCAACTGGACAGGAAAATCTGAAAGACTTCTGTAGCAATGCAAAAATACCACAACTGTAAAGCTGGAAGACCCCCACCAATCATATTTAAGAATTTTAGCCCAAAGTCTAAAAGTGTTACCTCATTTTTTGGCAAATAAAACTTTATTCTAGAAAAGCCTGTTCCTAACCATTACTTAAAGTCTTTGTCAGTGATCTCACGTAAAAATTGTTAAAATTTTTAATACTGTCTTGAGGCTTTGAAGATGGGTTATATAAAGACAGGTTCTAGAGAGTTCTTTGTGAAGAAAGCAAGTGGCACAAGCTTGCAACATGAACCACGCAGTCAAGAGAAGCATGCAGGGGGACTGGAAGGGCCTGGGGACTCAGTGCCCTCACTGTCAGATGGATATGCTCCCAGGGTTGCTGATGTCCCAGGGCATTTTTAGGCTCTCACAAGAGAGCAGGGGGATGGCTTTCCAACAAAGGCAAGAACAGTGTTGAGGAGGAACTGCCCACAGCATGGGAGGTGGTCCAGAGCGGAGCTGCCAGGGGGCAGTGGAGGAGGAGAGGATCAGGTCTGGCAACCTGTGGGCACACCACAGCCAAAGCAGCCAGGAGAGGGGTACGGCAAAAGCCAAGGAAGAGTCTGGAAGGAGACAGAAGCCAAGCAGCTTCTAAGTTTTCTCAGCCACAAAGGTGTTGAGACAGGAATTCCATCAAAAGCAAAGAAGATGGAGTAAAACTTGCAATTAGATGAACAGGACAGTGCCGAGCAGGGTCAGAGGGGCCACTTGCTGTCTGCTTCTGTGCAGCTTGGGACAACGTGGATGGTTTTTACATTTTTACATGTCTGAAAACTAATGACAATATTTCATGGTGTGAAGAATCTATGGAATTCATTTGAGTGTCCATAAGTTAAGCTCTAGTAGAGCTCTACACTGCCTGTGTGACAGTCTCTGGCAGCTTTCCCATGGCAGCAGAGGGAGTGGCTGTGTCAGAGGCTGGCTGATCTGAGATGCCAAAATCTTTCCTACCTGACCTTCACACAGGAAGTCTGCCCATCCTGCAGAGCTGAGAAGACAGAGGATCAGGACAACAGCGCTACAGAACCAATAAATTCTAAACTGCGATTAACAGATGTGGCTAAAAACCTAAGGCAGTGACACAGAAGGGGCCCAAGATGGCTGTCATCATGCTAAATACAAAAGAGAAGCAAATTAAAGCAAGAAAGGGAATCACAGACAGAAGAAAAGTTTGATACGAAAAAAGAAAAGTGGTGTTTGTCAAGCAGAGAAGCCAACAAGTGGAACAGAAAAGGTATTCCGAGGTGCAACAGACAGTAACTTCCCCGACATGAGAACGGAATCTTTGATCCAAAGGGTTGCAGGAGACGGGCTAGTGCTGACTGCGTTACTGAACTGCAAGAGCAAAGAACTCTTCAGATGTTCCACCAGAAAAGGCAGCTGCCTGTGGGGCGAGGGTGGGAAGATGGGACTGACTGGCCTGTCTCTTTCACAGCAACTCTCAATTCCAGAACACACTCAGCCGCACTCCTGGGCCTGAGGCAAGCATGACTAAGGATGTTATTCTTGGCCAAGCTGCTATTTATGTCGAAAAAAAACCACTTTTCCACACACAAGAGATCTCAGAGAATAGCACCCAGTAGCAATTGGGAAAACCAGCCAATTAACAAATAACAAACCCACACAACTTGTCAGTGGCAAGTCAGCTCTTCCAGGTCTCTCTATGGTGGGAAGGACCTGTCAGATTCTGCTTTACAAAGATCTCAGGAAATACTCAAGAAAATGCTTCCCAGGAATTTTACACCTGAGCAAGTTTTCCTTTTAACACAAGGGTGGATGGCGGGCACTTTTCAAGTAGCCAAGAATTCAAGAACTAGAACCCTCGTAAAAACATGCTTGTCTATGAAATTCAAACAACCAAGAGAGGAATCAGGTAAGACCTCAAATAGAGACATGCAGATGCAAACACTAGTTCACAGAACCAGGACTAAGTCGCCAGGGAGCCACAGTTCCAAACAGAATGTAACATCAGGCACACACTTGCCCACTGTGGATGTGACAGCTCGCAAACCATCAGGAGTTAGGGCAGGAGCAAAGCGGGGGTGGGGGAGGAGAGGGGAGTGTATTTTGTGAGCACTTAAAATTCCCTCTGGTTCCATAGTTAATTAATAATGGCTAAGATTTTTTTAAAATCTGTAATTCCAATCACTCTAATGTTACCCTAATCTTTATAATTGAACCTTGAGGTCTGAAAGGAAACTTTGAAGTTCCGACACTACTTCACTTTATTTTCAATTGAAGTAAAATTAAAAAGCTATTTCCACCTTAACATAGTACTTCCATCTCTAAACCCATAGAAGAGTTTCTCTTTTTCCTTCTTTATTTATCACAATTACCTCAGTTTTTTCCACTGTGTCAGTAATGTTCACTTCATGCTAAAAATGGCATTTTCTGGATGGTGGAATCTTGGGTAACATTTTTACTTTCTTCTCCTTGACTTACAATAAGGCTATTTAAAAGGGTTTGGAGGGTAAGGAAAGCATTTCAAGGTCATGACTTTGCAGAAAAAAAGAGTGCCTTAAACAGCAGCAGCAAAACCACATTAAAAAAACTGGGATAGAAGCAAGAAAATATCTAGTCTAGCCACGTGATATGGTTTAATTTCACTTAAGTTATTTATAGAATGAAACATTTAAAAAGACTGAGTTGGCATTTATTTTTAAAAAACTGCATGCTGTAACAGTGGGCAGTATTTCAGTATTATTGCTTCCTGAATAATTAACTATTTATTATACTCTTCTGCAAGGATTTATAGCTAAATAGCAGAAGACAACCAAATAATAACAAGGAATAAAGAGCATGAAAAACAGTTAACTGTGGCTAATAAACTAAAGAACCTGTCAGTTTTATATGTCTATATTTAAGGAGCATCTAGGGAAATGCTTTTAAAATAAAAATAGACCTTTTCTTCCTTGGCTGCCAAAATCTAGGAAAGTCTCTGACCAGTAGAGTAAGTATGAGGAAACTTAAACACTGCATAGCAGGGAACAGAGCAGAAGGCTCAGTGAACCTGCCTTTGCGAGGGAAGTGCTGTGACAGGGACTGCTTCAGCTTCAGAGCACTGAAGTCAGTGACAGCCTTGATTGCTTGGACTTGGGTCCAGGGACAGCGGCAGAAGGAGCATCCAGAAACCCGCCCTGGGGAGGTGAGCCATGTAGGCCAAAGTGCAGCACCCAGCATGTGGGATGGAGGCCCCGGACCTGCGGCTCCTTACTGCACTGGTGGGAGGGGAGCAGGAGGAGCCACCCCCCACTCCTGAGCTTCACCCAGAGCCTGCCCTGGTGCTGCTGAGTGAGGTGCCCTCCTGTTTCCTGGTCCTGTGCACCCCGCTGCTTGCTCCAGGTCTTCCACGGAAGTGGAGGGCACCTCAGTCTCTTGCTATTACTCAAATCTTACAATGCATGTTCCTGTGGCTCTACCTTTACACGTGCATTTGCAGATTAAAGGAAAAGCCCTGGGTCAAAGGCACATGCATCAGGACCACCACCAGCTTGCCCTCCACACTGGCAGCACATATCTGCATGCCCACCAGTGATGCAAATGCCCGTTAACCTTTCCTTTCTGTGCATGTGACAGCTGAAACTTTGCATGTCACTGTAGGTTCCATCTTTCTTCTTTCATTTAATCTCTGTAATTAAGACACTCAAACTTGTATATATGAAATAACATCTTCAACAGCCCAGAAACCTTGATTTTATTCTAAGATTCACAATTCCAAAGTATTCTGTGTGCCTGCAAGTGTACACCTTTCTGCTATTATTCAGAGTCTTGTGTTCTTGATACATTTGCTGCAGTCTGACTGAAACAAAACACTGGGCTTCACTTTCTATGGAGTTTACGCTCTAAAGTCAGCAGACATGATGCCATGGGAGTGGGCAGCAAGGTTAAACACTGAAAGGAAGGCGTGGCCCTCTGTGCCTGTGTGCCCACACTGCACTTCATTTTCCTCTGGGCTTGTTACTTTTTCAAACCCTACTTTAATGCAGAAGGTGTTTGTATATTGGCTTTTTCTGCTTTCTCAATGGCTCTATTTTTCCCATTCATTGAACATAATGTTGCCTGTTAGCTCAAAATTCTTTATTCACTAAGGCATCCTGACTTCCCCCAGAATTCTTACATCTGCAACATCTGCAACATCTGCACTTAGTCTAGAAGTGATTTTGCTGCTGCATAAAAAAGGTGAGGCTCTAATGTGGCCTGTTTTCTAAACTCCCCGTTTCAAGAGATACCTCTCCCTGAGTCTGCCGTGCGTCCCCTGCAGGCACGTGTCTCTGGGTGACTCTGTCTCTGGGTACCCATTCATTCTTTCCATCTGAAGACTTTCCTGGTTTTTGTGCTGGGTAAAAGCTGGCACCATGGTGACCACACATGAAGCAGGCTGGAAGGCTGGACCTTTTTGCTTTTACCAGCAGAGTTTTTCTCTAAACTATTTTTTCCACTTTAAATTATTGTCAATTACATAACTAACATTTATGCAAATGGATGAAATCTGAGAAAAGAGAATGTTTTTATGAAAATGAAACTGAATCTTTTAGAAAGATCAGATAAAAAGCCAAATGTTTATAATGGACAGTGACTATAATGGGGTATGTGGTGGGGACTTGATAATAGGGGGAGTCTAGTAACCATAATATTGCTCATGTAATTATACATTAATAATAGCAAAAAAAAAAAAAGCCAAATGTTTAAAAAACTATGTGGAATTAGAAGAGGGAGAGACAAGCATAAACGCCTTGATATAAGAGAACACAAACCCGGCATCTGCTCTTGGGGACTTGGTACTACCTCACTTCCCAGCCTGCGGCCTGGAGTGAGCAGCTTGCCAGGTGGCTGCCGTGAGGATGCTGTCAGAAGGCAGGCCGTGGCTCCACAGCAAGAGGGGCCAGCAGAACACTTTCATGTTTCAAGTTAAAGGCATCTCCGGTCATCTGTAGCATGTTTAGAGCTGCTCTACTCAACAAGCGTTCTTCCAACCACCAGCTACTTAGGCCCTGTGGTCTTCCACTGTAGCACCTTCCTTTATTATTCCAAAGGGCAAATCTCCTTTACTGTTCCTCTTTTTCAAAATTTCCCTATTTTAGCTATTTTTTTAGATAACCAGAGACTAACCATAGATAAAAGCAAACACCACTGAGAACCTGAATGCCTGTTTGTGCTAGTTTCCACTTAGGCGTTATTCTGCAACAGACCCAAGTCTCTAGCCCATGGCTCCTTGGGACAGTGGGGCTGCCTGTCTAACTATTAGGCCACCTCTCCTACTACAACCCCAGGGTTCTGGGAAGGGATCACGTGGCAACCCCCTGATGCTCATGGAGGGACCCTCATGGGGAGGCTTTCTCCACTGGGCCTGGCCCTGCCCCTCTTTGCAGCCAGGTCCCGGGATGCACTGCCTGCTGGCTTCTCACCTGGCTGGAGTCCAACTCTGTCCTCCCCACTTTACTGACACTGTTCTCACCTTTGGGGACCTATATGTACAGGGAGACCCAAAGGGTGCTTTAGAGTCCTGCTCTAGTCTCCGGGCAGCAGTGAGCACTGTCTCTATGGAGACTGCTGCAGCCCGCACCCCCGACCCCTGCATCCACAGCGGAAGCCGGGCTTGGGTGGACACCCATGAGGAGCACCCGGTCTGCCATATGTTCTGTTGGACTGCCTTGTATTTTTACAAAATGTGAATCTGTTGCTGACATTGGTGGAGATATTTCACCCAAATGTTCTGGATTTCATGGTCTTGGCACACCTGGAACTTGGTCCTTGCCCTCTGGTATGGCCACAATTTACATCTAATTAGCCACAGGTTGTCAGCACTGACTTTTTCATCTCTGTTGGGCCAGACAGCCTAGACATGAGGCTGGCCTGCAGCACAGGCCAAGCTGTTAACAGCAGGTATGGTCCATAAAGCCCCGTTCTACACACACCATGTGATGGACAAGAGCATCAAAACTGTCACTTTGAGGGGAAGGCTACTAACAATTGCCCCCTGATGGAGCACTTCTTATTGGGGTCACTGGGTCAGGCAGGGAACCAGGAGGTCACACCTTTGGGCTGAGGCAGGGTTTGCACAGAACAAGCAGAGGATTCTCCCAGGAGCAGGGGCTGTCACACCTTTTGGGGCCCCTGGTAGGACCATGTAAGAGGACCCCTGTTTGAGTTTCCTGGAACCTGTTCAGCCTCTGATCTTTCACAATGCCGTTACTGGGCCCAGGCCATTGTCACCAATCAGACCACATCATCTCAGAGTAAAACTCTTTGGAGTCACAGAGCAGTCACACTGGGCCTGCCCATGTAGGCTTTCTTATGCCCCCTCTCCTGCCCAGTCTTGTAGGGTCTGCAGACACACCACACCATTACTGAACTCGGGATTTAACTGTGTATAAGCAGAGCAGTTAGGTGATGGTCACCCCACTCCCAAATTTCTATTCCTTTCCATGAAACAAAATTCACTAGCTTTAAAAATCTCATGGAGATGCATGGACATAGCATTTAACTTATGGTAATTCGATGACAGGTTGAAAAGGGAAGCTGGATAGATGATGCACTGTGAACTTACCCCCTGGACTGTGTGAGCTGGGCGCAGGGCCTCCAGGGCACTGCTGGCCCCTGGATTGCCAGTGTAGGCTGTCTATAAAGAAATCCCCACCGGGAGTACTTTTCATTCTAGGTGCTTTTGAGAGGCTTTTTAGTTCACATGTGTTAAGTTCACTCAAAAAATGGGCTTTAAGCCCCAGATGTTAATTTAGCACATCAGAATTCCGCATCACTGCATGTCCCTGCTACAAGGGAAGCACAAAATGACATGGTGATGGTTTTTAACAATAGCTTGGTCCTGAGTAACAAGCAGCCTACATTTTAAAAGAGAACTAATCTCAGGCTGGTTTTCTGATCTCTGACTGAAAGTGACAAGCTTATGATGGACTCACTGTATCACATTTCCAAGTGAAGTGGGCTGAACAGATGACTTCCTGTAGCTTTGCTAAAGGTCCTTCTCTCATCTAACAGTTAACATCTGAATATGGTAATTTCAGTAAGACCTGAAAATGAGACCAAGGTCAACTACTTCCAAATGACTTCCTGAATGTAACTTCAAGATTTGTCTTCTAGTAATGATCTTTAAGTAAGTAAAAAGACACAGAACCAGACATCAGCCAGAATAACCGGAACTGTAACTAATTCTGAGGTACACAGGTGGCACGGGCCATGCTGCTCATGCTGTTTGACAAGGTCCAGGCACGAGGAGGAATCCTGAAAACAGGAAACCTCACAGCTGGCCCCTGCTAATTCCCGCACTTATTTTTGCAGTTATGATGTTGGTGATTGGGCTCATATATGGGAAATCTTATGTATTTAAGATTTATTCATATTTAGTAAATAATATAACCCAAAATATTGATCAAAGCAGCAATTCCGGAAATGAAAGCAGTATTACAGGACCAACTGTTCCAGGCATATTGCCACAAATAAGTGAGGCAGAACAACCCGGGCCTCTCAAAACTAGATGCAGTTTGTTCTTCCTTTTGTAACAATTGGAACATGATTAACCAGGAGTTATGGTAAACTGGGCCATAGAAAAACCCCCACAGAAAAACCCATTTTTCCAAGAAATTTATATGAAACAGCAAAGTAATAAAGATTAATAGTCCCCATTGCCCACAGCCCCCTTTATGTTGCTTATATTAGAAGAGTATCCCCTTTGAAGAAAAAATTTATGAGCAAAATAAGTAAGACTTACATTTATAAATATCCCATATATAGAAGTTTATAATAAATTCATGACAAAATATTATTATATTAATGGTAAGGTAGTAAGAACAGATTTAGTGTCATTATATGAAAGATTAAAGTAGACTGCAAGGCCCTAGTGCCTGTAAATACAGAAGGAAAGGTATAAACATCTAAAATTGTGGAATGAATATTATGAAAGGATAAGGTGTTTTTATTATATTCAAAGGAATGTTGAAGAATGTTAAAACTTGTAGGTGATAAGAGTACCATCCCTAGACTTTGGATGTAAGCCTCAACCCACATGTGTAAGGTAAGATTTAATTAATAATTAATTAAATAATTAATTAATAATATAGCATTACACTTAATAACCAAAAGACATATAGCTTGCATTTATATATAACCTGCTTAAACTTTATATAGCCTTAGACACATATCTTAAACTCTATATAATTTTACATGCTTATAAGTAAAAATCATTGCCCACACACTTAGCCCACACGCTGTCTTATGCCATTTCCTGTTTAGCACCTAGCACGTAACCTGCATCTCTGGCCAAAAAAGTTAAGGGAAAGTTAAACATTAAATGTTACAAGAAAGCTGTTCAAAAAAATGATAACATTTGTAATGAGCCGGAATTATACAAAAATTGAAAGGAAAAAACATTGTACCACCCATGATCAAAGAAAATGTATAACATTATGTAAACCTTAAAAAGATATAAAAATAAAAACCCTGCTGCTTGATGTCAGGAGATATTACAACCTTAACTGGGTGTTTCGTCTCCTCACTCATCTCCTCACTTGCCGATGCTGTCCTTTCCTTTGTGACCCACACCTCGGCTGGAGCTGGACTCCGGCACACAGGATACACCATCTTAAGCTGTCTTTTTTAAGAAAGCAACCATGGCAGAACTACTGCATGTCCACCAATGTCCACTCTCCCTGCTCTTAACAGAACTTTGATTTTGTTTAGGCAGCAGTGTGTCCAGCTGAAAGCCCATTTCCCAACCTCTGCTGCAGATGGGAAGACCATGTGTCCCTGTCCTGGCCTAGGAGAGCTAAAGGAAGTCACCAGGCACAGCTTCTGGGAGGTCTCTGAAGAGAGGCAGAGTCAATGGTACCTGTTTTCTGCCCTTGATCTTCCTCTTTGTCCTTTATGGAGTGCAGAACTGATGCTGGAGATGGAGCAGCCATTTTGCCAGCATTAGGTGACAAGCAAGAGGACAAGGCCACACACTAAAGATGACTTAACATCAAGACCCAAGGGACCTGAGCTGCTTGTGGTGCTTCTACCAGATTGCCCTGCCTGCCTCACACCCATGGTGGCACCCTTCTGGTTAAGCTCTGTGTAGTTACAGGCCAGAGGCACACAGCAGAGTACTCACAGTCAGTGGTGTACTCCACTTGGGAGGGCTGAGGGGCTGCGCCATCTGCGGGGGGTGGGGCAGGTGCAGGGCTGTCTGCCTGGGCTTTCCGGACCAGTGCGGCAAGGGGGTGATCTGGGTCCACCACCTTCAAAGGCTGCAGACAGAGAGGACATATGTCACAACATTTCCTGTACTCTGAGTCACACAAAACTCTTCTGTGGCAAGAAGTCTCCACTTAACCTTAGACATATTGCATGTGCTGCAGAAAAACTTAAGCTTGTGTGCACAAGTGCATATACCTGTGTATGCACACAGGGAGGTGCTGACTGATTGTGGCCTAGTGCTCTGGCTGGTCTGTCATCCAGAGGACTGAGCGTATTGATGGCTTTGATCTTCCTAATAACGACAAGTAACGGAAGGAGGGTGGGCAGGACAAGTCTGTGACTGAGAACAGTGTGAGAATTCAAGTTCACGAGCAACTTGAACTTTGTCCTTCCTTAGAGCAACTTCCGATTTTCAATCTGTAATAGCTTCTAAGTCCAACCAATCAACATTCACTCCCTTCAGGGATCAGCCACACCCTGAGTGCGAGTCTAACAAACTTCTGCTTTTGTATCACAGACAGCAGGAGTGGTGTGGATGAACCACACGATACTGAGTGACTCCCCTACAGAAGGAAGAGGAGAGGCTCAGAAGACAGACACATATGCTTTTAGGGGGCAGCAATTTCTGTACTCTTATAAAATCCAACCTGATTATGATAAAATTGGCATGACAAGAACACTCTTCCAGTCTTAGCCAATATCCCACTTATTCTAAATATCCCAAACAGTAAAATTGTAAAATGGAAGTAATATGCTTGTGAATTTTATAAAATGGGATATGTAAGATATAAAGGAGGCAAATCCTTTGCACCAAGCAAAAAAAAAAATATGCAAAATATACCCGGATGATAAGATAAAACAGAAATGCTTCCTTTATGAGTCTTGTTACGGCATAGAAAATACAGATCAACAAGAAGATAAAACCTTCATCAGTTCTTCCAGGCGGTCACACTTTCTGGAAGCAAAGAGAGATGGGTGCAGATAATTCCCATCTTCCTCATCATCATCATCTTCATTGTCAGAGCTGACCCCTGACTCTGAAAGCAAAAGTGCATTTCAAATTTCTGGTGTACGGTGAGAGACGACATACAAATAAGTTATGTGAGAACCTAGCAGACAAAGGCAGAGCTGTATGTAGTCACTTCTTGGTTATCTATCCAAAAAACATCTTTGGAAAATATTCCTTGTAGTGTTGCCACCAAAGTTGCTTAATAGAAAGCCAGGTGGACATAAAGGAGCATGACCATGGCCTGGCTGGCAACTTCCCTCTAGTGTTTACTAGTCTGGAGCCACTGTATATTTTAATGTTTTAGAAAAAAGGTAATATCTTACTGATTTATGAAAGGTAAAATGAAGCAACAGATTATTTTTAAAAAACTGTAAAAACAAACATGGAGAAGATGAGACCTGTAATAAGATTTATACAACTGTTTCTGAGAAAATCATGTTGCAGGTGAAGAGAAAATTTCATGGCAGATGTATGTGTCTAGAGAGACTGCTGTCTCTGAATGTTATTCAAAATACTAACTGGTCTTTGGAGTTAAGAATTACAAGTTAGATATTGTTATAAAAACAATAGAAGGCACAGATAAGTAAAAAAAAAAGTAAAGTCAGCCATTCCATTTATGTGGATGAGTATAATTTAATCCAGGCCTAGGCACTGCAGTGCATGTGTACTGCTAGACTGCTCTGTGAGGCATGAATCACTATTTGCTTTGTGAAATGATAAGGACCAAAATGAGAGGAAAAATTTCCAACATAGATGACCATGTTCTGATAGCATCAATATTCAACTGTATTTCACCTATCTATAAAAGTATTAAGAATCTATTTCCAAGACTTATCAAGAAAAGTTTTGTGCTCTCTAGGTGCACCAGTAGGTTTAATGGCACGCTAGTGGCAGGACTTGGCAGATGTATGGGAGTTTCTGCATCTGTAAGACTGACTATCTATATACTTTCCCAGAGGTGGCCCTTCCCTCCCCTCCCACCTGCAACACAGGCCAGAGTCTACACAGGGCAAAAACACTCTCACATACTCTTTTTCTCTTCATTTTTGTTCTCTGCCAGCACTGTATAGCGTCCCTCTTTCATAGCTTTCTGGATGAATTTGTAGTAGGGATTGAGGTAGTGATCAAAACGTAGAAAGTCGAATTGAGAATTCCGGGCCTGCTTGGCTTTCAGCATTATTTCAAACTGTGCTCCCTGTTTGCACACGAAGTTGGCTGTGCGCTCAATGATAGCATGCATTTTGGCTGTTGGTGGCTATGAGAAAACACACATTTGTTTAGCAAGTTTTCCCCTTTTCCACTGTCCGCATGACTTAAAACAAAAATAACCCTGGTTCTATTGTCAATTATGATAAGAGACAAGACACTGCAATTGGAAAGAGCCCAGTTTGAACTGACTCACGCTGCCCCTGGTTATGTGGCACCCAGTCTACTTCTGAATTTTGCACCTGTGGAGGCAAGCCACTCCAGCTCTGTACAGAACTGATGGGAGGCAGTATTTTTTTTGCACCAAATCAACATACTTCCAACATAACAGAGGTCTTTAACCTGGATTCTACAGTGAGGTCCGGGGAGATGTGAATCCTTAGAAGGTGTATGTGAATTTTGCATTTTTCTAGAGAGAGGAAAATATATTTCAGCAAGTTTCTCAAGGATCTATGAATCGCCCCTCTTTTCTTCTTAGCTGGGACTAGTTTTTATAACTTGGAAAACAGCCCTTCTGAACATGTGAAGAAAGCCACACAATCACCCATCTTTCCTTCTGTACCTAAACCTTCCTCACCATGTTCCTCCTTCCTGGTCCCAGTATAAGACATGGCTTGGGGCTTCAGTTCATTGACATTTCCACTTACAGAAGACTCCCAAACGGAAGCCCATCTTGGTGTGCTCTGGTCAAATAGGGAAGGTCTCCCCTACATTTACTGGGGGAGCCATCTTGGTGCCTTACAGCGAGGTCATAGGTCACCACAAGGAATCAAAGCCTGCCTCTTTCTTGCAAATGGGGCTGGGTCTTCCGTCAGGTCACATGCTTAGCATTTCCTATCCACATGTGGGATTTGTTAGACCCAAAGTTGGAAGCCACACATCTAACCTACTTTAATATCAATGAAGAGATTAACCCTTGGAAATTACATGCAAATAAAATGAGAAATTATTCTCATTAAAATGGGCAGTTAAACATTTAAGATGCTTACTGTAATTTCAGGGCCACATCCTGCATAAAACATATATGCCTTAATTCCCAAATTTAATTCCTGAATTAATAATGTTCTTCACACTGAAATATAGGATTCCCTATAATTAAGGTTATTTACTAATTCCCCAAACTAGATTCTACATTAAAGGACCATTGTGCATTGAAATACAGATCCTAATCTAGATTTCCATTGGCTTTGGCTAAACAGGAAGACTAATTTTTGGAATAGTATATTCCATGTACATGTCAATTATTAAACAATCACTTAAGAGTACTGACCCTGCAAGGAAACTATGATTCCCTCCAGTGGAGGTGATCTCTGTTGACCAAACCAAGCTGTCAGTCTAAAATATCTTAAGAGTAGGCCCATTTATGATGTAACATTATGGCTATCATGGTTAAAGAACAATGTACAGGGAACTTCACAAATCACCATATGAACATGCTGTGTGATCTGCTACCATGGCAAGTGGAGGCGAGGCACAGATGCCTGGTCTGCAAACAGTCTGCTCTCTAGCATGCAAGTTTTAGCTAAGTCCTCTTCCGTTTCAGAATATGATTATTCCTACTATAAAATGAGATTTTAAGGATATGCCAGCATGTAACTATGAATGCATTACAAAAACTAAGGGGAAATGCTCTTCTAACTTAAATCCCATGGGAAGCCTTAGAAAGTGACTGAGCCCAAGGAGGCAGACTAACTTCTCCAAAATTCTATTAACATGGCTCTAAAAACTCCATAGCAGGTGTCAGGGAATAGGAGAAAAGCATGAGAGGTCAAGAAACCCACACTAGTAAAAGATTTCCTAAGACCTTTGGAAAATGCTAGAGCTCGGATTCCTAAGGGGTTGGGTGGATGGGCTGCATGGGATGGAAGGCAGGATAAATAAACGAAGGACCCCAGGAGCTTCCTTCTTTATGATAAGGGAGGAAAAATTCAGTACTACTGTACTCAGAACCCCAAGTAAATATCAGATTAAGAGATAAAGTAACAATTCAGTTGTAAACACAAAATTGTAGAAGTAATAGCATAAAATATAGGAAAACACTTAAAAAAGTCTTAGGGGTGGGAATGGTTGAAAATCTTAAAGCCATAGAGGGCTATGGTGACATGTATGATTTCATACATGTATTTAAGTTCTGCATGTATTTAAGGAGAGAGAGATGGATAGAGTGAAGACAAAGTGCTTGGAGAGCAGACATGCACACCACATACTGGGCCACGGTTAACACTCATATCTGGAAAGCCCTTAGGAATTCCAAAGAAAAGGCAAGAGCTCCATAGGAATGAAAGAGTAAATCACACTTCTTTTTTTTCTCCCCACCCCTATCTGTGGCAACAAAGCACCCAAATTATGGGACAATACTACTCTAATCTGAATGAGATACAATACAGCTTAATTCTTGTAGCTTAGAGCTCTGGAACTGTGGGCCTGACCTCAAATACCCGACTCAAGAGCAGCTGCTCTTAACTTCTGTGCACACAGCACCTCTCAGCTGGAAACCGGAAACCAAGGAGTCTCCCTCACAGCAGCACTAGCATTACAGTGCAGGCTAAGGGAATGTAGTTCCCAGTAGAACGGTTATTAGGAGGTGCCGTTACTGATCCACAAACAGAAAGGTACAGGGTAGCAAGAACATCCTGCAACCTTCCCTTTACCTTCTTTTCATACAATGTGTTTGAACAAACACATTTCCATTAGAAATGCCTGTCCGAGCTGTGTACTTCCTTCTGGTGTCGCAGATCAGGTGGGCCCATGAGACCCTGGGCACCTGAGACAGGACACAAGCAGACATCGCTTGAGCTGGGAACTCAATCAGTACCATCTGCAGCCTCTCAGTAGCTGAATGACTCTCTACCTTCTAGCAGTGCTCTGGTGCATGCCAAGTGCGTGTGTGGGGGGGCACCAACACAAGACAACACAAGTAGGGGCAGAGCAGAGCACCCCCAGAAAGAGGCCAGGTGTGTGCAGAACTTAGGAGGTGACATGGATGGTCGTTCAGGTCCCTGGAAAAGGGACAGATGATCGAAAACACAGTTGGGACAAACAATGCTGGGCTACATTTTTGTGGAAAAACAATTCCTTATTCCCTTGAAACATAAGAATATGTACATGGAGTCACTGCGAAAAGCTACAGCAGAGCTGAGGCCTCCTCCAGGGCTGGAGTCTAGAGACCCAGTGGACAGGCCCAGGGGTTGTAAGGGGCTCACTGAGGATGGCAGCACTGGCCGCGGCACCAACACACGCCTCCCAGAGTGCCTGTGAAAATTCCCAACTACTACTTAACTCTTTGTACCAACCTCAGAAACTGCAGTCACCAGACTCTCACCTAAAAGCTTGGTTTAGAAGCTGAGACCAGCCAGAAGGGCCTGTTTCCTTTACCAAGCACCCACACCTGCTGGGGGTGAGGGTGAGCAGCCCCTGCCTACCAAGGCAGCAGCGGCCAAACACAGGCCAACCGTTTCAGCCTCTGGTCACCAAAACAAGACTCTCATGCGAAATGCCAACACTGTCGTAAGGAAAGAAGCTATACACCAGCAACCAAGTCAGTGCTTGACTGCAGTTTCCATGCAATCAGAACAATTTCCTTCTCAGGAGATTATTTTATAATTATGCCAGAAGAAACCCTTTTAATATCAAGGAGCAAATCACTAACACTAAGGCTTATCTTGTTCTCGAATGGGCAGCAGCAGGCTTAACTCTGGCAGACCACTGAACAGCTCAGTGGGGCTTATTCTGGCGGAACCTATAGAGCCATTGAATGCTTTATAGGAATGAAACAAGACAATAGGGCCTATTGTACTTCTGTATTTGCATAAAAGTTTAAAAAGTCTTTCAAATCAAAAATAAAATCCCATATAGTCAACCTTAAAAAGCATTATTTGAAATATATGTAAGGGAATAACCCATTTTAACGGGCTTCTCATGTAGAATTAGTTACATATACCAGAACAAAATATGTAACAATGCACAACGATGTTATTAATGTAGTTTGAGGATATCAGATCTTCAGATAACATTTTCACCTTTAACTATATCACGTTGATCAATGGTGGAAACAGGGAGAGCAAACCTAAACAGTGATTTCACTCAGCAAGATTCTAAGAAATACTTATTCTGATGTTTAAGGAAAAAAAAGAAAGAGGATGAGAGGCTATGTAAATGATAAGTGAAGAAAGGAGGGTGGAGGCAGGAATTAAAAGGTCTATTTTGATATCTCCAGTCATTGTGTGAAAACCAAGGGCAAGAACCATCACACGCCTGCTGAGCTGAGCCAGGATGGTAGCAGCCAACAGTGCAGAGGATACAAGACTCTTCCTTTGAGCAGTTTTCACCATCTACTGTATACCCAAGATTTAGGACGCAGGACACAGCAATAATCTAGAGTGCCTGTGTCCATGGCACTTGCAGAAGGCTTGGAGACACTAAAGAGTGTATCATGCTGAGCACGGATATCCCTCCCAAGTATGTTCACGGGACAGAGATTTTAAACATCCCGAATAATCATAAAATCCCATAAAGTATGGGAACTCACCATGGCACAATACTTATGACCATGCCTTCTATGTAACTAGCCAGACTGTTCACTTTTTCTTCAACTGTGAAAGGGGAACATAACAATAGCTATCTCTTGAGGTCATTAGCTTTAAATGAGAAAATACATACAAAGCAGCTGGCACAGCGCCTGGAATGTAGAAAGCTTGCAATGATGCCAGGATATGGCTGGAATACGAGGGTGAGAGCACTGTGAACTGGACACTCAGCTCTACCAGTAGCTATAGTGCAGCACAGCGCTCAGGCCAAGAGGAATGCCAACCAAGTTTTCCTTGTGAGTACCAGGGCAGCCTGGAGATGTCACAGGGCCCTCACCACGAGGAAGAGGAGAGCTGGGTGGAAGAGTGCCAGGGAGACACATATAGGGAAAGACATATCTTAAGTGCCCTCAAAATCCAGCTGAGAAAAAGCCAGAACAAAGCAACTTCACAGAAAGCCATGCTGCCTTGGGCACTGTTTTGATGTTTAAATGTGGCTGAGTCTACACACCACTAATTCTGGCTTGGTTTTTCCATGCTGTTAAAACCTGGGGATTCTACCATCTGATCTCTTGACACAGCCAGCTCCTCAAGTCCCTGATTCTCTGTTCTATTGATTTTGCTATAATTCCTCCCTTTTTCTTTAGAGGGAAACAGGCGGGATGTGGTTTCTCCCCCATTAACTCACTCTACAGCATTATCTCCCCATGAAGCAGCTATGACTAGGACAGTGCCTTGTGTACACAGTAAGGATAGGTGACAGTCCTGTGAGGTGGGAACACGTACCAGCTCCACGTCAGGCGGCACGTTCAGCCCCAAAGGGGCTATGAAAGGCTCCTCATTTTCCTCTATGTTTTCGGCCTCATTTTTTTCTGTACAAGAAAAAACACACACCTTCAGAATAATGACCAGAAAGGGGTGCCTGCCAACCGTAGTAAGCAATGGAGGGGAAGGCAGTGACTGTCCCCCCGGCTTGTGATCTGTCATTACTTCTAGAAACACTTTCCAGTTTTCTGTTTCACACCGCCATGTGTAAGCAAAATCACTTTAGTAAACCCAAAGAGGTGTGTGATGCAGCAGAGGGGCGTGGACGAGGCCATCACAGCAGCGGAGACGCTGGCTCCCGGCTGTTTCCTCCTGCAAACAAATGCACCAGGGGCAGCATCTGCTCCAAGACATGTGCAGTTTCAGCAGGACAGCGAGGGCAAGCGTGTGTCCCCTGCAGGGCTCTGTACTCGGCAGCACTCAGCATGTTCAGTACTATCCTCTCTCTCTCTGTGCATGGTGCACCTGGTACTGCTCAGACCTCCCTCCAAACTTCTCCTGTGGGTCTGCACGTGTCAGTCACAGCACAAGGCACTCGATTCCCAGGGGACTATTTCCCCGTGGAACTGGAAAGCCCCTGAACATAACTGCCAAGACTTCACCCATCAAGCAAAATACCTCCTTCACAAATAACCATGTATTTTTTCCATTTTTACATGTTCATTAACAGTTCATTTAACAAACTTCTGTCTACTACATGTTAGACAAGGCACAACTTTCTGAATTATACGGTACTTACGTATATCTCACTCAAATACTCACCAGTATATAAGGATACAGTGAAATGTACAAAAATTGAGTAGAAAACATAGAAGCTAACTTTGTTTTAAGTTAAGGTATCATTGATAATACAATCTTATGATGAAGGCTTCACATGAGCAACACTGAGGTTTCAACATTCACCCATATTATCAAGCCCCCAACCCCCACTCCATTGCAATCACTGTCCATCAGTGTAGTAAGATGCTACAGTCATTACTTGTCTTTGTGCTATACTGCCTTCCCCGTGCCCTACCTACATTGTGAGTGCTAATTATAGTGCCCCTTAATCCCGTTCTCCCTCCCTCTCCACCTAACCTTCCTAACCCCTTCCCTTTGGTAACCTTTAGTCCCTTCTTGGAGTCTGAGTTTGTTACTGTTTTGTTCCTTCAGTTTTGCTTTGTTGTTCTACTTTGTAAATGAGTGAAATCATTTGTACTTGTCTTTCTCCGCCTGGCTTATTTTACTGAGCATAATACCCTCTAGCTCCATCCATGTTGTTGCAAATGGTAGGATTTGTTTTATTTTTATGCCTGAATAATATCCCATTGTGTATATATACCACATCTTCTTTATCCATTCATCTACTGATGGACACTTAGGTTGTTTTCATATCTTGGATATTATAAATAATGCTGCGATAAACATAGCAGTACATATGTCTTTTTGAATCAGGGATCTTTTCTTTGGGTAAATTCCTTGGAGTGGAATTACTATGGCATTTCTATTTTTAGTTTTTTGAGGAACCTCCATATTGAAAAGCTAACATTTTTAAGGATTTCAACATCTACATAGGTATTTCTTTCAAAAATGACATTAAATAAACAAATCTTCATCAAAACAAATTATATATGATAAAGCTTCTTGAAAGGATTTCAAAGGTCTCTTATCAGACCTAATTCGTTTACAAAGCCAAAGGGGAATTTTAAGGTCTCACTGTATGTAAAAACCCGGGTGTTCTAGTCTGATGAGATGCAAGATGATTATAAATTTCATTAGGTAAGAATTATGTAACACTGTCCCACCATTTCTGCATAGCCACCTCCTTTTCTCCTAAGAACCAGAGATTTACTACAGCCTGAAAACTCCCTGTAATCAACAAGCACACTGTCTAGCTCCAGTAACCAAATGACACAGTGGAACCAGCAGATACTGGAAACTGGTTTGCAAGATGCAGAGTAACAAAATGTCAAAACCTCTTTGGGAATGAGGCCAAAGGTGTATACAGAAGTATAACTTTTACAGTAACTCCCTAAAATGAAAAAGTGATGGAAACTTTGTTTAAATAGCCTTCCCTTATTAAGTTGCTCACAAAATAAAGGCACTGCAAAGAGCCATTTGGAAAGTGGGGGTCACACAGATGTGTTCTATCCTTATACATCTTTATTTATGGAAAGTGACTTAATTACCACAGAATAAAAACCAATGGCTGCAATACTAACTCAGATTCAAAAAAATTCAAATCATCTATTCCCAAAAAGTGAATACATAATAATGATGAAAAATTATGAAAATCTGAAGGAGAGAAATCAGGCTGAAAATAGTAATGCAAAAAGGAAGAAAGGATGAAATTACACAAAATAAAAGTGCCATCAGAACACTTCTGGTTAATATCACAAGGTTTTAAATATTCACAACTGCCAGGATAATATAGTAATTTTGAAAGTCAAGGAATATTTAGGTATGTTGAAGGCTCCAGAAAACAAACCAAAAAATTATTGTATTTTTGATTTTAAAATAATGCTATGCTAAAATAAAATTTGGTCATTAATGATATTGGGTACCCAAATCGAATTCTTTTAAGTATGTGTATATATATAAAGATACACGTGTGTGTGGTATTTTATTTATTATATACAGAGCATTTTATTTATATTAATGTTAAAAACATAAAAATTCAAGCTGTAAGTTTCATATGGGCCCAACTTCCATTAAAAAAATTAATCAGCATATAAAGCCAAGTCCTGAGAATGTGATTACAGAATGAAAAACATTTGTAAAATACTAAAAACAACTTTGTTAAAGAGAAAACATACTAAAACTGGAAGAGAAACAGCCACACTGAAGTTCTTAAAATTCAATAATTCAAACAAAGTTTAGTATCATTTAGCCCAATGATTACACTGAGACAACAGTCCTGAACCCAGAACAGGGGTTGGTAACCCCTTTTTATAAAATGCTGGTTGGTGGTAAATATTTCAGCTCTTCGGGCTAGTCTCTATCTCAACTACTCAATTGCTGCTGAAAGGCAAAGCCACACAGAAAACACGTAAACAAATGAGTGTGGCTATGTTCCAATAAAACTTTACAAAAACCTGCCAACTGGAACTTTAGTGGTAGTTGTTGATCCCTAATCTAGAATGTTAAGAAATTAATATTACAGTTTTCCAAAGATTGCCTCTGTATATAGTAGAAGACATTTGACTTTCATAAATCTCAATTCTTCACTTGTGAAATAGTGACTGAGCAGGTAGTCCTTTCTTCTGGTTAAAACTGTCATGTACTTAAGGCAGATACAAGGTATGTGGTTCAGAAATAAGATAAAAAATCTTAACTATCTGGAATCCCAATAGGGATACTTATTTTGGGTAAAGGAATGAGCATTTAATTCTTCCTGCAAGAGTATTTCCAGTGCACTCTAATTTCTGAGGTATGAGTAGGTCTGAAGGTCAGTGCAAAAGATGTTAAATGCTCTAACAAGGTTTTAACTCAACACAATTGAAATTACAGTCGAAAAGTCTCTCTAGAGGCACCAGATCAGAGCTGTGCAACAGTGATTATTTTGCCCCCAGGTAATCAATAGGACCAAAGGACCGGCAACAAAGGAAGATTCTGTACAAGTCTGCCTACAACCAGTGGTTCTACTAAGGTGCTGCCCCTGGGTGGAGGGGACAGGAGGACATCAATGCAGCTGCACCATGCACAGCATACAGTGTTTTGTTTTGACATTTGAACTCCCATAATTACTTCACACTCGTCAATAGTTTATTACTGAAGGAGAAACCAGTTAAGCCCCAAGTGACAGATTCAGTTAGCTCTAAAATTAAATCCTATATGATGTACTTACAGTTCATTATTCTAAACATTTGAATGGACTCCCAAAGTTAAAATTCTCACCTTTAAATGGAATGTCCTGAATATAGCAATCCATTCTTAATGTTTCAGGTTCATGTTATCATTATTGGTAATTAATAACTGATCATTATGCAAGGTTGTAATAATGATGCTCTCAGGGCTTACCGAAGTGACTCCAGACATTTGTTCCTGTACTACATAAGCCCATATTTTTTAGTAGCACTAGTTTTTACATTTAAGTTCCCAGAGTTGGTCCAGAAAAACATGGATTTAAAATCTTAATTTTATGTAAATACTATTTAAAACACTGCGGTTAACTGTATGTCCTAGGTCCTACCAACTCAAGCCTAACCAGGATGTCCTGTGCTGGTTTCCAGCTAGTAGTAACTGTCTCCACAGGTGTCCTTCCACTGGATGGATGTTCAGAGGACATGAAGAAGCAGGTCAGCATGAAGGTAATTAACGCCTATCCTTTAATGCCCAAAAACAGATCACTGTGGATACCAACATGTTATCAAGCTAGAATAAGGAACCTGGAATAATTTCCTGTTATCAGAAGCAAAGAGAAGTAAGTGAAGAGGCAACTCAGTTCAGTGCAGATAAGGAAAGTCTGAATTCACGTTCCATCTCCACTAACACTTTACTTCTAGTTTCTAGCTATGTCTCACCCTAAGGACCACGACTGTTTGGCGGTGATGCTATAATTACTCCGTCCTTGATTGTGTGCTGGTCTTCACCCTGCAGGACGCACGGCACACTGTCCAAATCACCTTAGGCAGCCTTCTTCTTACCTCGTTGTTTAGAAGGCTCCTCTTCCTCCGTCGGTTCTGACGGGTCATAATAATCGCTGCCGTAAGTGAATCCCACTGCATTATAGGTCCCATCCTCTGCCAGTGCTTCACTCAATCGCTTGTATTCTTCCTCTTGAATAAAAATGAGAATTTTATTAACAAAAATGGAAATTTACTGAGAAAAACCTTATATATTTCTAAAGTTGTAGTTATCAGAAAAACATACACTTTTTCAACCTCTTTGAGGCAAAAATGTTTTTAAAAATTCACACTTCACATCTATTAATATGTACTTTTGCCAGTACATTTTTACCACAGACAGCAGAATACACATCTTTTGTGGGAAATTCTTCCTGCTGAGAAATTTGGGGATTAAGAACTGTATTAAAGATTGTTAAGGCAAAGACAAGAACATCAATTTTAGTTTATACGATACTGTTAAAGAAGAACAGTTAAAGAGTTTGGTTTTTGTTTTTTCAAATCCCAGTCTGCCCTCAAAAGCTGGGAAAATTCTTTGTGGCTCTACATATAAACTATCCTGAGGTCCTCTCAGAACGCAAAGACTCCTGTTTTTCCAATCCACTGGGTACTGTCAAGATAATATCAGAAAGAGTGAGTATAAAAAAATGAATGGGAGTAAATTTTTAAATACTTAAAAAAATTTTAAAGTTTGCTGCTTAAATAAGTTTTTCTTGAGCAGTACCTTGCCTTGCCTCCTCCTCAAGCAAGTCCGTATGCAAGGCTAAATACCTCTCCTCATCACACAGGGCATCTATTCGTGCCTCCTCTTCAGAGAGCTGGTAATCTCTGTTCCACGTGGAATACTCAGCATCGTACTCAGAAAGGTCATGCAGGTGACCGCGCCCATCATATCTGTAATATGAACACACTGGTCAATGGAAAAAAATTAACATCTAGATTGGTTTGTGTGTGATGTTTTATATACATACTTACCCACTAATACAAAGAACTAGAAATACTAAAACAAACATTAGAACTCTTCTCAGATTTATATTTAATTTGGCTAGTCATATCTCACCTACTTTTAAACTGCAGTTATTTTAACAAAGTTTAATTTCTTTTCTACAATATGATAAAACTTACAATTAAAGGTTAACAATCCTTTAACAGCAAAAATTGTATCCACCTCACTTGCAGTTCTTACCCTTGTGGTTTTGGTCAACCATTCAAGGCCACTTGCAAAATTTTTTCTGAAAAGTCAAATATCATAGCTTACATTCACACAAACCAAATACATAAATACCTATCCGTAAGAACCAAACGGTCGAAATTTCCTCGCTTCTTTCTGCTAGTCCCGAACTCTCAGGAGAGATCTTCACCAAAGAAACTTGCGTCCATTGGAGGTAAAATCTTGGCTAGGCTCGCCCCCTAGCCACTTGGCTGAGGAAATAAGTGCTGGTTATGTGATAGAGAGACACACATACATAGGAACAATGACATATACATGCAGTTTAAGGAGGTTCACTAGAAACAGAGCAAAACTATTAGATGTAGTATAAATATCTTCTTCTAAACTTTACACCCCCAGGAGATAACATACGTGAAAACACATCCATGTTTACTTGCATGGACCAATGGGTACTTCAGCCAAATTAAGAGTACCTACTATGTTTTTAACATAAAAGATTCAATGAAGATAGTCAACATGCAACTGTCAGCTAATAGAGTGAGCTAATGAATTTTACTTAAAATACTCAGATTTAGCGTTGAAAAACAAATGTGCAAGGACAAAAGTCTGACTAACTTTTTAATGCTGACTTTTGTAATGACAACCAAAAAAATATGTATGTAAAAAAAGACATTTACAAGAAAAAGGCCAAAAATTCCAGGGTAGCCAAGTTATTGCATTTTATTAAACTCCAAAATTATTTTTACTTTGATGTAAACCTCCTTAACTTACAAATGTAGATCATTATTTAAAAAATATTATACATGCACATGTGTAGCGTTTGCTCCCCGCTAGTTTTGGAAAATCTCACTAAATCATGTACAGATTGCTATGGAAAATTGTATAAAGAGCTCAGACTTCATTGCTTACCAAACTTTAATAATAACCGTTGAGTAATACTTTGGGAAAGCAAGCTGCCTGACACCCCAGGCAGTATCATTCAATAGTAACCACGGTTTAAAGGCACAGCATGTATGAGCAACGTGTGGGAGGGTCAGGTCCAGACCTGATCTGGCGACCCTCCATTCATGAGTCCTTGTGTCTAGAACTAACTCCAAACGGAAACGTCAGGGATGGAAAAAGGCCTATTTAGTCATTAACGTGTCCATTCTGGCCAGCTCAGAGGTACTCCCTACAGTCAAGTTCCAGGGCTTTGCAGAATCCAGTTTAAATTGTCTCAAACGATGGGCTTCCTTCACTCGGAGAGACTATTCCACGGGTTAATAGTTGGTCACAGTTAGCTTTTCAGTCCGGGCCCCAGAAGTAGAGCTGCCCAATCGGCCAAAAAAAAAAAAAGCAACAACAACAACAACAAACAAAAACCCCGAGGAGGAAAGAGAAGGAAAAGGGGGCTGAAGTGAGGGGAGGGGAGCAAACAACCTACATCATGTAATGTCATCCTTTTCCAATCAAACCTCCTTAGATATTCCCAACCCCAGGACCCCTCTGCATAAAATGGCTAAATACCCTCCCTAAATTACCTAAAGCAGGTTTGATTTGAAAAGAAACACATCTGTACCCCAGTTCCTCCCTTCAGTTTTAAGAGACAGTGAAACCGGCCCTAAGAACACTACCTCTAAGCGCAAAGCCAGTGTCTGCACGGTCAACTGGCCTCCAATTGATTGGCAATTTCACCCTCGCCCCGAATGTCAAACTTGGGTTAGGGGAGGAGTAGACTGGGGGAGTCAAACGTCATGCCAGCCAATACAGGCGCTCCACAAAGAAGGGCGCTGGGGGCATAAGAGGTTCAAGGCTAACTCACGGGGTCCGAGAGGTTTTGTAGCCGCGGCCTCTGGGTGCGGCGTTTCGGGTTGCCCTCCCACTACACCGCGTTGCGGGAGCGCCGGGTGACAGGCCCCAGAGCGCCAGTCAGGAGAGGCCCAGGGAACAGGCAACTTCCACCGCGCGGAGCGGCCAACTGGAACCCAGCGACAGGGGTGAGGGGTCGCCAGGGGCTGCGGGAGCAGAGACGATCCCTCCGGCGACAGACGCGGCACACAACTCCAGCCAGTGCCTTAAGGCAGGTTTCACCGTCCCCCTCCCCCCAAAACCAGTGGAGGGGTATGGGGACAGGGGTCCCCGCCGGCTCCAGAAAACCCCTTTCAAGTCCTGGCCATCAAGTCAACATCAGACGAAATCAAGCGGGCGAGGGGAGGGGAGGACCGACGGGTGGGGGGAGGAACCGACCTGTCGATGAGGATCTTGTGGTCCCCCATC
The DNA here is from genome assembly GCF_040802235.1 of Manis javanica. Taxonomy (NCBI): domain Eukaryota; kingdom Metazoa; phylum Chordata; class Mammalia; order Pholidota; family Manidae; genus Manis; species Manis javanica. Next base: position 65,719,639 of record NC_133170.1, on the reverse strand, counting down.
CAGGGGATGAGGTGCTGTCCCTGTTCCTGGGCCAGGGCCCGCTCATCGTCCCGGAACAGCTTGCAGGCATAGCCGAAGACCAGCAGTTCCACTCGGTTCCCCCCACCACCGGCACCGCCAGGCCCGGCCTCCTCCTTCGCGCCGCTTTTCCTCTCGGTTTTGGCGCGGCCTCCGCCCGCGCCGTACATGACAGCGTCCCCGGCGTCCAGGCTGGTCCTCTTCTGAGCCGCGCCGATGTTTCCGATGCCTCCGACTGGCCTACCCCCTCAGTCAGAAGCGCCGCATCCCAACCCCAACCTCGGCATCGCCGCCATAGCGGGCAACAAAATGGAGGAAGCGCAACTTCCGGCAAGGGGCAGCCCTACTTCCGACGAGAGGCGCGGCAGATTCTCTATACCTCCGAGCCTTTTGAGCATCTAGAAAATATTTTGGCCTCAGCCTTGAGCATCAGGAGGCGTCGCTGCGGTAGGAGCTGTGGTGGGCAGGGGAAAGCGCATGTTCAATGTCTTTTTCTCGGGCGGCAGTCCGAAACAGTGGCGAAAGCGTGGCGCCGGATCGCGCGCTGTCTGCACCTGGCGCTGCGTGGGCTGTGCGCGCTACTCGGTGGGGCGGCCCCTCCCCGCGCCTTGGAGGGTTCCCGGCTGCCGCCGTGGGGCTAGGAGAGAGGCCGGGCGTGCCCGGGCGGGGGAGAGGTGCTCTGGGAATCAGGGCCGGACTATCTGGGTTCCCAAACCCAGGGCCGCGGGGCGGGGGGCGGGATAGGCTCCAGAGCTGGGGGACTGTGGGGTCGGGAGGCTGTGTGGTCGCGGGGCGGGGTGCTTTGGGGTCGGAGGGCTCTAGGGGGGTTCTGAGGCCGCGGTGTGTGCGGCGGAGTTTGGACCAGCTGTGTCCAGTGGTGTCACTTCAAGTTTCGGGGTCCCTGGTTTCTCCTTGGTCTGAGGGTTATGACTCTTGTCCCGCCTACCTCGGGAGGTGACAGGACGCAGGGTCCTGGGCCCCGTGTGAGAGAGTAGTGGTCGAGGCGGTGGAGGGGATACCGTTCTCAGAGACCGGTCCCCTGGATGCAGGGTGGCTGAGTAGGTTTCTTCTGGGACTCGGTTTTCCCACCTGTGGAACATTTGGTTCCTTCTAGCACCACCCACAGTTTCAGGCCACACGGCCAAGGGACTGGAGTGCCCTTTCTGCCCAGGTACTGAGAGCTGGCAGTGAGGTGGACGGTCTTGCTTGAGGGCCACATCCCTTCACCACAGAGCAGTGGCAGGGCATTTTGCTGGCAAGGTGGAAATGAGGTAACCCATGTGAAAGTTCCTAGGATCTGACAAGCCACAAGCTCTTCCCATCTAAGGGCTTTTTGCTCTGCTGATTTCTCTGGCTGGGTCACACTTCTGGCCTTTCACGTGACAGGTTTCTCATCCAGGTCCTAACTTAGTGGTCCCCTTATAACCTGACTGTAGCTGTCCACACCGTCTGGAGTTTCTCCTCTCTGGTTACTCATGGGGCCTGCAGATCTGCCTTCAGAGCACTAACCACCCCCTCAGATTGCATCCAGGATTAGCTTAGGAGAGTAGAGGTTCTCTTGGGTTCTCCAGAGTATCCCCAGTGCCTAGCACAGTACCGGGCCCACTGGGTCAAATACTGATTCATATCTGTAGAATGAGGGGCCAGCAGCTGAGTGTGCACAGGCCATCATCTTCATACCTGGCTCTTTAAGGCTGCCCTGCCATCACTGAGGGGGATGTATCAGTTACTTTGTGAGCCTCAGATAAGTCTGACTTTGGTTGCCCCTGGGCATGTGCTGGTCTGTTAGGGTGCTGAGCTCACTGACATTCCTCTGGGTTCAAGGAGTTGGGTAAGGCCCAACACTCCAAGCGCAGCTCCACTTCTGCTTTGACCTACTCAGAAGAGCTTCTGGAAAAACAACCTTCAGACCCTGTGCAGATGGCATCTTCAGTCAGGCTTGCGTGATAGAAGACCTCAGTTGTGCTCCTAGTTTTGATTTTAGCTCCAGTGGGACTTTGAGTTAGTCCTGGTCTCTCTGGGTCTCAGTTTTCTCATCTGTAAAATGAGAATAGGACAGCACTATCTCCTTCTGAAGCCGCTGAAAGTCTTAAGAGCCAGTACTCAATGATGTCAGTTATTCTCACCCTAGTGTTATTTTTAGACCAAAGCAATGGGATGATAAAGGAAGGAGGAAGTCCACTGAAGACAGTGGATGGATGACTCAATGAAATGGTTTAAGCAGCTGGGGAGAGGGCCAAGCAAAGGTGGCTGAGTTCCAGGCAGAGGCCTAGAGGTGAGGTAAAGCAGAGCCTTTTCAAGGGTAGTAAGTTCAGTGTGGGGGTAGCACCAAATATGCAGAGTAGGGGGATGGTAGCAAGAATTGAGGCTGGAAAGTAGGCAGGGCAAGGTCATGTAGGCTTTGGGGAGGAATGTGGACCTAATCCTAAGGGCAGTGGGAGCCATTGAAGCGTGGGGGTGGGGGTGGGGGAGTAGGGAGTGAGGGAAGGGGAATTGTGTGAACTAGCTCAGTGTATATTGAAGTGTGGGCTGCCATCCACTCGTGCTTGTGAAATCGCATTAGAGGCTAATAACCAGTATGGAGAGGAAATACCCAAGTTGGTTCTTTGCATTTCCAAATGGATTTCAGAATTAGCTTGTTGAGTTCTTACCAAAAGCCTTTGCAGGTTTTGATTTGTATGCTTGGGAGACTTGGTGTCTTGGCAGTATTTGCTCTTTCAGTCTACTAGGCATAAGTCTTTTTATAAGTCTCTCACAAACTTTTCCAGTTTTTTCCACAAAGCTCTTACACCCCTTATTAGATTTGTTTCTAGGTACTTCATTTTTGGATGCCATTATTATCCCTTTTAAAATTTCCATTTGCAAATTGTTAGAAATACAATTTTAACAAATTGATTTTGTATTCAGTTGCCTTCTCAACTTTATTATCTCCAGTTATCTGTAGATTGGTTTAGAATTGGTTTGGAATTTTGACATATACAGTTATGATATCTGTAAATAATGCTCAGTTTATTTCTCCTTTTCTAATCTGCACCTTCTCTTTCTTCCTTTCCAGCCATTACTCCTTTTCTCCTCCACTCTTACCATAGCCCCTCTGGTCTGATGGCAAAAGCACCAGGTGGTTGTGTGCTACTTTACAGCTTCCTGGTTTCAGAGGGAAAGCCTTCTTGCCTGCACCACTGGCCATGGCTTGTGGTGTAAATTCATGGAGAATACCCTTTATCGGATTAGGAATGTTCCCTTGTAGTACTATTCTGCTAGATTTAAAAAATAGGTATTGTGGAAGAAAGTAGAATTTTATCAAATGCCCTATTTACATTGAGATGATTATTTGAATTTTCTCTTTTTATCTATTGGATAAGTTACATTGATTTTCTGATATTAAAGTAATCTTAAATTTTTCAGATCATCCCCATTGGTTATATTTTTTACTTTATGTACATTGCTGGATTTGATTTGCTAACATTTTGTTGAGGACTTTTGTTGTTCAACTAAATAATTCATAGAAAGGAGCAAAATGAAAGGTACAGAGTGGGAGAAAACAGAGTTGACAAAAGTCAGCTGTCCAGAGTATGTAAGGAAATCATGTGGATCAATAAGAAAAAGGTTAGTTAAAAAATGGGTGAAAGATAAACAGTCTTTTTATTAAAAAAAGAAATGTAAATGACAAACATGGAAAGGAGTTTAATTTTACCAGTTATCAGGGAAATGAGAGTTAAAGCCACAGTGGGATACCATCTTAACACCAGAAAAACTGGAGAGGGTATAGGTGAGATGCACAAATATATATTTGACAGAAAGAATGGGTGAGATGTGGGTCACCCTGATCAGCCGCTTAGTGGAGTATAGATTGGTACAACTGCTTTTTTGGTTTGTTTCGTTTCTTGGTCTATTTATTTATATATTTAATTTGTTTATTGCTTCAACCACTTCAGAAAACTGTCAGTATCTACTGAGGTTCAGCTTACCCAGGGCCCAGCATTTCCACTTGTCCATGGAGACCCTGATTTGAGCCCAGGTGCAGCAGGAGACCTGGACACAAGTGTTTATAGCCTTTTAATTCAATGGCTCCAAATGAAACAACACCAGTGTCCATGAGCAATAGAATGGATGAGTAAATTGTAGTATACTTACATACATAGGGGGATATAAAACAATGAAAATGACCTGCAGCTACAAGCAACAGCATGGATGGATCTTGCAAAACAGTTCTGAGCAAAGAAAGCAGAAAACTACAAACAGTCGTGTTGCATTCTTGTGATTACAATCATAAAGTCCAAATGGAGATTAAGCTGTAATGTTTAGGGATACATAAGTAGGTGGTAATAGGTGAGCAAAGCAAACAATGTTAGAAGAGGATCATCTGGATGGGGAGAGTCTTCTAGGATGCTGCCAACACTACATTTGTTGAGCCAGCTGATAGTTACTTGGGTATTCATAACAGTGCAACACAGTTTTCTTTATGTTTTTAAAGTAAAAAGGGCATGTCAGTTGTAAGTTGTTACTGTTTTCTGATGTTTCAGTTACACAGGGTCATAATGTAAAATGTTTGTCATTATGGATCTCAGTAAAAAACATTTGAATGAAAACCACAATGAGATATCACCTCACACCAGATAGGATGGTCAACATCAAAAAGACTAGGAACAACAAATGCTGGCAAGGATGCGGAGAAAGGAGAACCTTCCTACACTGCT